>NW_004443961.1:1392961-1475700 GCF_000243295.1 Trichechus manatus latirostris
ACTCCATTTGGTGTTCGGCTGAGTTCTTTATCTCTTCATTTGATGTTCTAGGGTTTCAGGATTGTTGATTCTCTGTTTGGCTTAGTTTTTCGGATCTTTGCTGTGGAGGGACGGCGTGGTGCTTCTGCCTAGAGCGCCATCTTGCTGGACTCCTGGTTAGTTAGTTTTGATGTCTTACAAGATCCTTCGATTTTTTTAAAGAAAATGAGAAATCAAGATTTTGTTTTGTTTTGTTTTATAAAATCTCTGAAATGTAACTGGTGACAATTAACTGACTTTTTTAAGAAACACTGTCTTCTCCTCCCCCACAAAACACCACCATGTCAGCATGCTGGAAAATGGTCCCCAGCCCCCAAGCTGCAACCTCTAGTTTAGACTGTGAGGGCAGTGATGGTTCAGGGGCAGAATTCTCACCTTCCACGGGGGAGACCTGGGTTCAGTTCCCGGCCAATGCACCTCATGCGCAGCCACCACCCATCTGTCGGTGGAGGATTGCGAGTTGCTGTGATGCTGAACAAGTTTCAGCAGAGCTCCTAGACTAAGATGGACTAGGAAGAAAGGCCTGGCAATAAACTTCTGAAAATCAGCCAATGAAAACCCTATAGATCACCACAGTCTGACCCCATTGGGCACAGGGTTCCCATGAATTGGGGCCAACTCGACAGAGGTAAGCAACTAGTTTAGACTTTTTTATCAGTTGCCTATTGCTTTGAAAATAAATTACCCCCAAATTTAGCAGCTTAAAACAACAAATATGTGTCTCACACAGATTCTGAGAGTGTGGAACCCCGAGGCGGCTTTGCTGCATTGTTCTGGATGAGGGTCTGTCATGGGTTGCTGTCAAGATGCTGCTTGGGGCTGTGGTCATCTCAAGGCTCTGGTGGCTCATGTGGCTGCTGGCAGGTTCTTGTTGGCTGTTGCCTGGAGGCCTCCATTCCTCTCCCCGTGAACCCCATCATTGACTGCCTTAGTACCCTCAAAACACAGCCACTGTCTTCCCTGAGAGTGAGTCATCTGAGAAAGAGAACAAGGCAGAGTCCACAATGCCCCTGTGATCTAGCCTCAGATCACGTGTCATCACCCCCACCATATGCTATAGGAGCCCCTGAGTAGTACTCATGGTTAATATCCTCGGCTGCTAAACTAAAGGTTGGAGGTTCAAGTCTACCCACAGGCACTGTGGAAGAAAAGCCTGGCAGTCTACTTCCAAAAAGTCAGCCGTTGAAAACCCTATTGGAACACAGTTCTACTCTGACACGTGAGGTCACTAAGAGCTGGAGTCCACTCTGTGACAACTGGTTTGCCATGTGCTATCAGTTATGCGGAAACCTGGTGGCACAGTGGTTAACAGCTATGGCTGCTAACCAAAAGGTTGGCAGTTCAAATCCACCAGGCTCTCCTTGGAAAGCCTATGGGACAGTTCTACTCTGTCCTACAGGGTTGCTATGAGTTGGAATCGACTCGATGGCAATGGGGTTCTACGGGATCAGTTACACAGATCAATCCTGGTACAACGTGGGAGGGGGCCACACAAGGGTGTGGATACCATGAGGTGGGATCGTTGGGGGCCATCTTGGAGATCCACTACTACGCCTTTAAAAAAATCAAAACGGCCCAAATCTTGGCTGTTCCAATTTGCCTCAGGAATTTATACCATAAATCCTGGTGTCCTTTTTCCAGCTCCTTACCGCCACCACTTACTGCTCTTTTCCAACACCCCTCCTCACAAGCTTGACTTACAGGAAAACATCTGCTTCGGTGCTCACTGCCTTCTTCAGGCAGGGATGCATCCGCTCGTTCTTGCACTTCTGGTCCTCCAGTCCTGAGTGCCCAGAAGATTGACTTTGAACTCTAGCTGGTAATCTGTAGGACCGGATGTCAGGGGTCTACGAGGCAAAGAGTCGAAATTAGAATTTGGAGCCCTCAGGTGACTTCGACTCAGAGGCTAACCCTGTTCATCAAACATTCATAGACAGCAGACTGTGTTCTGACCGTTGCGTGGTACTCAGAGATTTAGAGAGAAGTCAGACACAGCTGAGAAATCAGGAGTCAGGAATGATGGCAGTTACACGGGGGGTTAGGGAATTGGCCAGGAGATGCAGTGCCCCCTAAGCACCAATTTCCTCTTTTCCTCTCTCTCCCACCCCTGGTAACTTTGGTCTCTATACATTTGCCTTTTCTACATATTTCATATAAGTAGGATTGTACAATATTTGTCCTTTTGTGACTGACTTATTTTACTCAGCAGTGCCTCTTTATAAGGGAGCCCCTGGGTGGTGCAAATGGTTAAGCGCTCAACTCCTGGCTGAAAGGTTGGCTGTTTAAACCCACCCAGCAGAGGCGCCTCAGAAGACAGTCCTGGTGATTGGCTTCAGAAATGTCACGGCCTTGAAAACCCTATGGAGTAATTCTACTCTGCACATATGGGGTTGCCATGAGTTGGCATCAACTTGACAGCAACTAAAAACAACAGCAATCTCTTTATAAGGCTGTTCACTGTTCAGTCATAAGGACTTCATGATCAATTAGATGCTGCTAAAGATTTCTACAGGCCAGATCAAATAGCTCTGAACAAGGCTCTGGATCTCATACCTACTACAATAGTGACATCAGCCTTGTTGTAAGCACTGAAGCCCTGCCCCTTAGTCACCTCCCACCCCTACGTGCTATTATCCCCCAGTGAAATCAAAGAACCCTTTTCTGTGACTGCATCTCTCACCATCCTCCCTGGTGCTTTGGATTGAATTGTGTTCCCCCAAAACGTGTGTCAGCTTGGCTAGGACACGATTCCCAGTATTGTGTGATTGTCCACCATTTTATAATCTAGTGTAATTACCTCTGCGTTATAAATCCTAACCTTTATGATGTTAATGAGGCAGGATTAGAGGCAGTTATGTTAATGAGGCAGGATCCTATCTACAGGATTAGGTTGTATCTTGAGTCAATCTCCTTTGAGATATAAAAGAGAGAAGCGAGCAAGCCACCAAGCAAGAAGAGCCAGGAGCAGAGTGTGTCCTTTGGACTGGGGGTCCCTGCACTGAGAAGCTCCTAGACCCAAGGGAATACTGACAACAGGGACCTTCCCCCAGAGCCAACAGAGGGAGAAAGCCTTCCTCTGGAGCTGGTACCCTGAATTTGGACTTCTAACTTCCTACACTGTGAGAGAATAAACTTGTTTGTTAAAGTTACCCACTTGCGATCTTTCTGTTATAGCAGCACTAGATAACTAAGACAGCTGGCTTGCAGAGGAAAGCCACTACAAAGCCTTGCAGGGATGCTGGGGATCTCCTTGTCAATGCACTTCTCAATACCTTAGTGAAAAATGTGCCCTCTTGCCCTACTGGGAACAGAGTGGCAGAGGGGCAGGAGTTGATAAGACAAATCAACTCCATCATTCTTATCTTCATAAGTCTTTGGATTCCTTTCTCTACCTCTTACCAAGAAAGTTCTAACAACTCAACCCCTCACTGAAGGCAGGCTATCATTGAGTCTTGGTGTCACTTAATAACCTAGTGTCTTAGTCATCCAGTGCTGCTATAACACAAATACCACAAGTGGATGGTTTTAACAAAGAGAAATTTATTCTTTCATAGTCCAGTAGGCTACAAGTCCAAATTCAGGGCATCAGCTCCAGTAGAAGGCTCTCTCTCTCTGTCAGCTCTGGAGGAAGATCCTTGTGATGCATCAGTCTTCCTTTGGTCTGGGAGCAGCTCAGTGCAGGAACCTCAGGTCCAAAGGATGTGCTCTGCTCCCGGCACTGCTTTCTTGGTGGTATGAGGTTCCCATGTGTCTCTGCTCGCTTCTCTCTTTTATATCTCAAAAGAGATTGCATTAAGACACTATCTAATCTTGTCAACCTCATCAGTATAACCTTATAACAGTGATAGAATTTACAACACATAAGGAGATCACATATAATCTCATCATAGTGATAGAGTTTACAACGCATAAGGAAATCACATCAGATAATACAATCATGCAACACTGGGAATCGTGACCCAGCCAAGTTGACAGATATTTTTGGAGGACACAACTCAATCCATGACACCTAGCTAACTACTGGAATAAAGACAAGTTTATCCAGTTAACACACTGGATGTAAAATCTCTATTCAGTGCATACTCGTTGATACAGTTCACATCCCTTTATCCCTGGCCTTACACTCTTAGAATCCATTTCCCTACATATTTTCTGGGTTCTGCCAATATCAATAAGCAAATATCTTTGTTCAGTAGATAGATTACCTCCTCCAGGGTCAGGCTTTATAATCATCTGTGTAGAATCTGTAGGATTTGACTCTGATTATGAGTCTGGAAGGAATGAAAGGTGGCAGAGGTGAGTCTTAGGGAGAATTGTTGTCCCCTTACAAAGCAACTGTTTTGGATGCAGTCCCTACAAGGTCTTTAGACAAGGGGAGGCTAACATCCCTAGTGACCTTGGGAGGAGGACAACAATCACAAACACATCTACGGAAGGGAAGGGGGTCAATTCAACCACACCATTTATCCTGTGGCCTCTGACAGACATACCTTAGCTCTGTACAAAATGATATTAAGAGTTTGCCTGTGACGTAACTTTTATTTACATATTTTGAAAAAAGAATGGAATATTTAAATGCTATAACTCCATTTAGTACTAAGCCTTGGTCATTGTATTCTCTATTAAAATTTTAATTATCGAATCACTGTCTGACCTAAAGCATCTTGAAGCAAAGGAAAGAGAAAACTGGTGTGATGATTAAGGTTATGTGTTAACTTGGCTAGGCCATGATTCTCAGTGGTTTGGCAGATATTATGTAATCATCCTCCATTTTGTGATCTGATGTGAGCAGCCAATCAGGTTAGAGGGGAATTTTCTTGGGAGTATGGCCTGCATCCAATATATATGGATGTTCTGGCAAAGCTGGCCCTATCTCAATCCTCTGACCACCTGTTCTTGGGATGTGAGCCAGCAGCCTGCCATCTGACCCGCCAATTTTGGGTTCCTCAGCTGCTGCAATCACATGAGTCAGAAGAAGACTCCAGCCTGACACCTGACCCACAGATTTGGGACTTGCCAGCCTACACAGCTGTGTGAGCCATTTCCTTGAAATAAATCTCTCTCTGTATGTTTATATATACGTCTCACTAGTTTTAGTCCTCTAGAGAGCCCAGCCTAAGACAACCGGATTAACCATTTAGCTAGATTTCTTTTGTTTGTTGATTGCAGTTTCCTTCTATTAAGAGTTCTGTAATATGTATTTAAATGCTATATGCTATACTGTCTTAGATATAACTCTCCAAAAATTAAATAATGACTTCCTCCCTGCCCTCCTAACAGTCCAGCCCCTGGTTCACTGGTTTTCATCTCAAAGCTTGTGGGAAAATCTCATCTCCTCCTAGATTTACCTAGAAGAACTGGAACTTGACTGTCAGTGTGCCTGACGATCAGTAAAGAAATGCTTTATTTTAAGTATTTCAATCAAGTATTTTCAGTATTATATTAAGGACTAGCAAACTACATCATCACATTTGGATATATATAAATGCCTGTGGTCATACTACGGCTCGGGATTCTTCCTGGGGAGGTACAAAGCATCGTCATTTCAGGCACCATTTAAATTATTTTAAGATTAACTTCCAAACAGAACAGCATTAAAATGCATAATCCTCACCTGCATAATTCTGCTCTGGAAATCACCGTCTCCATTTAAGAACTCCTTCTCCTTAGCAAAGATAAAAAATGCACCAGTGTTTAATTCTCTAGACAGGCATCCTCGAATGTATATGTATGTCCCAAACAAGGAGGCAGCTTCACTGAAGCTGGTTCTTCAGCATGTATAAAGTTTCTAATAGCATGTTAATTCTCTTGACATTAATGCATGTTTATTTATAAGCACCCCAAATGATTGAAAATAAAAAGTGTCAAGTAATAAATTCTGTGAAATAGACATATTGAAAGAGTAAAATGATATAAAACCACGTATGAAAAATAATTATGGCTTTTTTCTTCCCCCTCAATGAATGCCTGATTGCTTTTATATTCCCCCTGAAGGTTTTCCTTCAGCCTCAAAGGAAAAATTACCCAAAAAGGACAAATTTTCATTCATCTGCAGGCTGACATTTTTAGAATAAAAGGGCAAAAAATGTTGAAGTAAAACTAAGGATTGATCAGAGCGGCAAAAACGAGGAGATCAGAAAGGGAAGGGTGATGTGCCATCCCTAATTTGAGCAGGGAGTAAAGACCAGGACATTTAAAACTAAAAACGACTCTATATTCTGCTAGTGAGAAGTCGCTTGTGGAAGAATAATCAGCCTTCAGGAAGAATTTAGTCTTTCCTAAAATCATATACGTTGAGTTTATTACTTAACTGGTTGATTTATTAATAACCCTAATCCATAAACTTCCATTTGGGATTCAGAGGACATGGAGGACTTGGAATTAGCTCTTTGCAGACATCAGTTGGGTTTTAATGGTCAGAGGAATCAATGTCTAAACCAACGGAAGTGTGAAAATGCATATTTGGTGGCTGACTATGTACCTGATCAGTCCCTGGAGAAGGACATCATGCTTGGTAAAGTAGAGGGTCAGTGAAAAAGAGGAGGACCCTCAATGAGATGGATTGACGCAGTGGCTGCAACAATGGGCTCAAGCATGACAACAGTTGTAAGGATGGCACAGGACCGGGCAGTGTTTCCTTCCGTTGTGGGGTCGCTATGCATTAGAACCGACTCGATGGCACCTAACAACAATGACATGTATCTGGAGCTCCGTTTACTACCATGATTCTTGGTTACCTGAGAAATCCCACGCACTCAGACGATACCATTTATGTGCCTTACCACCTCACCTACAAGGCATCGGTGGTTCTCTAGTAGAAATCCAGCCTTACGTGTGGGAGACCAGATTGATTACCAGCCGATGCACCTCACGCACAGCTACCACCTGTCTGTCAGTGGAGACTTGTATGTTGCTGTGATGCTGAACAGGTTTCAGCAGAGCTTCCAGGCTAAGACAGACTAGGAAGAAAGGCCTGGTGATCTGCTTCCAAAAATCAGCCAATGGAAACCCTGTGGATCCCAACGGTCCGATCTGTGACTGATCATGGGGACGGCGCAGGAGGGGCCAGTGTTTTGCTCTGTTGTGCATGGGGTTGCCGTGAGTTGAAGGCTGACTCTAGGGCTCGTAACAGCCACCACAACCGCCTCACCTACCTTCTCTGTGTGTCTGGATCCATATCGCCTGGCTTCTGTCCTGTGAGTGAGGCTGAGCTTTGCACATGCTTACCTGAGACCAGCCCCTCCCCCAGAGTCCCCTTGAGTCCCTCTGTGTCCCCCTGTGCACTGGGTCCCATTTTCTCACACCCACTCAAGGACATTACTGCAGCCATTGCCCCTTCTCCCCGCACCTTAATTTCACCACCTCTTCCTTTGTGAGCAAAGGATCTAGTAGCTCCAGGGCAGTCCACCAAAGCGTTAACATCAGGAAGGCAGTCACCCAGCAGCTGGAGGGAGGCGCACAGAACAGCTGAAAAGTATCAGAGTCCAAGGACACTGGCTGGAGCTCCCAGCTCACTCAGAGGAGGCCACAATCCGTCTGTCACCTCTGTCTTCTCCTGTCCCCTCTCCCTTTGTCCCATTTCACTCAGAGTAAACCGCAACATCCTTACCATGCCCTCTCCCATCCTCTCCCCTGCCCCCAGCCCCCTCTCTAAACCAGCTGCGGCAGAGTTGACTCCAGCATGGCAACCCATGTGTGTCAGAGTAGAACTGTGCTCCGTAGGGTTTCCAATGACTGATTTTTTGGAAGCAGATCACCAGGCCTTTCTTACAAGGTGCCACCCAGGGCCTCTGTACTTTATTATGTGTTTGCTGTTTGTTTGTTTTGTTTTTTAAAAAGATAACTTACTCTTTAGCTTTTCTTTACCATTTGGAACTATCTAAGTGAAAAGATTGTGGGAAAAGTCGCAGCTAGCAGGAGTGGGAGGGACTCGTGAGTTTCCTGAGAAAAAAAGCTTTGCTCTTGTTTCTAATAATTGGTTTCAGAATCTCAGAGTTCTGAAGGGCCAGAGAGAGACACAGAGATGTCAGACCTGGAGGCAGCTCACTTGTGTCCAGGACACCTCGTCTGTCTCAGTTACCTAGAGCTGTTGTAACAGAAATACTACGAGTGGGTGAGTGGCTTTAACAAACAGAAATTTATTGTCTCACAGTCTAGGAGTCTAGAAGTCCAAATTCAGAGTGCCAGCTCCAGGGGAAGGCTTTCTCTCTCTGTCGGCTCCGGAGGAAAGTCCTTGTCTCTTTTCAGCTTCTGCTCCTGGGCGATCTTCATGTGGCTTGGCATCTCTCTTCCCCCATATCTGCTTTCTTCTCCATGACTAATCTGAACTTTTATTTATTTATTTTTGTACTTTAGATAAAGGTTTACAGAGCAAATTAGTTCCTCATTAAACAATTAATACACACATTGTTTTGTGACATTGGTTGTCAACCCTGAGACATGTTAACACTCTCTCCTTCTTGACCTCGGTTTCCCCATTACCAGCTTTCCGTTCCCCTCCTGCTGTCTCGTCCTTGCCCCTGGGCTGGTGTGCCCATTTAGTCTCATTTTGTTTCATGGGCTGTCTAATCTTTGGCCAAAGAGGAACCTCAGGAGTTACCTCAGTACTGAGTTAAAAGGGTGTCTGAGGGCCATGGTCTAGGGGTTTCCTCAGTCTCTGTCAGACCAGTAAGTCTGGTCTTTTTTTTTTTGTGAGTTAGAATTTTGTTTTACATTTTTCTCCTGCTCCGTCCGGGACCCTGTATTGTGATCCCTGCCAGAGCAGTTGGTGTTGGTATCCGGGCACCATCGAGTTGTGATGTAATCTGCTCTTTTTATGTCTCAAAGGTGATTGGCTTAAAATACCCTCTACACTGATAGGGCCTCTTAACATAACAAAGAGAACCCATTCCCAAATGGGATCATCACCACAGGGATAGAGGTTAGTATTGACAACACATATTTTTGGGGACACAATTCAGTCTAGAACGTTGTCCATACAAGCTTTGCTTTCCCGCTCTCCTTTTCTTCCGTGGTGCTCTCTAGTTACGAGAACTGTGTACACAATAACGTTGAACAAGACTCCTGCTTCCCTCTACAAAGGGGCAACGTGAAATATTCACCAAGCTAGACAGGTGAGACAGAAACAGTAGCTGCATGGGCTTTGCGTGTTTCTTTTTAGTGACTTGAGTCAAAAAACGCTGCTTTGTAGTATTTTAGGGGGAGTCCCAGGTGGTACAAATGGTTCATGCGATCAGCTGCTAATAAGAGGTGACCTGGAAGAAAGACCTGGTGATCTACTCCAGAACAATCAGCCATTGCAAACCCTCTGGAGCACAGTTCTGCTCTGACACACGTGGGGGCACCGTGAGTCGGAGTTGATTCTGCAGCAACCGGCAGTAGTAAGAAAGTAGAATTTGAGGTTGACGGAATACTGAAACAAGCTGTAACAAAACATTTTTCTGAATAATGTTAATAAGTTATCTTTAGAAAGTCAAAGGGAGGTAAAAGCCAAACCAAGCTCAAACCTCATGCCTTCGAGTTGATTCTGACTCATAGCGACCCTGTAGGACAGAGTAGAACTGCCCCATAGGGTTTCCAAGGCTGTAATCTTTATGGAAGCAGACTGCCACATCTTTCTCCCAAGGAGCTGCTGGTGGGTTCAAACCACCAACCTTTCAGTGCACAGCTGATTGCTTAATCATTGCGCCACCAGGGATTCTATAAAACAACAAAAAAGAAGAAGTGGTACGTATTAGTTGGAATCGACTAGACGGCACATAACAACAGTCTCCTAACAAAGTACCACATACCGAGTGGCTTAAAATAAGGGAGATTTCCTCTCTGACAGTTCTGGAGGCCAGAAGTCTGAATTCAGGGTTTTGGCAGGGCCATGCTCCCTCCAAAGGCTTTAGGGGAACATCCTTCCTTGTCTCTCCCAGCTCTGGTAGCCCCAGGCGTTCCTTGGCTTGTGGCTGCATCACTCCATTCTCTGCCTCGATCTTCACGTGGCCATCTTCCCTTTGTCTCTCTCTGCGTCTGCTCGTGGCGTTCTCCCTGTGTGCCTCTTTTCATTTTATAAGGACAGCAGCTATACCACCAAACCCTGTTCCAGAATGACCTCATGCTAACTTAACTAATTACATCTGCAAAGCTCCTATTCCCAAACAAAGTCACGCTTATAGACATGAGGGGTTAGGACTTCAACATATCTTTTTGAGGGACACCATTCAACCCATAACATGGTACAACAGGAAAAAAATGGACATTAATTGCAGTACCCTAGTAAAAGCAAGATGCGTCCACTCCTCTAGTACCTAGTTAGCGCAACCGTAATGCCAGCATTTCATTAGAAAGGGGGTGATGTGGCCATCGTCTGCACTCCCCTACGTGATGTTCCTCCTGACAGAAGCCATGTTCCATGTCTGAAGCTCCTATATGCTTTGGGCTTGAGTTTTCCCAGGCAGGATGACTAGGGAAGAAGGTCTTGGTTAAAATAACCTGAAAGGAAGCACTAACAGAACACATCTGTCTTGTGAGGAAAGAGAGGAGGGCTGAGGAGCGAATCTAGCCCTCGGGGAAACCAAAATCCGTTGTGGTCGAGTGGATTCCGAATCATAGCGATGCTGTAGGACAAGAGTAGAACTGCTTCATAAGGTTTCCAAGGCTGTAATGTTTACAGAAGCAGACTGCCACATTTTTCTTGCGCAGAGCAGCTGGTGGTTTCCAACTGCCAACCTTTCAGTTAGCAGCAGAGTGTTGAGCCACCGCACCATCAAGGCTCCTTTGCCCTGGGGGAAAGGAGGAGTGGAAGTTGGGCCTGAGAACCTCCCTTATCCTACTGCCTCATCCCATGTTCCCCTTATCACATCCTCCTCCAGGTATCTGTAAAATTAAGGGGGGGCAGGGGCTACATCCCATTCAAAGACTTCTTCAGAGAGCTTTGCTGTTAGACTGAGATTCTGAGGGACTCTGGAGGAAATGCAAATGACTAATAAACATAATATACTCAACCTCACAAGAAACCTGAGAAGCGGAACTCGAAACAGTAAGATACACTGAAGGACTGTGAATAGCAGGGTGATGTGGCCGAACCATTTTCCAAAAGAATGTTGCTTTGTTTCAAAAATGTAATGCCATATGTCACTATTTAAACAATTCGTATTTTAAAATTTTAATAGGAAAAAAATAATCACACCCACAAAAATATCAATACCTGCCCCAAAATAGCGTGAAATCCCAGAGCACAGACACCAACAATCAACTGGAATGACATTCCTAATTGGGAATAACCAACCAGAAAGCCAATTCCAGTGATTCCTGTTATTGCTGTTGTTAGGGGCCATCAAGTTGGTTCCGACTCATAGCGACCCTATGTACAACAGAATGAAACACTGCCTGGTCCCGTGCCATGCTCCCAATCGTTGTTATGCTTGAGCTCACTGTTGCAGCCACTGTGTCAATCCATCTCATTGAGGGTCTTCCTCTTTTTTTGTGACCCTCTACTTTACCAAGCATGATGTCCTTCTCCAGGGATTGATCCCTCCTGATGACATGTCCAAAGTAAATAAGACACAGTCTCGCCATACTTGGTTCTAAGGAGCATTCTGGTTGTACTTCTTCCAAGACAAGTGATTTGTAGGGATAGCTTAGATACAGCCAGAAAAAATGCATTATTTTAGAACTAAACAAAACCAAACCCATTGCCATCGAGTTAATTCTGACTTATAGTGACCCTACATGACAGAGAAGAGCTGCCCCATAGGGTTTCCAAGGCTGTACCATATTTTTACACAAATAAAGTGCACCTCTGCATTTGTTTGCTGACCACACCTCCCCCCATGAGACATCCTCACAAGAGCTACCATGCCAATCCTCTTTCACATGTTGCTATAAAAAAAGTTAGCATAGCATGCTTATGAAAATATCTCGCAGGAGGAGGGCCGGCTGGCAAACAAATGAAGAAAGCACATGTTATTTGCATAAAATATGGTAATCTTTGCAGAACCTGGCTGCCACATCATTCTCCCATAGAGTGGCTGGTGGGTTCGAATCACTGACTTTTCAGTTAGCAGCCAAGCACTGTTTTAGTCATCTAGTGCTGCTATAACAGAAATACCACAAGTGGATGGCTTTAACAAAGAGAAATTTATTTTCTCACACTCTAGTAGGCTAGAAGTCCAAATTCAGGGAGTCAGCTCCAGGGGAAGAGTTTCTCTCTCTCTCAGCTCTGGAGGAAGGTCCTGGTCATCAGTCTTCTCCTGGGCTAGCAGCTTCTCTGCACAGGAACCCCAGGTCCAAAGGACACGCTCTGCTTCCGGCACTGGTTTCTTGGTTGTATGAGGTCCCCACTCTCTGCTTGCTTCCCTTTCCTTTTATCTCTTGTAAGATAAAAGGTGGTGCAGGCCATACCCCAGGGAAACTCCCTTTACATTGGATTAGGGATGTGACCTGCATAAGGGTGTTACAATCCCACCCTAATCCTCTTTAACATAATCTAATCTTGCCTCATTAACCACAGGCAGAGGTTAGGATTTATGACACATAGGAAAATTACAACCACAAAATGAAGGACAGCCACACAATACTAGGAATCATGGCCTAACCAAGCTGACACATATTTTTGGGAGACACAATACACTTCATGACAACCACAACACCAACTAACAACATTTTTAGAACTAAGACCTTTAAAAAGAGATTAGGCTTAAAAATCAAGATAGTTGAAATGCTTCCTTCTGAAATGGCTACACTGATGTGGGGACTGGCAAGTTCAAAATCTGTAGGTCAGGCAACAGGCTGGAAATTCCAGCAGTCTTGTATCCCAAAATGATAGGTCAGGTGGTGGGAGAGGGAGAAGGTTTTGGCATAATGTCTGCTTATAGTTTGGAGACAGAATTCTCCCTCAGGAAACCTGTTTTTCTGTGAAGGCCTTCAACTGGTTGGGTGAGGTCCACACACATTATGGAGGGAATCTGCTTTACTTAAGGCCGACTGATTTAAATGCTAATCACATATAAAATACTTCATAGTAACATCTAGACTAATATTTGACCAAACAAATGGGCACTATAGCCTAGCTGAGTTGACACATAAAATTTACCATCAGGAAGCAAACAGATCTCAGTCTTTATTTCAGCTCTGGGCTTTGGCCAGATCCCCTCACCTCTCTGAGTCTCTGTTTCCTCATGTCTAAATCAGTGTTAGAAGAAATACAAGCCGAATGCTCCTTAGAAGTGAAGATGGTAAGAAAAGTTTGGTTACTTTGGACATGTCATCAGGAAAGACCAATGGGTTTCAGAAATGGACATTATGGTTGGTAAAGTAGAGGATGAGTGAAAATGAGAGAAGCCCTCTATGAGACGGATTGACACAATCGCCACAATGGACTCAAGCATACGAACCGTCATGAAGATGGTATAGAGTCAGGCATCGTTTCGCTCTGTTATGTGCATAAGATTGCTATGAGTTGGAGCCCACTCGATGGCAACTAACAGCAACAACCCAGGACCGACAGATGCACAGCTCCCAAAGTCTTGGCAACGATAAGACGAGATGGTGAACATGCAGCCGTAAAGACTAGGACCTTGCCCAGGACATTGCGAGAAGATAATAAGAGCGTTGGCACAAAGAGCCCAGGAGAGGGGTTCCTTCAGCATCTGCCACTCCATGCGAGGAAGATGGTATGATGTATTAACTTCTAAATCGACATGTCCTTGTACACCATCTTTTTGACACTAATGAAAGGACATGACTGTTTTCAAATGCCAAACATCTCACAAAGGAAATAACTGAGTTATATACTCCAGCCATCATCTGTCTCCTGGCCCCTGCCAAAAAAAAAGAGAGAGAGAGAGACAGAGAGAGATAACAGCTTTTCATTTATAACCACCGAGTATCTTAATCCAAGAATTCTCATCATAGAGTAGACTAATGTAGTCTGAAAAAAGTCCATTATAAATCAACACCCCAGCATATCTTTCCTAGTTGTCCTGAATTTCAAAGGGCTAGATTACCCTGCTGTGTATTTCTTCTTCCAGTTCAAAGTCTAAAAGAAGCTGACAAGAGAAACAGGCCCATATAATTCAACTGACTCTGGTGAGAAACAGCATGCTCATTGGGTAAGTGTAAAAATGAGACTCAGCTCTCCCTGGTCCAGGATGGCCATGCTAGTTGATCTGTCAAAATATATATTCCAAAGTAAAGAAATCATTGAGTCTAAGTTTTTCTTTTTAATATATAATGTATAACACTTCAGCACCCATAGATATGGTAGTGTCAAAAATTAAGGTGTCGCAAAGGGCAAAAAAAAATTTAATTAAATGGTTAGGAAGCAGACATCAATGTTTTATGTTGCATGGACTTAAAGCCAGTGTGTTGGCTCTCTTTTATGTCTTGCGTCTGTTTTTGTTCTGACTCTTACCAGCTCACTGTTTCATTTTGTGACTTCAAAAAAAATTATTGTGGCAAAATATATATAACAGAATTTTTGCCATTTGTCTTAGGCTGGGTTTTCTAGAGAAGCAAAACCAGTGAAGCATATATATGTATATATATATGAGAGACAGACACACAGAGAGAGATTTATATCAAGGTAATGGCTCATGTGGTTGTAGAGGCTGGAAAGTCCCAAGTCCCTGGGTCAGGCATCAGGCTGGAGGCTTCTCCTGACTCACATAGCTGCAGGGGCTGATGAAGCCAAGATCAGCGGATCAGACAGCAGGCTGCTGGCTCATAGGCTGCAGAGGTTGACAAATCCAGGAATGTCAGGCTGCTGGCTCAAGTCCCAAGAACTGGAGGTCAGATGATGATGAGCCAGATGCAGGATCCAGAACAGAGCAAAAGCCAGCAAGCTTTGCCAAAAAGTCCATATATATTGGATGCAGGCTGCACTACCAAAGAAACTCCCTTTCAACTGACTGGCTGCTCATAGCAAATCTTAACATGGAGGTAATTATATTGTATCAGACCTCATCATGGAGATGATTACATCTTATATAACTACCAAACTACATCATAACTGCCAAACCACTGAGAATCATGGCCCAGACAAGTTGGCACACAACCTTAACCATCAAATCATTCTAACCATTTTTAAGCATACAGTTCAGTGACGTTAATTGCATTCACCATGTTGTGCAGCCGTCACCATTATCCATTTCCAGAAGTGTTTCATCACCCCTAACAGAAACTCAGTGCCCCTTAAGCAGTGGGTCTCCCTTGCCCACCCAACCCCCAGCCCCAGCTCATTTGTTTTTAAAGGAAGATTATCAGGAAGTCAAAACTTTTCATTGGGCTAATTTGATTTACATTATAAAACAGCACATTTTGCCACCTCAGAAATGGTTGACTCATTGTCTCAGTATTAGGAATATGATTTTTGAGGTAGCCATTGGATTGGCTAAATTATTGGAAGCGTTTTGTTTCCCAAGGCTCTGAAAGTAAGAGTTGCCTTTTGACTAAGTGATCAATCACTATATCATGTTCTGGGGACTATGGGTAATATAACACCAATGAGGCACAATCATTGACCTTCGAGAACCAATCATTTAAATGGGACGGAACGTTCTGAGAATACAAAGACAAAAGGTAGTTTATGGTAATCACTACTCACCATGTGCTGTAATTGACACACACATTCTATGTGCTCACAACTGAGGGAAGTGTCCTAGTGAGTAATGAGCAATGGTGCAAACAGTTAATGCGTTCGCTGCTTAGCCAAAAGGTTGGAAGTTCGAGTCCACCCACAGGTGGCTTGAAAGAAAGTCCTGATGATCTACTTCTGGAAAATCAGCCATTGAAAACCCAATGGAGCACAGTTCTCTGACACACATGGGGACACCATGAGTCGAATCGACTTAATGGCAACTGGTCAGCTGCTTGTAGTTCTGCAAAATGTGAGTGCTTGTTCATATCCCAGTGCCTTTGCTTGTGCTCTGCCCTTTGAGAGAAATAGTCCCATGCCCACCCTATTCCCAGTCTACCTATAGAACTGCTATGTATACCTCCAGATTCAACCCAGGCATTACTTCTTCTGTAAGAACCTCCCTCCACCCTACTTCACCAGACCCTGCACAGCTGGGCTTGCTTTCCTTTTTACACCCAGAGCTTCCTGCGCTGCCTCTGATGTAGCACTTATCACAGGATTCAGAAAGAATTTATCAACCCGGCTGTCTCTTTAGTTTTCTCTAGACTCCTTAAGGACAGGGACTTCTTTCTGTTTTTCTCTGAATTGCTAGGATCTAGCTTTGGACTGGAGTCCTGGTGGCACAGTGGTTAACTGCTCAGCTGTTAACTAAAAGGTCAGCAGTTCAAACCCCCCAACCACCTCACAGGAGAAATGACATGGCAATCTACTGCTGTAAAGATTTCAGCCTAGGAAACCTTATGGGGCAGTTCTGCTTTGTCTTATAGAGTCACTATGATTCACTATCACCTGGATGATACACAACAACAACTCTTGGCTAGGAAGTTGAGAAGATTCTCTGCCCTAAAATTGTGTCCTGCAGGGATGCCCAAAATTCCAACATTAGCTCTTCATAGTGGAAAACTATAGCCCAAAGGAAATTGCTCTGGATTTGGCATCAGACAGATACATCTTGGCTCTGCTATTATGTTATCATCGGCACCCACCACCCTCCTGGCAGTTTGTTGTACTGTGATGGGCTTGCATGTTGCTGTGATGCTGGAAGCTATGCCACTGGTATTTCAAGTAACAACAGAGTCACCCATGGTGGACAGATTTCAGCAGAGCTTCCAGGCTAAAACAGACTAGGAAAAAAGGACTGGAGACCTACTTCTGAAAATTAGCCAGTGAAAACTCTGTGGGTCCCAACAGAAGACACCTTCTCCTCACTTAGCCACTGTCTCATTATCTTACATTTTGCATTTATGACAACAGTAAAAAATCTACTATTTGACTATTTTGCGCATTAACCACGTATGCCTGGCAGTAACAAATGCTGAGGTGCAAGGTGAGAGTAATGTTGGCTGTCATAATTAAGGTTATGTGTCAGCTTGGCTGGGCCATGGTTCTCAGTGGTTTGGCAGTTATGTAATGATGTAGTTATCCTCCATTTTGTGATATAATATAATCACATCCATGATGTGATCTGATGTAATCAGCCAGTCAGTTGTAAGGGGAGTTTCCTCTGGGGTGTGGCCTGCATATAGATGTCCTGGCAAAGCTTGCTGGCTTTTGCCCACTACTGGATCCTGCATCCAGCTCATCATCATCTGACCTCCAGTTCTTGGGACTTGAGCCAGTGACCGACTGTACTGCCTGCTGATGTTGGGATTCACTAGCCTCCACAGCCTGTGAACCAACAGTCTGTCATCTTACCTGCTAATCATGGATTCGTCAGCCACTGCAGCTACATGAGTCAGGAGAAGCCTTCAGCCTGACACCTGACCCATAGTTTTGGGACTTGCCAGCCTCTACAACCACATGAGTCATTTCCCTGAGATAAATCTCTCTCTTTCTCTCTGTATTTATATATGATTCACTGGTTTTGCTTCTCTAGAGAACCCAGCCTAAGACATTCGGCACTGAGAGTGGTCCTAGAGAAACAAAATGGTAAGGATGAGTTTTCTAAATTGGTTCTCAAGTCTGGTTAGTCTTAAAGATGTTGATGACCCTGCTTCCAGTAGTAAAGAGAACACTGCTAATCTGTGGCATGAGGTGGCAAAAGAAATTCGCAACACATCACCAAGAATAGATCAAGTATTGGTGAGAGGCGAGGTTATAGGTGACCACATGTTTGATACTTTTCTACATTTTGTCATAATGAAGCTGGCTGGTTACTCCTACTTTCACTACACAAAGTGGTGAAAGAAAGAAATGAGCCTAGGGCTTCGGAGTCACAGATGAAGCTCTGCATAAAAGACATCAAAGTTGCCACTTGTGCCCTGAAAGGAGGGCCTGATTTCTTGTAATAATAGAGTTGACATTGTCAAAAACCAAACCCAGAGTCTTATCGTAAGAGTGGTTGAATTACCATGCCAATTGAATTCCCAATCAATAACTGTCTGAATTTAAAATGAGTGCATTGATTGGGAAAAATGGGATCCTGACACTTGGGATGGGGACATATAGGCAGATAATCAGGAATCTGGGAACACTGAGCCCCTAAATTCTGTTGAATCCCTCCTGCAAATGAAGTCCCAAGTCCCAAAAGCCCTCTCACTCCCATCTGAAGAGATTACTCCACCTTTGTCTGCTAAGCCACACTCCCCAAACCATTCGCCCCTCCACCTCCATCAGATGAAATTAACCCAACTATTTCTGAAGAGCCTTCGTCTAAGTCATCACCTGGGGTGACATCTGAGTCATTGCAAGGGGTACTCCTGAGGGTTAGGGTTAGGGTTAGGGTTGGACAACCATCCCCCCTACCTTTTTTTGCTTCTAGAACTATAACTATAATCAAGTCCCAGTGAGCCCCAAAAGGTGATGTATGAAGTATGACCCCGGAGGAAGTATGCTACACTCCAAAAGAACTGCTTGACTTTTCTAATATGTACAAACAGAAGCCTGGAGAATATGTGTGGGAATGGCTACTAAGGATGTGGGATAATGGTGCAAGGAACATAAAGTTGGATCAGTGTGAGTGTATTGATATGGGCCCACTAAGCACAGATCCTTCATTCAATATTTCAGCTCCAGAGATTAGAAAAGGATCTAATTGTTTATTTGATTAGTTCCCTGAAGCATAGATTAAGTAAATGGTGCCCTACAATAAATCAAGTTGAAGTGCCAGACCTGCCTTGGAATACTGTGGAAGAAGGAATCCAAAGGCTTAGGGAGATTGGCATGTTAGAGCGGATTTATCAAGTTAGACCCACAGACCCATACATGAAATGCCCTGAGGACTCATCTTTTACCACAATGGTAAGGAACAAATTTGTGAAGAGAGCCCCAGCATCCTTGAAGACTGCCGTGATTGCTATTTTATGTAAGTCAGATTTGACAATGGGAACTGTCCTAACTGAATTAAGACACCTAATTACAATGGTGCTGATTGGAATCTGTGGTGATAGGGGCCAAGCGATAGCACTCAATTGACAAAGAGAAGGTGGGCATGGTTACCATAATGGACAACAGAGTCAAAGCAGTAATCAGAATAGTCTGACTCGTATGGACTTATGCACTGGCTACTTAGTCATGGTGTCCCTAGGCAGAAAATAGATGGGAAATCTACTAAATATTTACTTGATCTGTACAAGCAAAAGAAATCTAGGTCTAGTAAACAGCAGTCTAACTCAAATCGCCAGAATAGAGTCATGACCCCTCAATCAATTCCCAAACTTGAGCCAGTTTACAGACCCACAACCCTGTGAATGAAGAGGAGGGCAGGTTCCTTTGAGGAAGGACCCCACTACACTGCAAAAATTTATAC
This sequence comes from Trichechus manatus latirostris, assembly GCF_000243295.1. Taxonomy (NCBI): domain Eukaryota; kingdom Metazoa; phylum Chordata; class Mammalia; order Sirenia; family Trichechidae; genus Trichechus; species Trichechus manatus. The sequence continues at coordinate 1,412,374 of NW_004443961.1, forward strand.
TGTTAATCTTTCTCCCAGCCTTCCTCCAAGGGATCTACAGCCCTTTACTAGAGTAGACTATTCACTGGGGAAAAGGAAATAATCAGACTTCTTGGGGATTACTGATACTGGGACCCTAAATGTCAGTGTGGCCCATCAGTCAGAGTGGGGGTGTATGGAGGTAAGGTTATTAATAGAGTCCTAGCTCAGGTTCATTTCATAGTGTGTCCATTGCGTCCCCAAACTCATCCTGTAGTGAATTCCCTGGTTCCAGAATGGATAATTGAAATAGACCTACTCAGCAACTGGCAAAACCACATTGGACCCCTGACAAGTGGGGTAAGGGCTATTATTGTAGGAAAAGCCAAGTGGAAAACTTTCGAACTGCTCCCACCTAGGAAAATAGTAAACCAAAAGCAATACCACATTCTTGGAAGGACTGCAGAGATTACTGCCACCATCAAGGACTTGAAAAATGCAGGGGTGGTGATTCCCACTACATCCCCATTCAACTTGCCTATTTGGCCTATGCAAAAAACAGATGGATCTTGGAGAATGACAGTGGATTATTGTCAACTTAACCAGGGGGTGACTCCAGTTGCAGCTGCTGTTCCAGATGTGGTTTCATTGCTTGAGCAAATTAATATGTCTCCTGGTATCTGGTAGGCAGCTATAGATCTGGCCAATGCCTTTTTCTGGATTCTGGTTTCAAAAGAACAACAGAAACATTTTGCCTTCAGCTGAAAAGCCCAGAAATACACCTTTACTGTCCTACCTCATGGGTGTAACTAGTCTCCAGCCCTATGTCATAATTTAGTCCGTGGGGACCTTCATCACCTTTCCCTTCCACAAGACATCACACTGGTCCATTATGTGGATGACATTGTGCTGATTGGACCTAATAATGAAGAAGTGTCAATGACTCTGGACTTACTGTTAAAACATTTGTGTGCTAGAGGGTGGGAAATTAATCTGACAAAAATTCAGGTGCCTGCCACCTCAGTGAAATTTCCAGGGGTACAGTGGTGTGGGACATGTTGAGATATTCCTTCTCAAGTGAAGGATAAGTTATTGCACCTAGCTCCTCCCACAACTAAAAAGGAGGAACAATGCCTGGTGGGCCTCTTTGGATTTTGGAGCCAACATATCCCTCATCTGGATGTGATACTCTGTCCTATTTATCAAGTGACTTGAAAAGATGCTAGTTTTGAGTGCATCCCAGAACAAGAGAAGACTGTGCAACAAGTTCAGGCTGCCATGCAAGCTGCTCTGCCACTTGGGCCATATGATCTGGCTGATCCAATGGTGCTTAAAATGTCAGTGGAAGATAGAGATGCTATTTGGAGCCTTGGTAGGCCCCTTTTGATGAATCACAGCACAGACCCTTAGGTTTTTGGAGCAAAGCCCTGCGATCCTCTACAGGTAAATACTCTCTCTTTGAGAAATAGCTTTTCACTTGTTACAGGGCCTTAGTTGAGACTGAACACTTAACCACGGGCCACCAAGTCACCATGCAGCCTGAGCTTACCATCATGAACTGGATCCAACCCAAAGAGCCATAAAGTCAGACGTGCATAGCAGCACTCAATCATTAAATGGAAGTAGTGTATATGAGATTGAGCCCAAGCAGGAACTGAAAGCACAAGTAAGTTGCATGAGGAAGTGACCCAAATGCCTATGGTCTCCACTCCTGTCACATTGCCTACCCTCTCGTAGTCTGCATCTATGGCCTTATGGGGAGTTGCTTATAATCAGTTGACTGAGGAAGAAAAAACTCATGCCTGGTTTACAGACAGTTCTGCGCAATATGCAGGCACCACTCGAAAATGGAAAGTGGCAGCACTATAGCCACCTTCTGGGACCTCCCTGAAGGACAGTGATGAAAGGAAATTCTCTCAAAGGGCAGGACTGTGCGCAGTGCACCTGGTTGTTCATTTTGATAGGAAGGCAAAACGGCCAAATGTACAATTGTATACTGATTTATGGGCTATAGCCAATGGTTTGGCTGGATGGTCAGGGATTTGGAAGGAAAATATCTGGAAAATTGGAGACAAGATGGTATGGGGAAGAGGTATGTGGATAGACCTCTCTGAATGGGCCAAAGAAGCAAAGATATTTGTATCTCATGTGACTGCTCACCAAAGGGTGACCTTGGAGAGGAGGATTTTAACAGTCAAATGGATAGGATGATGTGTTCTGTGGAAACCAGTCATCCTCTTTCCCCAGCCACTCCTGTCATTGCCCAACGGGAGTATGAACAAAGTGGCCATGGTGTCAGGGATGGAGGTTTTGTATGGGCTTAGCAACATGGACTTCCACTCACCAAGGCCAACTTGGTTACAGCCACGGCTGAGTGCCCAATCTGCCAGCAGCAAAGGCCAACACTGAGTGCCCAATATGGCACCATCCCTAGAGGTGATCAACCAGCAACCTGGTGGCTGGTTGATTACATTAGACCACTTCCATCATGGAAAGGGCAGTGTTTTGTTCTTTCTGAAATAGACACTTACTCTGGATACAATTTGCCTTCCCTGCATGCAATGCTTCTGCCAAAACTACCATCCATGAACTTACAGAATGCCTTATCCACCATCATAGTATCTCACACAGCATTGCCTCGAATCAAGGGACTCCCTTTACAGCAAATGAAGTGCAACAATGGGCCCAGCCTCATGGAATTCACTGGTCTTACCATGTGCCCCAGCATCCTGAAGCAGCTGGCCTGATCGAACAATGGAATGGCCTTCTAAAGACACAATTATGGCATCAGCTATGTGACAATACCTTGCAGGTTGGGACAAGGTTCTCTAGAAGGCTGTATATGCTCTAAACCAGCATCCAATATGTGGTGCTGTTTCTCATATAGCTAGGATTCACAGTTCTAGGAATCAAGAGGTGCAAATGGGAGTGGCACCACTCACTATTACCCTAGTGATCAATTGCATAATTTTTGCTTCCTGTCCCTGTCACCCTATGTTCTTTGGGTCTAGAGGTCTTAGTTCCAAAAGGAGAAATGCTCTCACCAGGAGATACAACAATGATCCCACTGAACTGGAAGTTAAAAATGCCACCTGGCCACTTTGGGCTCCTCATGCCTCTGGATCAACAGGCAAAGAAGGGAGTTATTGTACTGGCTGGTGTGATTGATCTTGATTATCAAGGGGAAATTGGATTGATGTGACATAATGGAAGTAAAGAAGAGATGTCTGGAATACAGGAGATCCCTTAGGAAGTGTCTCAGTACTACCACGCCCTGTGATTAAATTCAATGGAAAACTACAGCAACCCAATTCCAACATGACTACTAATGGCCTAGAGCCTTCAGGAATGAAGGTTTGGGTCACCCTACCAGGCAAAGAACCACAACCAGCTGAGGGCAAAGGGAATATGAAATGAGTGGTGGAAGAAGGTAGTTGTAAATACCATTTACAACCATGTGACCAGTTGCAGAAATGAGGAGTTGTTGAGTTTTTTCCTCGTATGTGTGCATAGAGCCCTGGTGGCATGGTGGTTAAAAGCTATGGCTGTTAACCAAAAGGTCAGCAGTTTGAATCCACCAGCCACTCCTTGGAAACCCTATGTGTGCATCAAACATTTTTGTTTTCTTCACTTATATAAGACGTAAATGGAGCTAATGCGTATTCAGTTGTACACGTTAGTTGTATCATGTTAGGCCCAAGTTATGACTTTGTAATTGTTTTTGTGGCTTAAGGAGATGTGTACAGGTGCCAAGCTGACAAGGGGTGGACTGTGATGGTTAAGGTTGTGTGTCAACTTGGATGGGACATGCTTCTCTGTGGTTTGACAATTATGTAATGATGTAGTTCGGCAGTTATATATGAAGTAATTTGGCAATTATGTAGTGATATAGTTATCCCCCATTTTGTGATATAAAGTAATCCACTCCATGATGTTATCTGATGTGAATTTCCTCGAGGTATGGCCTGCATCCAATGTAGATGGACATTTTGGCAAAGCTAGTTGGCTTTTGCTTGCTCTGGATCCTGCATACGGCTTGTCAACATCTGAACTACAGTCCTTGGGACATGAGCCCATGGCCTGCTGTATTGCCTGCTGATCTTAGGATTCATTGGCCTGTGCAGCCTATGAGCCAGCAGCCTCCTGTCTTACCTGGCAATCTTGGATTCATCAGCCTTTGTAGCCCATGAGCCAGCAACTTGCCGTTTACCTGCCGATTTTGGATTCATCAGTCCCTGCAGCTACACGAGTCAGGAGAAACCTCCAGCCTGACACCTGACCCACAGACTTGGGACTTGCCAGCCTCTACAACTCCATGAGCCATTTCCTTGAGATAATTCTCTCTCTTATATATATGCTTCATTGGTTTGGCTTCTCTAGAGAACCCAGCGTAAGACAGCAGTTACATAATGTTAAAGTTATCCTCCATTTTGTATTCTGATGTGATCATCCTCCATTTTTACATAACACTGATTTCACATAATAACCTGGTCTTTGGGATCTAACCATGTCTACAAGTGAGGAGTGAGTGTAGTCCATTATTCTGCTGGAAGTTGAGCCTCCTAGGTTGGAAGGCACTCAAAATATACGGTGGCCGCAACAATGGACTCAAGCATACCAACAATGTGAGGATGGCCCAGGACTGGGCACCATTTTGTTCCGTTGTATGTGGGGTTGACATGAGTTAGAATTGACTCCACGGCAACTAACAATAACAACAACAAGCCTTCAGCTTGGTAAAGAACCAATGCTTAGTACAGGTTTGTTTGGAATAGCAGTGTCCTAGGGAAGGCACTGCCCTGTGATTCCTGATCTCACGGTTTCCTAGTGGGAATCCAGGCAACTGGATCTTCTTCCCAGAAGCCTTTCTTTGGCTCCTTTCTCCACCTAAACTCAAGACTGGTAAGTACAGAATCTAAAGAACCTCTGGAAAGCCATCAAAATCTACTAACCCACTGAGTCCCAGCTCAGTACTTTTACCCTTCCTCCCTACACTGACAGAAACACAGAAAAAGCCAGCTTGGGTATTTTGCTCCTCGTTGTGATAGCAGACCTCCTGGGAACTACATTTTCCTTCTTACAACATAGCTTGTAATGAGAGCCTCGTTCTCAAAATTTCCAGCTGCTTTCTTCAATATTTTAATGCCATTCACTTCTTTTTCTCATCTCATCAGTTTAATTCTTGTAGATTTTTCCTCATCTTGCCTCATCTCCAGAGTCAGAGCCTTTGTTTGATTCAAGTAACTGAGTTTATTTTCCACTTGCTGCCTAAGTAAACTAAAAGCTTCCACAAAGTGTGTGATCTCAAATGATAAATTCCAAATCCACCCTATAGCTTTTAAAGCCAACCAGTTGCCATCTAGTCGACTCCAACTCATGTGTGTCAGAGCAGAACTATGCTCCACAGAGTTTTCAATGGCTGTGATCTTTCAGGAGATCACCAGACTTTTCTTCCGAGGCACCTCTGGGTGGTTTTGAATTGGCAACCTCTTTGTTAGTAGCCAAGCACTTAAGCATTTGCACCACCCAGGGAATCCTCTATAGCCTTTGCTGTTGTTGTTAGGTGCTGTCAAGTTGGTTCTCACTCATAGCAACCCCATGTATAACAGAATGAAATGTCATCTGGTCCTGCGCCATCCTCACAATTGTTGCTCTGTTTGATCCCATTGTTATAGCCACTGTGTCAGCCCATCTCGTTGAAGGTCTTCCCCTTTTTTGCTGACCCTCTGCTTTACCAAGCATGATGTCCTTCTCCAGGGACTGGTCCTTCCTGATAACATGTCCAAAGTATGTGAGATGAAGTCTCATTATTCTTGCTTCTGAGGAGCATCTGGCTGTACTTATTCCAAGACAGATTTGTTCATTTGTTCTTCTGGAAGTCCATGGTATGTATATTCAATATTCTTCGCCAGCACCATGATTCAAATATGTCTATTCCCTTCAGTCTTCCTTTTTAATTGTCCAGCTTTTGCATCCATATGAGGCGACTGAAAATATCACGGCTTGGGTCAGGCACACCTTAGTCCTCAAAGTGACATCTTTGCTTTTTAATGCTTTAAAGAGGTCTTTTGCAGCAGATTTGCCCAGTGCAATATGTCATTTGATTCCTTGACTGCTGCTTCCATGGGCGTTGATTGTGGATCCGAGTAAAATGAAATCCATGACTTTAGTATTTTCTCTGTTTAACATGATGCTGCCTTTGGCTGAGTTAAATTAGATCTACTCCCTTATTTTTGCTGGCCTGTTGTGGTTTTCTACCTTTATTGTGGGATCTTTCTTTTGCTTTCCCATCCACTTTTCTCCTTCTTCGCTTCACCCTTCTCTGTAGGAGCTCCCGTGTTCCATTCTTGCCTCTGCTTTCCTTTGTCTCTGTGTCAATTCCATCCTTTAGCACGGTTCCCATCTTTCTCTCTGGCCCTAAGTTTAACAACAAAGTTTGAGTTCTGCCATGAAATCTTCCTGTTAGATGTCCCCAATTTGTATTCTATAGATGACTCAAACTCACATTAAGAATTGAACTCATCATCTTTCTTCTCAATTTTCTACTTCCTCTAGGATTCCTGATTGCTACCATCTTACTCATCTATGACTCCTTTTCATCTCTGCTTCCCCCATAATCAATCAAACATAAAGTCATGAAGATTTTACCTCCAAAAGATCTTTTGCATCCACCCAAGCTGCTCTATGATTCCTGTCCTTATCATCTGTAAAGGCCTCTTTACCTTTATTTGGTCCACTCCCCATCTGTCAAGAAACCCTGGCAGTTCAGTGGTTAAGTGCTGGGCTGCCAACTGAAAGATTTGCAGTTTGAACCTACCAGCCACTCCACAGGAGAAAAGACTCGGTGATCTGCTTCTGTAAAGGAGCCATATTGACACAGAGGTTAAGCACTCAGCTCTAACCAAAAGGTCGACAATTTGAACCCACCAGCTGCTCTGCAGAAGAAAGATGTGGCAGTCGGCTTCCGTAAAGATTTAGTCTTGGAAACCCTGTGGGGCAGTTCTACTCTGCCCTACAAGGTTGCTATGAGTCGGAGTCTACTCAACAGGAAACAACAACCCATCTGTCAGTTTGTCGTACTGTGGGGACTTGTGTGTTGCTATGATGCGGGAGGCTATGACATCAGTAGTTCGTGTGCCAGCAGGGTCACCCATGGTGGACAGTTTTCAGCAGAGCTTCCAGACTAAAACTGACTAGGAAGAAAGACCTGGAGATCTACTTACGAAAATTAGCTAGTGAAAACCCTATAGATCTCACAGAATATTGTTCAAAAAAGTGCTAGATGATGAGCCCCCTAAGTTGCAAGACACTCAAAATGCCCACTGGCTGCAACAATGGACTCGAATATGCCAACAATCGTGAAAGTAGTACAGGACTGGGTAACGTTTCGTTCTGTTGTTCCTGGGGTTGCCATGAGTCAGAGCTGAATCAACTGCAATTAACAATACCTGTGTTTGGGACTACTGCAGTAGCTTCCACTTGAATCTCTCTTTCTTCAGTGCACGCTGTTGTTGCCACCAGGTGAATTATTAAAGCAGCATTCCACATTACACATCTTGGCAAATCTTGCAATGACAGCAGCCAACCGGGTGACAACCATGTTTACTCTCAGGGCCTCACGATACCATTTTTAAAATGGGGAAAGTGGACTAAGATATTTCTACATCTCCATCCCACCCTACAGTTTTTTGTTAACACTTTTATCGAGATGTAATTTACGTACTGCGTAAAGTTTGCCTGTTCACAGCGTACAGGTCAATAGTTTTTAGGATATTCACGGAGTTGTGCAACTACCCTGCTCATCTAATTTTAGAACATTTCAACACCCCCAAAAGAAACCTGTTAGTAATCACTTCCAGTTGGTCCTCAACTCTCCCCACTTCCCACCCCCTGCCCCTAACAACCACTACTCTCTTTCCTGTCTCTATGGATTTGTCTATTTTGGTCACTTCATAGCAATGGACACACACAGTATGGGGTCTTTGATGTCTGGCTTCTTTCACTTAGCATCACGTCTTCAAGGTTCATCCATTCTGTAGCGTGTTTCAGTACTTCATTCCTTTTTATGCCTGAGTAACAGCTCATTGTATGGACATACCACATTTTGTTGATGCATTCATCAATGGATGGACATTGGTGTTGGTTCCCCTTTTTGGCTGTTATGAATAATGTTCTACAGCCTTAGACATTATGCTTATCATTAGACCAAGAGAGAAATAGACCAATATTCCATTTTTTCCCTATGCTTTATAGAGGCATCTTTACACAGGGGTGGGGAAGAACCCTAAAGGAATAGTCTGCTCATAGAAGTTTATGGAAGTATCCCACCCGCCAAAAAAAAAAAAAACTTGAAGAAGTTTCTGTTACTGCTTCCAAGTGTGTAGCCATGTCTATTAAAAGCCACTTGCAAAGAGCTAACTTCAGCTCTGGCACGCCACAGATTAGGCATATTTGTTTTCCAGGGAAGATTATAAATAGAGGGGGGAGGGGAGGAGCGAAACAGAATGTATTTTGCAAATGAGCCCAGATGGAAAACTAACAGATGGCCACATGCACTGTATTTTGTGTGTTCAGCCCTACATTTAAATTAAAAATTTTCATAATTATGATTAATGTCTGTAGCAACACTAGTTTTCCTGTGGTGGCATCGTATATCACGGATCGGAGGTATTGAATAGCACATTTTCATGAAAAGGTTTCAGACTTTATACAAATGTTGGCACTTGCCTGCCCCACACTTCAGAAAGAAACCAAACCAGACCTCCATCAGCAATGAGCGAGAGTGCTGAGAAAACTTCAGAACAAGTGGACTTGCTATAATCAGCCCGTTGGCCACCATCTGGCTTTTCTGCCCATGTGAAAACTCAAAGACAGTCATTCCGTGCAGCAGGGAAATAGTGGGTCCTTACTTACATGGCTTCCCCCCCCCCCCTTTTTTAGATATAGTTGTGAAGCATATTCTCGTGGATCACTCACATTTCTTGATTCTCATCGATGGGAACAATGTGTTTATTTTCCAATGGTAGATGTCTCGTCTTCTTATCTTATCCAGCCCCTTTCACCTCTCCTTTTCCCCTTTTGCTGGGTAATTTTGTGACTTATCATTTTTCCAGTTTTCTTAAAGGTGGACAGTGTTGTGGGGAGTTGGTGAAATGACCATCTGTTACGGATTGAATTGTGTCCTCCAAAAATATGCACTGTAAATCTAACCCCTATACCTGTGGTTATAATCCCATTTGGGAATGGGTTTTCTTTGTTACGTTAATAGGCCACATCAGCCTAAGTGTATTTTAAGCCAGTCACCTTTGAGATGTATAAAACGGCATATTAGGCCCGAAGAAGCAAGCAGAGATGGGGGACGTGAGATGCCACACCACAAGAAGATCACCAAGGAACCAAGGAACAAGGACCTTCCCCCAGAGCCGACAGAAAAAGAAAGCCTTGCCCTAGAGTCTGCACCCTGAATTTGGACTTCTAGCCTCCTGAACTGTGAGAAAATAAATCTGTTTGTTAAAGCCACCCGCGTGTGATATTTCTGTCATTTCTCAGCACTAGATACCCTGGTGGCATAGTGGTTAAGAGCTTGGCTGCTAACCAAAATGTTGGCAGTTTTGACTCCACCAGGCACTCCTTGGAAACTCTATGGGGCAGTTCTACTCTGTCCTGTAGGGTCACTATGAGTCGGAAATCGACTTGACGACAGTGGGTTTGGGTTTAGATACCTAAGACAGAATCCTTCTAGCATCCTGATTTGGGAAGCTGTATAGTGAGACTGTGAAGTCCAACTCATTCCATCTAGTGCCTTTGGTCAACTGGATGGACGTTGTGTAGTGGAGTTGACGTCCTCACCCCAACTCAGATTCCAGATATGCACAATGGGGGAATCTCACGGCTCTTCAGAAGACATCCGATCTACACCAACTCTCTGACCTCTGCCATGGAGCTCTACTCTGGCCAGTACTCAGGCTGCCTCCCATCCTGGTGGTTTCTTCTTTCTGACTCCTGCTCCTCTGATATGCTCTTCCCTCCTTCTGGATTTTTACTTTTGTCACAACTGTGCCTACTTTTGACTTGCTAGGTGGGCTCAACATTGGTGTTCTGTTTTCAGCAAGATTCTTCTCCCCCCACTGGATTCTCTATCAGCCCAGAACTAAAACAATTTCCTAGGCCAACTCTTCAGACAGGGATTGGACTGGACTGTGGGACATAAAGTGATACTCGTGAGGAGTGTGCCTCTTAGCTCAAGTAGATACAAGAGCCCAAAGGGGCAGCTTCTGTCTGGAGGTGAGATGGGAAGGCAGAGAGAGTTAGGAGCTGGATGATTGGACATTGGGAATCAGGGACGGAAAGGAGGAGTGTGCTGTTGCAGAATGAGGTGAGCAATTAGGGTCACATAACAATGTATGTATAAAATTTTGTATGGGAGACTAACTGGAAATGTAAACTTCATTTAGACTACAACAATAAAAAAAATATTCTTCTCCCCTCTCACCTGTATTTTTTCTTTCTGATTGTAAGGAATATCAGACACAACTCTGCTCTTTGGCCCCAATACAGGATATTCCCGCTGATGATTTCCAGGCTATAACTCAAGGCTCTCTCATGGTCAGGCTTCTCTAGTGGGAAGACCCCTGGTATAGAGCTCCAGCTGGACAGGTCAACTAAGGCACCATCCCATGGTTCCACTGGCCATGGTAGGTCTGCACTTAGAGGGGGGAGGATTTTACTTTGCTGATATCCTACAGCTGCTGCCATTTGGTCAAGGCAACAAACAGTGTTTGCTTGTTGACAAACATTCTGAATTTAAGTAGTGATAAGGTCCAAAGTTTATTGTTAGGGCAACAGTTTATTCATCCATATTAGCAACATCCATTGAGCCTGGAAAGTGGAGTTGAAGAAACTTTCTTTCATATAGTTTCTGCTTTTTAAGAAGTTGAAGGAAAAAAAGATAAGACCAGGTTCTGGTGTTCAACTCTTTACTCCTGACTTCCTGTTCAGTATTACAAATCTGAGCCTCTCGGTGGTCCAAATGGTTAAGGGGCTGGGCTGCTAACCAAAAAGCTGGAGGTTTGATTTTACCCAGAGACACCTTGGAAGAAAGGCTTGGCAATCTACTTCTAGAAAATCATCTACTGAAAACCTTATGGAGCATAGTTCTACTCTGACACACATGGGATCACCGTGAGTCAGGGCTGACTTGATAACAACTGGTTAAATATAAAAATTCCGGGGAGAAGGGAGAATTAAAAAAACAAGATACAAGGAAAAGATTAGTCCAAATGACTAATGGACCACAATTACCATGGCCTCCACCAGACTGAGTCCAGCACAACTAGATGGTGCCTGGCTACCACCACTGACTGCTCTGACAGGGATCACAATAGAGGGTCCCGGACAGAGCTGGAGAAAACTGTAGAACAAAATTCTAACTCACAAAAAAGACCAGACTTACTGGTCTGACAGAGACTAGAGAAACCCTGAGAGTATGGCCCCTGGATACCCTTTTAGCTCAGTAATGAAGTCACTCTCAAGGTTCACCATTCAGCCAAAGATTAGATAGCCCCATAAAACAAAACAAGACTGATGGGGCACAACAGCCCAGGGACAAGAACTAGAAGGCAGGAGGGGACAGGAAAGCTGGTCATGGGGAACCCAACCAAGGTTGAGAAGGGACAGTGTTGACATGTGGTGGGGTTGTTAACCATTGTCATAAAACAATATGTGTACTGTTTAGTGAGAAACGATTTGTTCTATAAACCTTCATCTAAAGTACAATTAAAAGAAAAAGAAATACCGGAGAGAAGAGGCTGTAAGGAGGGAGGAGAAGGTGGACAAAGTGAAGAGCTGCCCTAGGAATACTGAGCTTACAATTTGGACAAGTGTGGTTAGAACCTCTTACGAGGTTCTCAGATACACAACGAAAGGGATAAAGCAGCGGCAGCACGTTTGATAAATCAAGCCAGCAGCCATGTTCTATGATGAATTTAAAATATCGTATGTGCCCATAAGCCGGAGATGAACATACGTGATGTCAAGAAGAAATCTTGGAAGAGCGGCTGAGTACCTAACAACATCGCTAATTATTTGTGCAACTTTTGGCAAACAGTCAAAACCAGAATTTTTTTTTTCTGGCAAATGTATTTTTACACATTTGTCTTCCCTACAAAAATAACCAGTTGAGATGCATATATTTTCACTTGCACATGTTTGCATTGCTGGAGCATAAACCAATGCTCTCTTAAAAGGTTCCTTTCAAAGTTATTAGCTAATTCAGAAGCCCAGCAAACCTGCGCACCCACAAGCATATGCTTTGCATTGAAATGAGGAGCAATCTAATACGAGCTTTCAAGGCAGGTAGATTTGCCTGTAAATCATAGCTCTGCACATAGGTTTGTATTTTCTATTCTTAATTACATCTGTGCAAATCTCCATTTGTTTACGGTTGCCCAATACAGCGAGTGGGCCTTTGCATTCCCAGAGGCACATTTCCATGGGGTGTACTTCTCTGGAAAACAAAAAACAAAAAACCTGGATTATCCAGTCATTCGAATATTAAGTGCAAAATGAGACGCAGAAATGAATGCTCTTCTTTCCTTCCAATTCAGCAAATATTTATGGAGTACCTGTGCAAAGTACTGATAGGACTACATGGGAAATCCATTCCACCTAAACTCCTTGAAGTTCAATTGCCTCATCTATAAGATGGGAGTAATAGGGAAAAAAAAAAAAAAAAAAGGGGCTCTATGAATATGAGCAAGTAATAGTAGCAGTAGTAATTGCTATATATATATGCTGTTGTTGAATGTCATTGAGCTGATTCCGACTCATAATCACCCAATGTGACAGAGCAGAACTGCCCCATAGGATTTTCTTGGCTGTAATCTTTATGGTCTGGTACTCATAGTGATCCTATAGGACACAGCAGAACTGTCCCATAGGGTTTCCAAGGCTGTAATCTTTACCGAAGCAGACTGCCACATCTTTCTCCCGCTGAGCATCTGGTGGGTTTGAACTGCCGACCTTTCAGTTAACGGCCGAGCACTTCAGCACGGCGACACCAGGGCTCCTTCTGTAAAGATTACAGCTAAGAAAACCCTATGGAGCAGTTCTGCTCTAAAACACATGGGGTTGCCATGAGTAGTTATCGACTCCACTGCAACGGGTTTTTGTTTGTTTGTTTGCTCTGTGAAAAGAGAGGAAGCAGGGCGAGAGTTAGCTCTGGACGAGTTTAAGAGAATGAGGAAGGGTGGAGGGGATGTTCAGATTGCTTGTAGGTGGCTCAGTAGTTTTCCTAGTCAAGATAAGACAGCAAGGATTCCCAGCAGATGATTCATCTGGGATTGGAAATGACATACCTCCCCAGAGAGGTATTAGTCTATAAAATGTAAATCTACTTGTCCTGTCTACCACACAATGGCCTTCCAGAACCCAAAACCAAACCATGATCCATCCTGATTCATGGCGACCCCATGTGTTACAGAGTAGAACTGCTCCATTGGGTTTTCTTGGCTGTAATCTTACGGAAGCAGATCTCCAGGGCTATCTTCCATAAAGCCACTGGGTGGATTAGAACCACCAACTTTTAGGTTAGTCATTGAGCATAAACCGTTCATGCCACCCAAGGACCTTCGCAGTGTCCTTGTTGTTGTTGTTAGGTGCTGTCCAGTCAGTTCCGACTCTTGGCGACCCTGTGTACAACAGAATGAAACACTGCCCAGTCCTGCGTCATCCTCATGATGGTGGCTGTGTTGGAGCCCATTGTTGCAGCCACCTTGTCAATCCATCTCATTTAGGGTCCTTAGCCCTAGCCCTAGCCCGTTGCCTTCAAGTTGATCCCGACTCACAGCAACCCTATAGGACAGAGTAGAACTGCTCCATAGGGTTTCCAAGGAGCAGCTGGTGGATTCAAACTGCCAAACTTTTGGTTAGCAGCCGAGCTCTTAACCACTGTGCCACCAGGGCTCCAAGAGGGTCCTTAGGAAGACACAAACAGATAATACAGGTAAAAGCTCTTTATAAAATACTGATCAGCTGCATTTTTATTATTTTCCTCTTAATCTGAGTTTAGGGGATGAGAAAGAACGTATTGAAGAACTTTCCTAAATATCCTTTCTCAAGAAAGAGGAATAAATAAGTGTACCAAGGGACACCTTGGGCTCCACTTCGCTTGGACATTTGCATCCTAACTCTGTGCGATGATGCAGAGTCAAGACTGGAGCTGCATTCAGCAGCAATGACAGAACAAGCAGACAGAGTGAGGTCATCAGAAAGAGCACCTTCTCTCTTTAGGCCTCCTGTTCTTATTTCTAACATGAAGGTACCTAGTCAGGTAGTCTCAGAGGTCCCTTCTGACTCAGGTGGTCCCTCAGGCAGAGAATGAATGAGTACTCAGTATGTGTCAGTGGTGAGAAATGACATTGGTCATGGCATGAGCCCTCCCCTTCAGCATCCTGAGGAGCTAGCATCTGACCATCTGGCTTCACAACCTGAGGGTTCCTCATCAGGCAACCACGAACATTCGTTGTTCTTCTTGTTGTTAATTGCTGTTGATTCTTGAGTCAACTCTGACCCATGGCGACCCTATGTACAACAGAACAGGACATTGCCCGGTCCTGCACCATTCTCCCAGTTATTGGTATGTTTGAGTCCATTGTTGTAGCTATTGAGTCAATCCATCTCATGGAAGGTTTCCTTCATTTTCCCTGACCCTCTACTTTACCAAGCATGATGTCCTTTTCTAGTGAGAGAGCTTTCCTGATGATGTGTCCAAAGTAAGCAGGTCAAAGTTTGGTCATCCTCTCTTCTAAGGAGCATTCTGGCTGTACTTCTTCCAGGCAGATTTGTTCATTCTTCTGGCAGTCCACGGTAGATTGAATATTCTTCACCAACATCCTAGTTCAAATGCATCAATCCTTCTTCAGTCTTCCTTTTTCACTGCCCAGCTTTCACATGCATATGAGGTGATCAGAAAGACCATGGCTTGGGTCAGGCACACCTTAGTCCTCAAAGTGCCATCTTTGCTTGTTCTGAAAAGCCAGAGCTTCTGCTGGCCTGGCGGATTGGCCAAGACCTTCCCATTCATCAGTCCTCCCTCATTTCCACATGTCCCTTTCTCAGGCTCTGCAATGGTGCAATTTCCCCCAGGTAACCCCGACCATTGCACTGACAGCATATTTGCGATGGCCTTTCCGGAGTGCTTTGGTATAGAAGTAACTACAATTTATGGCCTCAGAAGCCACAGGCCAGTGACCCTCTGCATTTATGAACCTCGCTTGAGAAGAGAGAGTAAACGCTTCTTTGGCACTTTCTTTTTCCTACGCTTTCCCTCCTCTGTCCATACCCCTCTCTCCTTTATTTGTCATCATCCATACATTAACATAGTAAGCAATTGCTCGATAAATGTTCTTTCTGAAGGGCGCTTCACTATTCACACAGTGAGCAGCTTAGTCGTTGCTGATTAGCAGGAGAGCTGTGTCAGTTTTGGGAAATGGCCCCCCAACATGGCTTCCTTTTGCCAGGGTATAAAATCATAATTAGTTAGAAATACAACTTCTGAACCAAGCCAAAGAGGAAGACATGGGTAAAAAAGCTATTCTTAAGAACCAAGAGGTTAAGTGATTTGTCCAAAGTCCCAGTAAGTTCATACCCTAGCCTTCCTGACACCGAAGTCTCTATTTTTCCAGGTCCCCACAGCACTGATGGGGAAGCAAATTATCCAGCAAAGACGAAGAACTACTCACTAAAAGCATCCCTCCTGCCTGCAGAGCTCCCAAAAGGCACAGGCTTTTTACCCCCGGGGTGCTCTCTGAGACAGAGTCCTTAGACCCTCTAACCTGCTGACCGCAGCATATTTATGTGCCCGAGTTCCACGGCCGTTCCATTATATGGTCCCAATTTAACATTTTCCTACATCTTTCATCCAGGATAACTTGGTTTCCTGGGAAATCACGATAAAGAGACTTCATCACAAGACAGTGACATTGGTGCATTGAGCGCTTTGGGTATCGTAGCATTGGATGTGCGCGTCCCAAGAGCGCTCCTCTCTGTTGCCTAAAGGACTGACCTCTTGGGTGGCCTTGGCAATGGCAGCAGAAGCCTTCATAAAGCACAGAGAATCCTACCACAAGCATTACGTAGCAGAGCTGGGGATGCTTAGTGACTACCCTGTGACAATCAGAGCTGTGGGGGCAGTGGTGGTTCAGTGGTAGAATTCTGACCTTCCGTGCGTGAGACCCAGGTTTCATTCCCAGACAAGGCACCTCCTGTGCCGCAACCACCTGTCTGTCAGTGAAGGGTTGTGTGTTGCTATGATGCTAAGCAAATTGCAGTGGAGCTTCCAGAGTAAGATGAACTAGGAAGAAAGGCTTGGCAATCTACTTACAAAGATCAACCAACGAAAACCCCATGGTGATCAATGGTCCATCTGCAAATGATCCTGGATTGCACAGCACTGGACAGTGTTTCATTTTGTTGTGTATGGGGTCACCATGAGTTGGGGGCTGACGCGACAGCAACTAAAAATCAGAGCTGTGGGTCGTTCGGAGAACCTTCTATGTCTTAAGAATTGAATGCTTGGGTATTGGTTGGTAGCCCATCAGTCACTAAAACAGGTTCTCTATGACAGGGCTTTTAATTGCTCTTGGGCATATTTTGGGTTGTCCTGTTCCATGTTATTTTGCCAGAGGCTGCTAAGAGGGTATAAACCCCAGGCAACTAATACAGTATGTGATAGCTGTAGAAAACCCGTTACTGTCAAGATGATTTCGACTCCTAGCAACTGTGATGGTTAAAGTTGTGTGTCAACTTGGCTGGGCCATGATCCTCGGTGGTTTGGCAGTTATGATGTAGTTTGGCAGCTTTTTAATGATGTGATCACATCCATAATGACATCTGATATAATGTGATCACCTCCATGATGAGATCTATTATGAACAGCCAATCAGTTAAAAAGGAGTTGCCTTGTTGTGTGGCCTGCATCCAATACAGGTGGACTTTCTGGCAAGGCTCATGGGCTTTTGATAGCTCTGGATGCTGCATTTGGCTCCTGTTCATCTGACCCCGGGTTCTTGGGACTTGAGCTAGCCACTTACCTGCCATCTTACCTGCCTATCTTGAGACTCCTTGGTCTCCAAAGCCTGTGAGCCAGAGACCTCCTGTCTGACTTTCTGATCTTGGATTCACCAGCACCTGCGGCCATGTGAGTTAGGAGACGCTTCCAGCCTGACCCACAAACCACGTGAGCCATTTCCTTTACATAAATTTCTCTCTACATGTATTTATACACTGAACTGGTTTTGATTCTCTAGAGAACCTAGCCTAAGATGGTGATCCTATAGGATAGGATAGAACTGCCCCATAGGGTTTCCAAGGCTGTAAGTCTTTATGGAAGCAGATTGTCACATCTTTCTCCCATGGAGTGGCTGTTGAGCTCGAACCACTGACCATTTGGTTAACAGCCAAGCGGTTACCACACTGCCCCACTAGGGCTCCTGTGACAGCTATTGCACCTCTTTATTTTCTGTGAACTAATAAATATTTCCTTTTATCATTTAGTATCAGTAGGTTTTGTAGTGATGACCCTTCTTTCTCTCATGATATTGGTAATTTGTACCTCCTCTTTTTTCTTGATCAGTCTGACTAGAGATTTTTAATTTTGTTGATATTTTTAAAGAATCTTTGGTGGGCATTTTTTTTCTTTTTATATATTTCTGTCTTATTGTTTGTGTCAAATTGCAAATTTGTGTTACTATCATGTTGCATTCCATAAAGTGGCCCAATGGCTAAAAAGCAATTGATTAAATTTTCAAAGCAGTGCTGAAAATTTTCATGCAAATGCTACCATTCAGAAAAAAATATGTAAGGTTAAATAGTTAATAGAGTCTGTGTAAATATGAAGCACTCATTTGAATATGCTACAATAAGTGAATCTGTAAGTAGTATGATTTTGTAAAAGTAGTTGAAGATGAAGAGTAAATAGTAAATACAATGATTTTTATCTGAAAATCAGTTTCAAGTGGATGGAGATCCATTTGACCTTGTCTTTACTCATTGTTATAAAATTTTTTCCACTACTGGCAGGAAATCATCAGACTTTTCTCATTTTTAAGCTCATCACCATGATCATGCTAATAAACCAATTCAGTTTTTCTAATACACATGCAAATTTATACCTTTCCAGTTAGAAATGACGATTTGGTTACTGAAGAAAGAGATAAAATCAAATGTATTCAAAGCTGCACTCAAGTAAAAATGGAAATAATCCACATTATTATAGAAAAAGTATAAAACTAGTCACAAATTAAGGATGAATAGTATGTGCAGCAGAAAAACAAAGTATGTTAGTCATCTACTGCTGCGTAAGAGTCCCTGGATGAGGCACCCACTTAACATGCTTGGCTGTTAACTAAAAGGTTGGAGGTTTGAGTCTACCCAGAGGTGCCTTGGAAGAAAGGCCTGGAGATCTACTTCTGGAAAATAAGTCATTGAAAACCCTATGGAGCACAGTACTACTCTGACACACATGGGGTTGCCATGAGTTGGAATCAACTCAACAACTGGTTTTATTCCTAAGTAACAGATTACACAGAATTTAGCAGCTTACAATAACTCCTATTTTTCTTATCTTACGTTTTCTGTGGGTCAAGAAATCAGGAGCAGGTTATCTGGGTGGTTCTGGTTCCAGGTCTCTAATGAAGCTATAGTCAAGATGTCAGCCAGGGCTGCAGTCATCTGAAGGCTTGGCTGGGGCTGGAACACCTACTTCCAAGATGGCGCACTCACATGACTGTTGGCTGGAAGCCTTACTTCTTTTGCGGTTGTTGGCAGAAGACCTTGGCTCCTCACCGCGTAGACCTCACCTTGGACTGCTCACATTCTCGCACAATGGCAGCTGGCTCCCTCCATCCCCCCAAGTGAGTGATCCTAGAGAGAGAGCAACAAGGAAGCCACATGCTTTTTATGACCTAATCTCAGATATCGCACACCATTTCTGCCATATTCTATTTGTTAGAAGTGTTATTAAATCCAGTCTACACTTAGATGGAAGGGAATTTAGGTTGACCTTTTGAAGGGAGAAATATCCATAAGCTTGTGGTCATATTTTAAAACTACCACACAATGCAAGCTATTAGTAAAATTCCACTACAATACAACATTTGGGGATATCAATGTCATATGAAACAGCAATTGCTATCATATGTGCTGTTAGCTGACATTTTGCTTAAAAGTTTGGTCAAACCACCTTGGGACATACAAACAACACATATATAAGGAATAAGTGCTGGGTGACTTTTTGTTTGCTTATGAATTGAAAACTCTGCTAGAGGAGAGGGTTTTGGTTTGTTTGTTCAGCGAATGGTTACTTTATGCCATGTAACGTAGATTGTGTTGAAATAGGAACTGAATGTTACGCCACTTACGAGAGCAAAAAGAAGGGCATCGTCAGACAAAGGAAAAAGGTTGCCCTTAACCTCCTGTCCACAGAGTGCTTTCTTCCCAGAGTACAGGTGGTGGTCAACCATATGATTTGTAATATTCTTTCAGTTTTGAGAGAAATAGTGACATATTGAACGTAACCAAATTGCAGCTATTGATTGTCATTTCAGTTTTCTTGGCAAAGAAAATGGCGGCTGTCCAGAAGGCTGCTTTTCCACACACAAGAACACTTGCTGTCAGGGGAGGTGGTGCTTGCATGGATTTTGTTAAAGAGTAATGAGATGAAAACATCTTTATGAAGTTGGCATTTCTGGCCACCACCGTTTCTGTCAGTGGCTTGCTTAGGTGGTAATCCAGCATGAAAGTACAGTAGTTAAGACTTCAAGCTCTGGCATCAAAGTGCCTGAATTCAATGCCCAGCTAGGCCTTTCAAAATCTGTGTGTGTCCTTTGACAAGTCACTTAATCTCTCTATGACTCAATTTCATTACCAATAAATGAGGATAATAATAGTACCTGCCTCAAAGAATAAATAAAGAATAAAGATGTCACCTTGAAGACTAAGGTGCACCTGACCCAAGCCATGGTGTCTTCAATCGCCTCATTTGCATGCAAAAGCTGACAATGAATAAGGAAGACTGAAGAAGAACTGACACCTTTGAATTGTGGTGCTGACCACGAATATCGAATATACCATGGACTGCCAAAAGAAAAACAAATCTGTCTTGGAAGAAATACAACCAGAATGCTCCTTAGAAGCAAGGATGGTGAGACTATGTCTCACATACTTTGGACATACTATCAGGAAGGATCAGTCCCTGGAGAAGGATATCATTCTTGGTAGAGGGTCAGCAAAAAAGAGGAAGACCCTCAACGAGATGGATTAGCACAGCGGCCTCAGCAATGGGCTTAAGCATAACAATGATTGTGAGGATGGCACAGGACCGGGCAGTGTTTTGTTCTGTTGTACATAGGGTCCCTATGAATTGGAACCAGCTCGATGGTGCCTAATAATAACAACAGCCTCAAAGAATTGTCCTAAGGATTGAATGGGATAATCCATGTAAAGTGTTTACAGTCTGTCTGGTATAGAGATCATTTTGCCAATATTGTCGTTGGTGGTGGTGCTGTCAAGTCAATGTCACCTCTCGTAGTGACCCCATGTGACAGAGTAGAACTGTCCCGTGTTTTCTAGGCTGTAGTCTTTACTGAAGCAGATCACCAGATCTCTTGCCCGTGGGGCACTGGGTGGGTTTGAATCACCGACCTCTTGGTTAGCAGCCAAGAGCTTAACCACTGCACTACCAGGGCTCCTTAAATGTGTACTGAGTTTTAATTTAGCAGAAATATGGAACAAAGGAAAAAAAAAAAGAAGGCTGGATAAGGAAGCTGCCCCATGATTCGAGCTATTTTTCACTTTGCGGGCTATAGATACTTTGAGAAAAGACTTCAACACTATTATCCCTCTGTCAGGTTTGAAATATCTGTTATTTTTTTTATTTTAAAATGTGGGGCTTTTAAATTGTGGTGAATACTTTATTTTTAACATGATTCTAAAATAGGTGCTCATTTTGTTCTTGAAGCACGCTGGTGGACCTGGGCCCAGAAGCTGAGGGTTTGAGTCACCCCGATCCAGCAGGAGAGGGGCTGGAGATACCACATACACACTAGAGCCACGTGACCAAGCAGAGATAGCTGGGAAAGAAACTAGGAGGAAGGAGAGATGCTTCAGGCGGAAGAGGTCACCAATGGCTTCACAGAGGAGGTGGGGTCTGAATGGGACTTTGAAGGATGAGAAGAACTTCTAGACATATCAGTGGGAAGATAACTTGGCAGGCACGGCAAATAATGTGCCCAATAGCCAGAGAGTAGGAAGGCTTATGGCATGTTCTAGGGAAAGTGACAAGAACAGTATGAAGAAAGCAAAGAGGTGAGGGATAGAGACCTAGATTACATCCCCACTGTGAGGCACATAATGAGCTCTGGCGGCGCAGAGGTTAAGTACTCGGTTGTTAACTGAAAGTTTAGCAGTTCGAACCTATCAGCTGCTCCGCAGGAGAAAGATGTGGCAGTCTGTTTCTGTAAAGGTTACAGCCTTGGAAACCCTATGGGGCAGTTCTACCCTGTCCTATAGGGTCACTATGAGTTGGAATTGACTCAAAGGCAATGGGTTTGGTGTTTTGGATTTGGTAAGGATCATTGGAGTTGCTGGCAGGTGCAAACGGTGAATGTAGTCGGCTGCTAACCAAAAGGTTGGAGGCTCAAGTCTACCTAGAGGGACCTCAGAAGAAGGGCCTGGAGATCTACTTCCAAAAAGTCAGCCATTGAAAACCCTATGGAGCACAGTTCTACTCTGACACACCTGGAGATGCCATGAAGGCAGCTGGCTTGGTTTTGGCTTGGTGAGGGACATCAAATACTTGGCACCAAAGCGGTCCAACTTTTACGTTCAAGTATCCGCTTATAAGCTATCTTTAGAAAGAATATGAGAAAATAAGAGAGTCGGGGAGAGGAAGTAACAATGAAAGCCTTGAAAGGAGCACCAAGACACACAATTTTACCCTTTTTAAAAAATAATCCATGACGGACATCTCTCTCTCTGTCAAAAAGAGAAACCTTTCTTTACACAATAGAAGTGGCGTGATAGAATCATTAGTCAGATTGTGACGGTGTTGTTTTTGCTACGGAGTGGCAGATTTAGCGGCCTTCACTCTTGGTATTTATGGCTCTGATGGGGGTGACGACCAAAGTGGGTATATATCTCTGTGACTTTGAATAAAACTCAAAAGTCATCTTGGCAGTTTGAGTTCACCGAACGCAATGCTATTCAAGAAGTAAAAACCAAGGCTTTCTTCAGTCATCTCCTCTGTTAAACGTTGCACCCACGACTTAATTTTACAGATACAGAAAATACCTGTTTCTATGTAAAAAACAATTCTTTGAGCAGGTGGCTCTCTTCTCTTCCTCTGTCTTTCATTACCCAACGACCTGGCTTTATTTCTCTATAAAGAAAAAAGACTTGACCTTACTGTTTTATTGCTCCAGGGGAATTCGTTCTCTGATTTTTGATGGGTTAACAACCACTAAAAGGAGTGATGAACAGCCTTCTCCACTCCCATCCTCCCCACGCAGAATTGGACAATGTTCTCCCTCCTCCCCCTGCTTTCAGAAGAAAGGGGATTCTTGAGAGAACTGCAGGGTGAAATGAAAATTGCTACTCGCCACGTGGTGATCCCTGGTGGAAGAGGAATGTGCCGCGTCTGGGGACACTTGGCTGTGTGTATGAGATTGTTATTAGGTGCCACCAAGTTGGTTCCGACTCATAGCGACCCTATTGGACAGAGTAGAACTGCCCCATAGAGTTTCCAAGGAGCGCCTGGTGGATTTGAACTCCCGACCTTTTGGTTAGCAGCCATAGCTCTTAACCACTGTGCCACCAGGGCTCTGGGTGTATGTAGCAGGGTGGAACAAAGAGGAGCTAAAAGGTTAAGATGTTGAACCAGGGCAGCATGAAGGAGAGACAGTTCTTCTGGACTGGTTGTTTGAGGATAAAACCTATTGCTATCGAGTCGATTAAGACTCACGGCAATCCCATGTGTTACAGTGTAGAACTGAGCTTCATAGGGGTTTCTTGACTGTAATCTTTATGGAAGGAACCTTGGTGGCACAGTGGATAAGCACTTGGCTGCTAACCAAAAGGCTGGTGGTTCAAACCCACCCGCTGCTCTGTGGGAGAAAGATGTGACAGTCTGCTTCTGTAAACATTACAGCCTTGGAAACCCTATGGGGCATTTCTGCTCTCTCCTACAGGGTTGCTATGACTTGGAATTAACTCAGTGGCAATGGGTTTGGTTTTGGTTTAATCTTTATGGAAGAAGATTTCCAGGACTTTCTTCCACAGCACAACTGGGTGGGTTTGAACTGCCCATCCTTTGGTAATCGGCCAATCACAAACTGCTTGTGCCACCCAGGGACCCTAAAAATTCCAGGGTGCTGGATAATAGAAAAGGACAGGAGATTTTAATAACAGGGGTTGTGAATTCCACATCAAGATGGTTTCCTCTACTGATTCATTTACCCTACCCCTCTCCTGGTACCCCATGTAGATTATAATGCTGGATTTTCTTTTCAGATAAGTCCATCCCATAAACCAAACCAAATCTGTTGCCGTCAGGTTGATTCTGACTCCTAGCAACCCTACAGGACAGAGTAGAGCTGCTCCACAGGGTTTCCAAGGCTGTAATCTTTATGGAAGCAGACTGCCACATACTTCTCCCACAGAGCAGCTGGTGGGTTTGAAGTGCCGACCTTTCAGTTAGCAGCCAAGCTCTTAACCACTGCACCACCAGGGTTTCTTAGGTAGAACAAATAGAAGGGGACTGTCATCAGACGTCGTATCTCAACAAATGTCTCAAATATAATGAGCAAATGGAACTACGACCGTGACCGAAGGAAGCAGCAAAAACTTCAGCCAAAGAGTCTCGCAAAGGGGCACAAGGTGGAAGGAAATTTCTCTTCTCAGAAGCATCTCTGTGAGGTCGGTGGTGGAGGAGGAGAAAAAAGAGGAGGATGGAGCACAGGGCTCATATGAGGCCTGAATAAAAAACATACCCTCTTCTTCCCCACAGGCAGAGCCAGTGGTCAAGTAAGTACTTGCCCTTAAGCAAAAAAGAAATCAAAACCAAAAACCAAACAACTGAGATGTCTCCTTTCTAAAGAAACAGAACAAACTATGAACCCCTGGAGAAGCAATAGGCAGGAAAGTGCAGTTGCTGAAACGCCAAATGAAGACTTCACTTTGGCTTCTGGGAAATTCCCTGGCCCAAGATTAACGGTGGTTCTCTGCTCCTCACACCACAGCAAAGATTGGCAGATAAAAATTTAAATAAGAATCATGGAGAATGCATGAGATAAATACCCGATTAAAATTGCAAAGTGGGTGAAGAAAAACCTAAAAGCTCCCAGCCTCTTGTCCTCCAACCTGTTCTTCAAAACATGGGTGGTCAATTGTTCTTCTTCCTGCCTTTTCCACGCAGGTCCCCTGGGTCTACCTGTCCACCCTCTGATCTCAATACAAGGTTCAAAATTTACTTACCCAGCTTTCGTCTTTAAGCAGTGGTCTAAGCCTTAAACTGAAGTTACCCGGTGTGGAGAGAACAGGCTGTCTTTGTTGGAGTCCATAACATCACGTTGGTCCTGAAAGTGAAGGTAAACCCTGACTAGGTATTCAGTTCAGTATAAACAAGCAAGGAGATGGCAATTAACACCATTAATCACTTGCTTTGTGACTCAGAGGTTGTTTCTCTGCTCGCCCATGGTAACATTTCAGGGTTGTCTTAGTCATCTAGTGCTGCTCTAACAGAAATACCACAAGTGGGCTTTTAACAAGAGAAATTTATTCTCTCATAGTCCAGTAGGCTACAAGCCCAAATTCAGGGCATCAGCTCCAGGAGAAGGCTTTCTCTTTCTGTCAGCTCTGGAGGAAAGTCCTTGTGACGCATCAGTCTTCCCTTGGTCTGGGAGCTTCTCAGCGCAGGAACCTCAGGTCCAAATGACGTGCTCTGCTCCCAGCACTGCTTTCTTGGTGGTAGGAGGTTCCCATGTGTCTCTGCTTGCTTCTCTCTTTTATATCTCAAAAGAGATTGGATTAAGACACTATCTAATCTTGTAAACCTCATCAGCATAACCTCATCACAGCGATAAAATTTACAACACATGAGGAAATCACATCAGATTACACAATCATGCAATACTGGGAATCATGACCTAGCCAAGTTGCTACACACATTTTTTGGGGGACACAATTCAATCCATGACAAGGGTATTCATGAATTCCCTCAAATAACAGTTTCTCCTTACCCCAGGGGGGAGTTAACAGCTTTCATGAAAATTTCAAATGATTCTTTGACACAAAATGGTACAAGAACTATTGACATACATGTCTCATTTTATCTTCTTCATAAACTTTGAGGCAATGGAAGAGGAAGAGAAATAACATTTACTGAATATGTATTATGCTTACGTATTTTTCATTTGATTTTCCCAACACTCCAATGAGTGTTTAATGAGTAAAACAAGGTCAGAAGAGCAAGGGATGAGGCAGGATTCAACTTGTCTGTCTGCTTTAAAGACCCATGTTGTTGTTGTTGTTAGGTACCATGGAGTTGCTTCCAACTCACAGTGCCCAATGTACAACAGAACGAAACACTGCCCTGTCCTGTGCTGTCCTCACAATCTTGTTATGCTTGAGCTCATTGTTGCAGCCACTGTGTCAATCCATCTCCTTGAGGGTCTTCCTCTTTTTCACTGACCCTCTACTTTACCAAGCATGATGTCCTTCTCCAAGGACTGATCCCTCCTGATAACATGTCCAAAGTCTGTGAGACATAGTCTCGCCATCCTTGCTTCTAAGGAATGTTCTGGTTGTACTTCTTCCAAGATAGATTTGTTTGTTCTTTTAGCAGTCCATGGTGTATTCAATATTCTTCGCCAATGCCACAATTGAAAGGTGTCGATTTTTCTTCTGTCTTCCTTATAAATCATCCAACTTTCACATGCATATGAGGCGATTGAAAACACCATGGCTTGGGTCAGGCACACCTTAGTCTTCAAGGTGACATCTTTGCTTTTCAACACTTGAGTCTTGCAACAGATTTGCCCAATGTAATGCATCGTTTGATTTCTTGACTTCTGCTTCCACGGGTGTTGATTGTGGATCTGAGTAAAATGAAATCCTTGACAACTTCAGTCTTTTCTCTGTTTATCATGATGTTGCTTATCGGTCCTGTTGTGAGGATTTTTGTTTTCTTTATGTTGAGGTGTAATCCGTACCCATAGTCTTTCTGAATTATCATGATTCCTCCTTGTCTGCTCATTTAGTTATTACACAATTAATAATTTCTCCACTGGGGGAGAGAAAGGGAGGTGATTTTGTGAGGAAGTCATATGCTTTGCTATAATAATTTACATAACAGGAGAGGAAACCCTTGTATCATTCCCGGTGCTCCATGGGATTAAAGTCAGTGACGTAGAACCCAGAAATCTCCAGTGTGAGCAAGCAACTGAGAGACCTGCAGACTAACAGCCCATGAGCTACAGCTCCACTTGTGTTCTGTGCAAAAAAGCGTGCATGTTCAGACCCTACAAAGCTGGAGAAAAGAAAAGGTGTGACACCTGGGAGACAAATTTTATTTAACAAACAGCTTCAAAATCAAGACTCTAGACTTTAGCATCAAATGCAATTAAAATGAAGTTGCCAAAAAAAAGAAGGAGTTGCCAAATGGAATTGAAATCTCCATGGTACCCACTTAGCAAACACAGCATCAGCTGCCCCAAATGCACTGCGAGGGCATCTGCTGTGTATTCAAGGTAGCTAGTCCTCCAACTGCACTGGCTTAGCTAGTTTTTCTTACCACCTTTATTCTTTTTTAGGAAAAAAATATAAGTAATTGGATTGATGAACTGGAAAATCACTCTTAAAATCCCTACAAAATTTGGTAAAAAGAGCACAAGGAAATCTTTCCAACTGATAAATTCCTAATTTACAACTATTAACCCCATGTGTTCCTCCTCTCTTGGCAAAGGAAATCAATCTGTAGTTAAGGCAGGGATATTAAAACAAAACTACCGAATTCTGAGAGTAGGTTTATTTCGTAGATACTCAAGCTTTTAGACAATTTGGATCAGAATGTGGAAATTCAACTGTCAGTTGACTGGTAAATCAACTTGTATTGCCTGTAAACCTAGGTCACTGATAAGTTTAAAAACTGTCTTGTCTAACCTATCATGCCAAGGATACATCTTTTCTACAATTCTTTACAGGTGATCCTCCTTTTAATACTTGTAGGGACAGGAATCTCATCTCCTTATAATTATTTGTAGCAGTCTCTTGGTGCGCAAATAGTTACTCCACTCTGCTTCTAACTGAACAGTTGGGAGTTCAAGTTCACCCAAAGGTACCTTGGAAGAAAGGCCTGGCGACCTACTTTCAAAAAATCAGTCGTTGAGAGCCCTGTGGAGCACCGTTCTGCTCTGACGCACATGAGGTCACCACGAGTCTGAAATGACTCCACTGCAACCCTTTAACTGGTTAAATGAGCCAATTTTGTGGTGTTGTAAGCAGAAGAATGTACTCCATATATAGACGAATGGGTTAGAGTCCAACAAAACTGTTTATCGTTCCTTTACCCAGATTCTGTCAATGCAATCTTGAACAGCATTAGCTTTTTGCTGGTCTCTGTTGATCCATTTTGACTTTGTAATAAATTAAACTCCCATCTTGCTTTTGCCTGAAAAACTTTTGGTCTCTTCAATCAGTCCTTGTGCAATTTAGTTTTTGAACTTGAAGAAAAAGTTCACACTGCCCTTAGAAGTCTTATCGTGATGTGATTTGCAAAATTATTTTGGAATCATCAGTATTTTAAGCAATATGTATATGCTATCCTTCCCAGTTTTGCATTATATGCAAATTATAGAAGTGGCCTCTATGACACCTAAATTGTCCTATAGGTTAGGACCAAGAGCGCAGAATTCTAGAATCTCGTTAGAGACAGGTGGGCATGAAAGCATCAATAACAGTTCTCTGAAGGTACCAGACTTTTCAGTTTGCAAAGCCCTTGCCCCCCCACTGACTTGCTTGAAGCTCACTGCATCCTGTGTGCTACAAAAGGCTGCTATGATTCGACCCATTTTAGAGATGAAGAACTGGAAGCTTAGAAAGAGCGTGTAACTGCCCAGAGGGTAAAAAGCTACTAGGTAAGGGTGTGGAGTCCAGAGCTCAGGTGTTTAATTCCTGGTCTACTGATTTTTATAATCATCAACCAAAGGCAAATCCAGAGGATGTCTGATCAGCTAACATCTCCCCTTGTTGGTCACCAGAAATCATGAAAGACGGGTCAGATATTCTTTTCTCTGTATCACTCTGATCGACAGGTCAGGTAACCTAGAAAAAAAGAAAGTTTAATTTTCTTCAACATGTCCTGAAGGAACTTATGCTAGCTCCTCATGACAGCAGCTTTTTCTTTTCCTTTTCCTTTTTTTTTTAGACAATGAACACTACTAAAAAGCCAGTCTCAGATGTTATTAGAACGTGACAGCCAGCTGACTGGCCTGTAGATTCTGCAGTGCACCTTTGTTTTTTGGCCAAGGGACTTGTGTATGAGTGTGGTAAATATATATGCAACAAAACGTTTGCCATTTCAACACTTTTTAACATGTACAATTCAGTGACATTAAGTACATTCAGCATATTGTGCAACCATCACCGCTATCCATTTCCAAGTTTTTCCATCACTCTTAACAGAAGATCAGTGTCCCTAAGCAATGAGGCTCTCTCTTCCCCTTTTGCCTGCCCCTGGTAACCACTAGAAATGTTCATCTCTATGCATTTGCCTATTCTGGATACCTCAGTGGGATCATACAATATGTATCTTTTTGTGTCTGACTTGTTTCTCTTGGCATAATGTTTTCAAGGTTCATCCATGCGGTAACGTGTATCAGGACTTATTTCTCTTGATGGCTGAGTAATATTCCATTGTGCACTTTGTATGCATTTGGATGATATTCCCTTTGGCATTTCTCAAAATTTCAAGAGTCGGAACCTTCCTTAGCCTTGTCTAATGGAACTGAGAGGCAGCTGTTTCAGGAGGCTTGAGATCACCAAGGTTCACATCTGTTGTCCATCTCTAGAAAGGCTGTTTTTCCTCTTCTCTGGTTTCTTCCCCGAGTCGCTGCTTTTCACTTGCCAACTTGTCGATACCAATTTTAATTCCCTTCTGCCTCTTGAAAAACTTCCCCTCCTTGGCTCCCTTTCGGTGTTCTTTCTTCCAGCCTATCCTGGAAGCTTTCAGCGTATTTAATAAACTCTTCCACGGAGACACATACTTCAAGTGCGTTGCTTTTCTCATCAAGCAAAGACACCAGATTGCATTCACAGCGAGCAAACTTGAGTGCACCGCTCGAGTGTTCCAGGTAGAAGCTGCAACCAGCTGCAGCAGCAGTGTTATTGTTCCGGCTTCTTGTGGACGCTGGACTAGGTAGCTTATATCATCCCCATTTTGTTGCATTTCCCACTCTTGGCCACCTTTGTCCAAACTCCTTCATTTTCATCAGGAGTCTGTGGGTGGTGCAGACAGTTAACATGCTTGGCTGCTAACTGAAAGGTTAGAGGTTCAAGTCCACCTCAGAAGAAAGGCCTGGCAATCTACTTCTGAAAAATCAGCCACTGAAAACCCTATGGGGCACAGTTCTACTCTGACACACATGGGGGCGCCATGAGCTGGAGTCAGCTCGACAGCCCCGGGCACTGGCCATTTTCATCTGTAGTCTGACTGAGCACCTCTCTCTGAACCTGCATTTTGTATCTCCTGGTTTCTCCCTTTGCTTTGTCCCCCTAAACGTGGGCATGCCCGCAAGATCCTGCCCTCTTTCCTTTTTATGCTCTTCGTCTCCAAGATCTCATTTCTTCTCATGATTTCAAGTCTATCCCATGCACAGATAATTCTCAATCTCTACCCTCCCAGCCTCACATTTCTCCTTTGATCTGATCCTGGACATTTGATTCCCAAAGCTTCCCTCTCTTTATGAAATCTTAACATGTCCTAAGATGGAAAATAGCCACAACAGTGGACTCAAACATGCCAATGATCATGAAGATGGCGCAGGACCGGGCAACGTTTCGTTTTGTGGTACATGAGATCACCACGCGTCAGAGCCGACTGACAGCACCAACAACAACAAGATGGCCAACATTGCCAGTCCCCAGATGATCTGTTCTCCTGAATTCAGGCGCTTACAGTGTTGTCAGTTAGCCATTTAAATGCCTTTGAGGTTCTTTGTTTCCCCTCTTTTCCTTTTCTGTAATAATTTCTCCCCAAATCTCACAGCTACTACTTCCATCTCTACCTCCACTGCCTGCTGCACTGGATCATTTTCTCGGCTACCATCCTAACTCAAAAACTTATTATATGCTGCATGATCGCAATAATCGAACCCAGTGGTTCTCAACCCTGCTTGCACATTAGAATTACCTGGGGGAAATTTAAAAGTATTCTGATGCCTAGACTTCTGATTAAACTGGGTTGGGGTGGGGTGCAGGCATTGGCATTTTTTTTTAAACTTCCCGGATGATTCTAATACGAAACCGAGACTAGGAATCACCACGCTAACTACTCTGTTGTTGTTGGGTGCTGTCGAGTTGGTTCTAATTCATGGCGACCCCATGGGACAGAGGAGAACTGCCCCATAGGATTTGCTACGCTGTAATCTTTACCGAAGCAGTCACCAGGTCTTTCTCCTGAAAAGCTGCTGGGTGGGTTTAAACTGTCAATCTTTTGGTTAGCAGCCAAGTGCTTAACATTGCCCCACCAGGGCTCGCTCTTATTGTGTGCCGTCAAGGTGACTCCGATTCACAGCGACCCTGTAGAACAAAGTAGAACTGCTCTGTAGGGTTTCCCAGGTTGTAATCTTTACCGGAGGAGCCCTGGTTGTGCAGTGGTTAAGCGCTCAGCTGCTAACCACTAGGTCCGCGGTTCGAACCCACCAACCGCTCCTTGAGAGAAAGATGTGGCAGTCTGTTTCCATAAAGATTACGCCAGCTTTTGTTGATTTTTTTTTTTTTGATCAGTGCCATTATTGTTGGGGTGAGAAGGTATCTCATTATAGTTTTGATTTGCATCTGTCTAATGGAAACCCTTGGAAACCCTATGGGGCAGTTCTACTCTGACCTACAGGGTTGCTGTAAGTTAGAATAAACTCAACAGCAATGGATATGGGTTCAGTTAATCTTTACTGGAGCAGACCACCAGGTCTTTTCTCCTGTGGCAGCTGAGAGCTTAACCACTGCACCACCAGAGCTCCTGCTAACTGCTCTACTCACCTTCAATTTCTTCCTATCTTGAATCCGTATTGCATACTAATATTATGATTCTAAAGATTTCTTTCTTCCATCACTCTCCCACTCAAAAACTTTAATTCATTAACACCTATGTGATAATTTTCAAACTGATTAGCTTACCCTCTGTTGTTCCCTAATCTGACCCCAATACACTCTCTTCACGTAATTTCACAATACACTAATGCTTCTGCCCATTTAATCTTTATTGCCTGAATCTCTCTCTCTTTTTTTTTTTTTTTTTTTTGAACATTTTGTTGTGGTTTAGGTGAAAGCTTACATAGCAAATTAGTTTCCCATTCAGAAATTCATACATAAATCGTTCCATGACAGTGGCTGCAATTCCTGCAATGTGACAGCACTCTCCCCATTTCCACCCTGAGTTCCCCATTTCTATTTGTCTAGTTTCCCTGCCTTCCTATTTTTGCTTTTGGGCAAATGTTGCCCATTTGGTCTGGTATAGTTGATTGTTCTAAGCAGCACTTTCCTCACTGGTGTTATTGGTTATTTTATGGACTTGTCTATTATTTGGCTGAAGGTGATCTCTGGCAGTGACTTCAGTACCAGTTAGAAGGGTGTCTTAGGGTTATAGTGTCGGGGGTTCCTCTAGTCTCTATCAGACCAGTAAGTCTGGTCTTTTTTTATGAATTTGAATTTTGCTCTACATTTTTCTCCCATCTACTATTGTGATCCTAGTCAGAGGGGTAGGCAGTGGTAGCCAGGCACCATCTGGTTCTTCTGGTCTCAGGTTAGTGGAGGCTGTATGGTGCCTGTGGTCCATTAGTCCTTCAGACTAATTGCTTCCTTGAGTCTTTGGTTTTCTTCACTCTCCTTTGCTCCAGACTAGAGGAGAACAACAGTTGTATCTTAGATGGCCGCTCGCAAGCTTTTAAGATCCCAGACACTACTCACCAAAGTAGTAGAACATTGTTTTTATGAACTAGGTTATGCCAATTGACCTGAATGTCTCCTGATACGATGGTCCGTAGGCTTCTAGCCCAGTAGCTCAGTCCCACGGGGTGTTTGGTTATGTCTACGATGTTTCCATAACTGTCCCTCTATGTACTCTATTATACATATGAATGTACATGCAGCATAAACCAATATGTATGTAGAAATATCCACAACCATACCTATATATGCACGTGAGTGTACTCCCACACAGCATCTCACATCTATTTAGCGTATGTACCTACCTATGTAGAGGAGTAAAAGTAAAGTAGCGGGGCGGCAAAAAAGAGGAAGACCCTCAACGAGATGGAATGACACAGTGGCTGCAACAATGGGCTCAAGCATAACAATAATTGTGAGGATGGCACAGGACCAGGAAGTGTTTTGTTCTGTTGTACATGGGGTCACTATGAGTCGGAACCAACTCGATGGCACCTAACAACAACAACCAACCTACCTATGTATCCACTCGTAATTATTGTTTGTTATTACTATTGCTGCAGGATTGTGTATGTTATAGTATTTACTGTAGTTGCTCTTTATTCTTGCGTACCTCTCAGGGCCTTCCTTTGCCTTGGTCACATTGTGCTGACTTCCCCCATATTGTGCATTGCCTTTCCCTTCACCAGAATTAACACTTGTCTACTATCTAGTTAGTGATTCTCTCCTCCCCTCCCCCCGCACATTCCTGGTAACTATCATAGAATGTTTCTTTCTGTATATAGACCTCCTTGACTTTTTATAATAGTGGTCTTATACAAAATTTGTCCTTTCGTGATTGACTTATCACTCAGCATAATGTCCTCCTGACTCATCCATGTAGTGAGATGCTGTGTGGATTCATCATTATTGTTCATCGTTGTGTAGTATTCCATTGTGTGTACGTACCATAGTTGGTTCATCCATTCATTCAGTGATGGACACTTAGGTTGTTTCCATCTTATTGCTATTGTGAATAATGATGCAATGAACATGGGCGTGCCCATGTCTATTCATGTCTTGGCTCTTATTTCTCTAAGATACATTCCTAGGAGTGGGATTGCTGGATCATATGGTATTTCTATTTCTAGTTTTTAAGGAAGTGCCAAATCACTTTTCATAGTGGTAGTACCATTTCACATTCCCACCAGCAGTGTATAAGAGTTCCAGTCTTTCCACAACCTTGCCAGCTTTTATTGTTTTCTGTTTTTTTTTTTTTTAAATCAGTGCCATTATTGTCGGGGTGAGAAAGTATCTCATTATAGTTTTGATTTGCATCTCTCTAATGACTAATGAGGAGCCCTGGTGGCATGCTGGTTAAGCGCTTAGCTGTTAACCAAAAAGTCAGCAGTTTGAATTCACCAGCTGCTCCAAGGGAGAAAGATGTGGCAGTTGGCTTCCATAAACATTTACAGCCTTGGAAACCCTACGGGGCACTTCTACTCTGTCCTACAGGGTCACTATGAGTCAGAATCGACTTGATGGCAATGGGAATGGCTAATGATCGTGAGCTTCTGTTCATGTGTTTGTTAGCCATCTGAATGTCTTCTTTGGTGAGGTGTCTTGCCATGTCCTTTGCCCATTTTTTAATGGGATTGTTTGTCTTTTTGTTGTTGAGGTGTTGAACTTTTCTATAAATTTTAGAGATTAGACTCTTGCCAGATATGTCATTGCCAATTTTTTTTTCTGAGTCTGTAGGATCTCTTTTTACTCTTTTGAAGAAGTCTTTTGATGAGCATAAGTATTTAATTTTTAGGAGGTCCCAGTTATTTAGTTTCTCTTCTGCTATTTGTGCATTTTAAGTTATGGTTGATAGTCTATTTATGCCATAAATTAGGGCTCCTAGCTTTGTCTCTATGTTTTCTTCCATGAACTTTATAGTTTTAGGTTTTACATTATGTCTTTGATCCATTTTAAG
Organism: Trichechus manatus latirostris; assembly: GCF_000243295.1. Classification (NCBI taxonomy): domain Eukaryota; kingdom Metazoa; phylum Chordata; class Mammalia; order Sirenia; family Trichechidae; genus Trichechus; species Trichechus manatus. The sequence goes on from NW_004443961.1 coordinate 1,446,503, forward strand.
TTAGTTTTTGTGTATGATGTGAGGTATGGATCCTGTTGCATTTTTCTGCAGACAGATATCAAGTTTTGCCAGCATCATTTGTTAAAGAAACTATCTCTTCCTCATTTAATGGACTTTGATCCTTTCTTAAAGATCAGGTGTCTGTGTCATTGTTGTTAGGTGCCATTGTCCAACTCATGGTGATCCTATGTAACATAATGAAACACTGCCCGGTCCTGCACCATCCTCACAATTGTTGTTCTGCTTGAGCCTACTGTTGCAGTCACTGTCTCAATATCCATCTCGTTAAGGGTCTTCCTCTTTTTTGCTAATCTTCTTCTCTACCAAGCATGATGTCCTTCTCCAGGGACTGGTCCCTCCTGATAACATGTCCAAAGTATGTGAGACGCAGTCTTGCCATCCTTGCTTCTAAGGAGCATTCTGGCTGTACTTCTTCCAAGACAGATTTGTTCATTCTTCTAGCAGTCCATGGTATATTTAATATTCTTCACTAAAACCATAATTCAAAGGCATCATTTCTTATTTGGTCTTCTTTATTCATTGTCCAGCTTTTGCATACATATGAGGCAAATGAAAACACCATGGCTTGGATCAGACACAACTTAGTCCTTAAAGTGACATCTTTGCTTTTTAACACTTTAAAGAGGTCTTTTGCAGCAGATTTGCCCAATGCAATGCTTCATTTGATTTCTTGACTGCTGCTTCCATGGGCGTTGGTTGTGGACCCAAGTAAAATGAAATCCTTGACAAGTTCAATATTTCTTCCCTTTATCATGATGTTGCTTATTGGTCCAGATGTGAGAATTTCTGTTGTGTTTACGTTGAGGTGTAATCCATACTGAAGGCTGTAGTTTTTGATCTTCGTCAATAAGTGCTTCAAGTCCTCTTCATTTTCAGCAAGCAAGGTTGTGTCATCTGCATATCACAGGTTGTTAATGAGTCTTCCTTCAATCCTGATACCATGTTCTTCTTCATTTAGACCAGTTTCTCAGGTTATTTGCTCAGCATACAAATTGAATAAGTATGGTGAAAGGATGCAACCCTGACACGACTTTTCCTGACTTTAAACCATGCAGTATTCCCTTGCTCTGTTTGACTGACTGCCTCTTGGTCTATGTACAGTTTCCTCATGAGCACAATTAATTGTTCTGGAATTCCCATTCATCATAATGTTATCCATAATTTGTTATAATCCACCGAGTCGAACGCCTTTGCATAGTCAATAAAACACAGGTAAACATCTTTCTGGTATTCTCTGCTTTTAGCCAAGATCCATCTTACATCAGCAATGATATCCCTGGTTCTACTTCCTCTTCTGAGTTTGGCTTGAATTTCTAGGATGCTGCAACCACTTTTGAATAATCTTCAGCAAAATTTTACTTGTGTGTGATATTAATGATATTATTTAATAATTTTGGCATTCTGGTAGATCCCCTTTCTTCGGAATGCGCACAGATATGAATCTCTTCCAGTCGGTTGGCCAGTTAGCTGTCTTCCAAATTTCTTGGCATAGACAAGAGAGTGCTTCCAGTGCTGTATCCATTTGTTGAAACATCTTAATCAGTATTCTGTTAATTCCAGGAGCCTTGTTTTTGGCTAGCGAGTTCAGTGCAGCTTGCACTTCTTCCTTCAGTACCATCAGTTCTTGATCATATACTACCTCCTGAAATGGCTGAACATGAATCAATTTGTTTTGGTACAGTGACTCTGTGTATTCCTTCCATCTTCTTTTGATGTTTCCTGCATTATGTTTTCCGGAGGGACCAGTCCCTGGAGAAGGACCTCATGCTTGGTAAAGTAGAGGGTCAGTGAAAAGGAGGAAGACCCTCAGTGAGATGGATTGACACAGTGGCTGCAACAATGGGCTCAAACATAACAACAATTGTGAGGATGGCACAGGACCAGGCAGTGTTTCATTTTGTTGTACGACTCGATGGCACCTAACAACAACAATCCAGAATCAACTTGTCTTCTGAGAAATTAATTATTGTAACAATTGACAGAAAATTCTGCTTAAATGCTAAATCAATCAAACTCACTCACAAACATGCTCATACACACCCACCAAATTAGAAAAATCTAAAACCCTGCTTTCTGGGAGGAAAATATTTTCTTCACCCACCCTCCAGCCTAGTCAGACACCACTATTAGCTCTATCCTGGTTAACTCCACTCTCTCCCTGTTACCCATCCATATTGCCCTAAGATTTCACCACTGGCCACAGTAAAGTTTAACAATCCCATATATAAACATTTCCTATTGAATATAGAGGACAATGAGGACAAGGCTATCCATAGCCCTAAGGGAAGTTCTTCTGAATCACTCCATTTTCCCAGAGTACTCATTGTTAATCCTGTAAGCAACGGGTTTTTAATCATCCTTTGAGAAATTTCTAATTTTAATCAAAATATAGACACAGATATAGGTACGTATATATATGTATGCACGTGTGTATATATATACATACATATGGAGTCCCTGGGTGGTGCAAATAGTTAACATGCACTCAGCTGCTAACCGAAAGGTTGGAAGTTAAAACCCACCCAAAGGCACCTTTGAAGAAAGGTCTGGCAATCTGCTTCTGAAAAATAAGCAAATGAAAACCCCACGGAGCACAGTTCTACTCTGACACGCATGGGGTCACCAAGAGTCAGAGTCGACTTGATGGCACCTGTTTTTTTTACACCATTTTAAATAGAAGGTGAAACTTATTTCCATCTCTTAGTTCCAGCTCTTGTCATTGTCATGATACACCAATAAAGCTATAGATACACAGAGAAAGGTGTAATTTCAAATTTAAAATCCCAAAGATGTTAGAATTTTAATAGCAAACCCTTCCATAGTGCTTATGATGTGCCAGGGACTGTTTTAATCTATTTACATATATTAACTCATTTAATCCTCAAAACCCCAGACCTGAAATAAGTACTATAGTTACCCATTTCACAGACAATTCAAATCAAGGCTTCGAATGGCTTTATTCTGGTTCCAACTTCTGCTGAGAATTTGCATTTCCACCCCAGATATACTGAATCAGAATCTACATTTCAACAAGATCACCAGGTCATTCTTACGTATAATAAATTTTGGGAGTCACTGCTCTACTAGAGGTTCTCAGAATTGGTCCCTAAACAGCAGCATTAGCAAACCTATCAGTAATCTGAAAAACCCCAAAAGCAGATCCTAGAAATTTTTTACCCAAAAGCTGAATAGTGGTGAGATTGATTAGTCAGCATAACTGATAATCCCTAAACTATTTGGGTTTGGTTCTGAAATATCTTTTGATGGCTATTGTATGTATAGATTTGTCTTTCTGCATTGTGCATGCAGACAGGCTGTGCCTCCAACTTCCAGGCAGCCTTTAGACCGCTAGCAATGAGACACGGACACCCACTGTCATCAACCATTCCATGGGTGCCACATACATCTGTGATCAAGCTGGACACACAGGACATCTACACATTGCTGGCGAAGTGAAAGCCATTATTATTATTTAGAGAAACCAAACAGTAAGCAATAATAACAGATTCCCAAAGAGGGAACACTTACCCTTCCCCAAATTACCCATGTCCATTCTTGTGTTGCTGGGCAGGCACGTTGTGGTTCAGGTCAGATGCTGAGTTCACGTCACTGCTGCTTCCAGTTACTGCCACGCTGCCTGAGGCTTCTGCTTTGCCACTGAGCCTTGCTGGGCATCACCTCACAGGCCGGAAGACCCCTGCACAGGATCTCCTGAGCCTTTGCTGCTGGGCCCTTCTAAGTGTCTGCCACTGACTCCTGCCATACTACCTGAGCCCCCATTGCCCAGAGTGGAGGGAGGCTTGCAACCCCTGCATGGGACAAACTCAGGCCTTTCTTGCCCTGCACAAGCAAGTGTTACAGCTCTTTCAGCTCTGCTGGCAAGCCTCATGCTCAGAGGTATCTGGCTCTGCCCTGCTGTAGGAAGACCCCTACACAGGATCCTTCTAGGCAAACTGTGCATGGGGCACACTCAGGCCTGTGCCTAGCACAGGCAAGTGTTAAGCTCTTTTAACTCCTCAGCAAACCTCCTGCCTGAAGGCGCTGAGCTCTTGCTCTGTGGCCCAGCAAGCTGACTGCCACCGTCTCTTGCTGTCTTCAGTGTTACAGCTCTCTCTCTAGGTCTAGGAGGTTCTTGGCACACGTATACCTGGTCGTTGGTCAAAGGACACACTCTGCTCCAGATTCTTCTTTATATCAGAAGATTCCCCTCAAGTTTTGTGTAAATGGTCCTTATGTAAGCCTACGTCTTGTCAATTTCCTTCGTAGACCACAAATCATTCAATTTGCATAGTAAACTGACCAGTTCCCTTGGTGGACCATAAGTTACTCAATTTGCATAGTCCCAGCCAAACACTTTGTAGGAGTTACAAGACTATGGCTAGAAAGGCCATATAAAAGCTACTCATTGCACTGCAGCTATATATTGTTATATTTGACTGAGGCTTTGTCTGAGTGCAGAGTTACCTTACTTAAAATTAAGTCATTGGAGGTGGTCCAAGATGGCAGAGTACTCAGATGCTTCGTAACATCCCTCTTATAACAAAGGCCAAAAAAAAAAAAAATAAGTGAATCAGATATAGATGAAAATTTAGTAAAGCTAAGCATCAGACAAGACTAAAGAATCAGACTGAGCAGCAGGAGGAAGGAGAGACAATACAAAAAACAGCAGAAATGGAGAATTTCAGACCACTGGTGCCCTGCTAGCTGAACCTGCACAGCACAGCCATATTGAGACAAAGCGAGCAGCATTCCAGCCAAAAGCCCTATCACTGGGTGCAGCCAAGCAGGGCAATGCTGCACTCACAGCCAGAGCCAGGCAGGAATGCTTCCTGCTCTGCAAAAATCAGGTGCATGTACCCCATTCACTGCACACACTCCAACTGCCCAAGCCAGAGGTAGGTGGGCTTGTGGGGCACCCCCACCCTCCTCGCCCGTAACCCCTCCCCACTTGACAGTGCAGTCTGATGGCTCTTACCACTGCCCTGCCCCCTAAGCCAGAGACCCAACTGTCTGGAGGCACCCGCCTCTTCACTCAGCCACTCGCCCTGGGGGCCCACACTCCTGCACTACCTTCTGCTCCCTCCAGTCACTCATGCATGTGCCCTGCTACCCAGCTTGCACAGCATGGCCATGTTGAGACAAAGCAAGCATCATTCCCAGCTGAAACCCCCATCACCTGTTGCAGCCAACCAGGAGTTACTCTACACACATGGATAGTGAGACAGGAGTGCTTCTCACTCTGCTCACACTCCCCGGTGCCCTGCTACCTGAACCAGCAAAAGTGCAGTCATACTGAGACAAAGTCAGCAGTATTCCCAGATGAAGCCCCATCCACCTGGTGTAGCCAAGTAAGAATGACTCTGCACTCATAGCCAGAGCCAGCCACCCCTGTCAGGATCCTGAGAACTGGTGGTGCCACCTACTGCCTACAGCCACCTGTACTGGGGCCTAAGGACTAGCTGCACAACCTCCCCCATGATGAACTCTAGCAGATAGGGCTCCCTGATCAGGTGACGTCCACCCTGTGTAGCCCCCTGCATTGCCGCCCCTGCAACTGGAGGCCTGTGCCACTCCAAACACCCCCGTGCACCTGGCCCACCCAGGACTGTCAGTGGGAGTTTCTGCATAACCCACCTGTTGGCTAATGACCCAGTTACCCTTGCCCCAGACCACCTGGCGAACCACAGAGCGCACACACAACCTCTAACCAAGTGACCAAGGAGAATGTCCCCTGCACCCACAGCCAGGTGACTGGCTGGACAGATACACCACCTCACCAGAAACGACACCTACATCCTCATCAGCCCTGCAAGACCAGTGAAAAGAGATCTGCACTCACACACCAAGTTACTGCTCCACCTAACCAGAAACAGGAGGTAAGAGCTTCAAAATGGCCAGATTAGCAAAGAGAGCAGCACACGTGTCCAGCCTACCGGGATACGTCAGAACAAAACATCAGGGCACAGTAAACAAACATGCAATAAATAAATATAATAACTTCTCGATGTCTCAAGGACAACAGACAATATCAAGTCACATAAAGAAGCAGGACAAGATGGGGCTAGCAACTGACCACAATAAAGGACCAGAAAACCTCCTGGAGGAAGAAACAGCAGTGAAACTACCTGACAAAGAATTCAAAAGACTAATATACAGGGCTCACCAAGAGATCAAGGAATACACAGACAAAAGCAAGGAAAACCCAAACAAAATAAAGGAAAGCACTGACAAAGCATTAGAATAATTCAGGAAAACAATAGAAGAAAAAAATGACAAAATAAATAGACAACTAGAAACCATACAAAAACAGCAACCAGAAATCCAAGAGATTGGCAATAAAATCTCAGAAATAGACAACTCAATAGAAGGATACAGAAGCAGAATTGAAACTATGGAAGACAGAATTAGTGAAGTAGAAGACATCCCTTGACATCAATTTGTTTGAGGAAAAATCAGAAAAAAGAATGAAGAAAGATGAAGAAATCATAAGAATTATGTGGGACATTATCAAGAAGAAAAACTTGCATGTAATTGAGGTTCCAGAACAGCGGAGGACAATAGAAAACACAGAGAGAATTGTCAAAGAAATACTGGCAGAAAACTTTCCTAACATCATGAAAGATGAGAAGATATCAATTCAAGAATCACAACAAGCCTCAAATAAGATATCCTCCCCCAAAAAAGGCATCAAGACATATCATAATCAAACTTGCCAAAGACAAAGAAAGAATCCTGAGAGCAGCTAGGGAAAAACAAAAAGTCACCTACAAAGGGGAACCAATAAGACTAAGCTCTGATTACTTGGCAGAAACCATGCAGGCAAGAATGCAATGGGATGACATATATAAAACCGTGAAAGAAAAAGAATTCCAGCCAAGAATTATATATCCAGCAAAATTGTCTCTCAAATATGATGAAGAAATCAGGACACTTCTAGATAAACAGAAATTAAGGTAATTTGTAAAAACCAGACCAAACTTACAAGAAATATTAAAGGGAGCATTTCAGATAGAGAATTGACAACATGAGACAACAATCTGAGATCTGGACACAGGTCAGACCACCCATAAACCAACCCAGATAAAGAAATCTCAAAAATAAAACAAAGCTAAAAGACTGAAAACAGGGAACCAGAGGCTTCAATATGTAAATAACAACAACATCAAAACAAAAAGAGGGAATAAGTGGTGTAGTTATAGAACTTTCATATGGAGAGGAAGTCAAGGAGATATCAAGAAATAAAAGACTGTTTTAAACTTAGGAAGATAAAGGTAAATTTCAAGGTAACCACAAAGAAAGGTAACAAAACTACCCATCAAAATAAAAAAGAAGAAAAACATAAAGACTCAGCAAAGACAAAATCAATGATAATGAAAGAAATGAAAAGTAATTCCACAAACAAAAAGAACTCAGCACAGAAAATTAAGTGAAACAAAGGAACTGTCAACACCACAAAAAAAGTACAACAAAATGACAGCAGTAAACTCATACTTATTGATAATTACACTGAATGTAAATGGATTAAATGCACCCATAAAGAGACTCAGAGTGGCAGACTAGATAGAAAAACAGGATCCACCAATATGCCATTTACAAGAGACACATGTTAGACACAAAGACAAACAAAATAAAACTCAAAGGATGGAAAAAATATATATCAAGCAAACAATAACCAGAAAACAGCAGGAGTGGCACTATTAGTCTCTGATAAAATAGACTAAAACAAAACCCACCATAAAAGATAAGGAATGACACTATATAATGATTAAAAGATAAACCCAACAGGAAGACATAACCATAATAAATATATACACACCCAATGACAGGGTTCCAAAATAAATAAATAAATAAAAACTCTAACAGCATTGAAAAGAGAAATAGACAATTCCACAATAATAGTAGGAAACTTTGACACACCATTTCTGGTGAGGGATAGAATATCTAGAAAGAAACTCAACAAAGGTACAGAATATCTAAAGGCCACAACCAACTTGACCACATAGACATAGACAGAACACTCTACCCAACAGCAGCAAAGTATACATTCTTTTGTAATGCACATGGAACATTCTCCAGAAGAGACCACATTTAAGGCCATAAAGCAAGCCTTAACAAAATCCGAAACATCGAAATAATAAACAAAGCATTTTCTCTGATCACAACACCATAAACGTAGAAATCAATAACAGTAATAGCAAGGAAAAATAAATCAAATACATGAAAACTGAATAACACCTTGCTTAAAAACCACTGGGTAATAGAAGAAATCAAAGAGGAATTAAAAAATGCCTAGACTCTATTGAGAATGAAAACATATCTTAACAAAACCTTTGGGACGCAGTGAAAGCAGTACTTAGAGGTCATTTTATAGCAATAAATACAAACCTCAAAAAAGAAGGGCCGCAATGAAAATATTAACCCTGTAACTCGAACAAATAGAAAGAGAGCAGCAAAAGAAGCCCACGGTCACTGGAAGAAAGGAAATAATAAAGATTAGAGCAGAAATAAATGTATTAGAGAACAGAAAAACATTAGAAAAGAATAAACAAGAGCAGAAGTTGGTTCTTTGAGAAGATCAACAAAATCGACAAACCATTGGCCAAACTGACAAAACAAAAGCAGGAGAGGAAGCAAACAACCCAAATAGGAAATGAGACGGGTGATATCACAACAGAACCAACTGAAATGAAAGAATCATAACAGAATATTGTGAAAAGCTGTACTCGAACAAATCTGAAAACCTAGAGGAAGTGGACAGATTTCTAGAAACACACTCATACTACCTACCAAAATTAACACCAATGAGGTAGAAAAACTAATCAGTCACATAACAAAGGAAGAAACTGAAAAGATCATAAAAAAAACTCCCAACCCAAAACAAACAAACAAACAAAAAAACACCCTGGCCTAGATGGCTTTGCTGGAGAATTCTACCAAACATTCAGAGAAGAGCTCACAGCAATACTACTCAAACTATTTCAGAGCATAGAAAAGGAAGGAATACTCCCAAATTCATCCCATGAAGACAGCAGAACCCTGATATCAAAGCCAGGCAAAGATTCCACTAAAAAAGAAAATCACAGACCAATATCCCTCATGAATAAAGATATAAAAATTCTCAACAAAATTCTAGCCAGTAGAATTCAACAACATATCAAAAATAATACACCACAACCAAGCGGGATTCACATCAGGTATGCAAGAATGGTTCAACATTAGAAAATCAATCAGTGTAATCCACCACATAAATAAAACAAAAGAATCACGGGATCATTTCAATTGGTGCAGAAAAGGTATTTGATAAAGTCCAATACCCATTCCTGATAAAAACTCTAAATAAAATTGGAGTAGAAGGGAAATTCCTCAACATAATAAAAGGCATTTATACAAAACCAACAGCCAACATTATTCTCAGCATAGAGAGATTGAAAGCATTCCCCTTGAAAAGGACCAGATAAGGAAGCTCTTTATCACCACTCTTATTCAACATTGTGCTGGAAGTTCTGGCTAAAGCAATAAGACAAGAAAAAGAAATAAAGGGCATCCAAACTGGTAAGGAAGAATTAAAACTTTCCCTATTCACAGATAGTATGTCTGAAATTGCTCAAACTTGCAATCAGGATGCATTGATAATTACTGGTGATTAGAATGTGAAAGTTGGAGAACAAAGAAGGGTTCGTAGTTGGAAAAGATGGCCATGGTGATAGAAATGATGCCAGAGATTTCATGATTCAATCTTGCAAGACCTATTTCTTCATTGCAAATACCTTTTTTCACCAACATAAATGGCTACTATACACATGGACCTTACTGGATGGAAAACATAGGAATCAAATTGACTACATCTGTGGAAAAAGATGATGGAAAAGCTAAATATCATTAGTCAGAACAAGGCTAAGGGCTGACTGTAGAAAAGACCATCAATTGCTCATATGCAAGTTCAAGTTGAAACTGAAGAAAATTAGACCAAGTCCACAAGAGCCAAAGTATGGCCTTGAGCATATCCCACCTGAATTTAGAGACCATCTCAAGAATACATTTGACACACTGAACACTAATGACCAAAGACCAGACGAGTTGTGGAATGACATCAAGGACATCAAACATGAAGAAAGTAAGAGGTCATTAAAAAGATAAGAAAGAAAGAAAAGACCAAAATGGATGACAGAAGAGACTGAAAATTTCTCTTCAATGTTGAGTAGCTAAAGCAAAAGGAAAAAATGATGAAGTAAAAGAGCTGAACAGAAGATTTTCAAAGGGTGGCTCGAGAAGACAAAGGAAAGTATTATAATGACATGTGCAAAGACCTGGAGTTAGAAAACCAAAAGGGAAGAAAACACTCAGCATTTCTCAAGCTGAAAGAACTGAAGAAAAAATTCAACCCTCCAGTTGCAATACTGACAGATTCTACAGGGAAAATATTAAATGACACAGGAAGCATCAAAAGAACATGGAAGGAATAGACAGAGTCACTATACAAAAAGAACTGGTTGACATTCAACCATTTCAGGCGGCAGCATATGATCAGGAACCAATGGTACCGAAGGAAAAAATCCAAGCTGCACTGAAGGCATTGGCGAAAAAAAGCTCCAGGAATTGACAGAATACCAATTGAGAGGTTTCAACAAACAGATACAGCACTGGAAGTTCTCACTCATCTATGCCAAGAAATTTGGAAAACAGCTACCTGGCCAACCAACTGGAAGATATCTATATTTATGCCTATTCCCAAGAAAGGTGATCCAGGCGAACATGGAAATTATTGAACAATATTATCAATATCACATGCAAGTAAAATTTTGCTGAAGATCATCCAAAAGTGGCTGCAGCAGTATATCGACAGGGAACTGCCAGAAATCCAAGCTGCATTCAGAAGAGGACATGGAACCAGGGATATCATTGCTGATGTCAGATGGATCCTGGCTGAAAGGAGAGAATACCAGAAAGATGTTTACCTGTGTTTTATTGACTATGCTAAGGCATTCAATTGTGTGGATCATGATAAATTATGGATAACATTTCAAAGAATGGGAATTCCAGAACACTTAATTGTGCTCATAAGGAACCTGCAAATAGATCAAGAGGCAGCTGTTGGAACAGAGCAAGGGATCCTATGTGGTTTAAAGTCAGGAAAGGTGAGCGTCATGGTTGTATCCTTTCACTATACCTATTCAGTCTGTATACGGAGCAAATAATCCAAGAAGCTGAACTATGTGAAGAAAAAAGGGGCATCAGGATTGGAGGAAAACTCATTAACAACCTGCAATATGAAGATGACACAATCTTGCTTGCTGAGAGTGAAGAGCACTTGAAGCACTTGCTGATGAAGATCAAAGACCACAGCCTTCAGTATGGATTACACCTCAACATAAAGAAAACAAAAATCCTCACAACTGAACCAATAAGCAACATCATGATAAATGGATAAAAGATTGAAGTTTTCAAGGATTTCATTTCACTTGAATCCACAATCAACACCCATGGAAGCAGCAGTGAAGAAATTAAAAGATGCTTTGCATTGGGTAAATCTGCAGCAAGAGACCTCTTTAAAGTGTTGAAAAGCAAAGACGTCACCTTGAAGAGTAAGTTGTGCCTGACTCAGGCCATGGTGTTTTCAGTCGCCTTATACCCATGTGAAAGCTGGATGATGGATAAGGAAGACCGAAGAAGAATTCATGCCTTTGAATGGTGGTGTTGGTGAAGAATATTGAATATACCATGGACTGCCAAAAGAACGAACAAATCTGTCTTAGAAGAAGTGCAACCAGAATGCTCCTTAGAAACAAGGATGGTGAGACTACGCTTCACAGACTTTGGATATGTTATCAGGAGGGATCAGTCCCTGGAGAAGGACATCATGCTTGGTAGAGGGCCAGTGAAAAATAGGAAGGCCCTCAACAAGATGGATTGAGACAGTGGCTGCAGTAGCAGGCTCAAGCATAACAAAGATTGTGAAGATGGCACAGGCCTGGGCAGTATTTCGTTCAGTGGTACATAGGGTCGCTCTGAGTCAAAACTGACTCGACGGCACCTAACAACAACAGCAACATACATAGAAAACTCCAAGGTTTCCACAAGAAAACTACTGGAACTTATAGAAGGATTCGGCAAAGTAGCAGGATACAAGGTCAACATATAAAAATCAGTTGAATTTCTCTACCCCAACACAATGATAACTTCAAAAAGGAAATCAGGAAAACAATACCATTTACAGTAGCCCCCCAAAAGATACAATACCTAGGAATAAATCTAACCAGGGTTGTAAAAGACCTATACAAAGAAAACCACAAAACACTACTGCAAGAAACCAAAAGAGACCTGTATAAATGGAAAAATATACCACGCTCATGGATAAGAAGATGCAACATTGCCAACATGTCAATACTACCCCAAGTGATCTACAGATATAATGTAATCTCAATCCAAATTCCAACAGCATTCTTTAATGAGATGGAAAACTTAATCACCAACTTTATACGGAAAGGAAAGAGACCCAGATAAGTAAAGCATTATTGAAGAAGAAGAACAAAGTGGAGGCCTCACACTACCGGATCTTAGAAGCTACTATACAGCCATGGTAGTCAAAACAGCCTGGTACTTGTACAATGACAGACACATAGACCAACAGAATAGAATTGAGAACCCAGACGTAAAGCTATCCACCTACAGACAGCTGATATTTGACTAAGGACCAAAGTCCATTAAATGAGAAAAGATAGTATTTTTAACAAATGTGCTGGCAAAACTGGTTGTCCATCTGTTAAAAAATGAAACAGGGCCCATACATCACACAATACACAAAAACGAACTCAAAACGGATAAGAGACCTGAATATAAAGCCTAAAACTATAAAGATCATGGAATTAAAAATAGGGACAATGCTAGGGACCCTAATATATGGTATGAATAGAATACCCAACGTAACTAAAAATGCACATACAGCAGAAGATGAACTAGGTAAATGAGACCTCCTAGAAATTAAACATTTATGCTCATCAAAAGACTTTTCGGAAAGAGTAAAAAGAGAACCTACAGACTGGGGAAAAAAAATTGGCTACAACATATCTGACAAGGGTCTAATCTCTAAAATCTATAAAAAGCTTCAACACCTCAACAACAAAGAGACAAACAACCCAGTTAAAAAAATGGGCAAAGGATATGAACAGATACTTCACCAAAGAAGACATCCAGATGGCTAACAAACACATGAAGAAATGCTCAGGATCATCTGCCATCAGAGAGATGCAAATCAAAACTGCAATGAGATACCATCTCACCTTGACATTACTGGCACTAATCAAAAAAGCAGAAAATTACTAATGCTGGAAAGGTTGTGGAGAGATTAAGACTCTCATATACACTGCTGATGGGAATATGAAGTAGTACAACCACTTTGGAAAACATTATGGCACTTCCTCTAAAAGCTAGAGATAGAAATACCATATGACGCAGCAATCTAGGACCTAGGTGTATACCCTAAAGAAATAAGCCCCATGACATGAATAGACATACGCACACCCATCTTCACTGCAGCATTATTCACAATAGCAAAAAGATGGAAACAACCTAAGTGCCCACCAGCAGATGAATGGATCAACACACCTGGAACAAAAGAGAATTAAGAAAACCAAAGACCCAAAGGAACGATTAGTCCAAAGTGCTAATGGACCGCACGAGCCACAGCCTACACAACCCTGAGAACAGAAGAACTAGATGGTTCCCAGCTACCACTACCTGCAGCTCTGACTAGGATCCCAACAGAGGGTTCTGGACAAAACGGGAGAAAACGTGTAGAACAAAATATCAAACCCACAAAAAAGACCAAACTTACCGGACTGACAGAGATTGGAGGAATGCCCGAGATTACGGCCCTAAAACACCCTTCTGAAATGGAACCAAAGTCATTTCCCGAGACCACCCATCAGCCCACAGATAGGCCCATGAAATAAACACCACGACCTGAGGGGCATGTGTTCCTTAGAACAATCTATTACATGAGATCAAAAGGGCAACATTTACCCAAAAGCAAAGATGAGCAGGCAGGAAGGGGTAGCAATTCAGGATGCAAGGAAACGGGGAACCTAGGATGGAAATGGGGGAAGGGCAGGCACATTGTGGGGAACGGAACCAAGGTCGTGGAACACTTTGCGTACAAACTATCAAACGGGAAACTAATTTGCTATGTAAGCGTTCACCTACTGCACAATAACAATTTAAAACAATAAATGTATAAAGTTAAATCACGAAGCCAAACAATAAAGATTTCACTTTGAAGCAACAGGGCAATTGTCCAAGCCTCCATATGCTGCCCCTCGGCTTCAATTTCTTGCTCTCCCAGCTCTATTTCTGGGAAGGAACAAGCTAGATTACTCCTAAATTCCTCTCTAATGCTCTGACTCTCAGACTCAAATTCAACTAAGGTTCAAGTAGCATTTGCTATTTGTTGCATGCCAGGCTATTTCATGTACATTATGTCAACCTAATCTTATTTCTGAAATATGGTTAATGCCACTTACAGATGAGCCAATGAAGGCTGGGAAAAGTAAAACAACTGGGCACAGATCTCACAGCCATGAACAGACAGAGATGATTCTTGAACAGTCTTTTACCTCCAGTCCACAGGCCTTCGCACTAAAGCATGGCAGCCCCTTGAAATCTCAACCTAGAGCAGAGCAAGCTCTTTGAGAACAAGGGCTTCGTTCACGATGTACGACCGGCATCTAGAGCAGGGCCTGGAACATAGTGAGCACTCAAAAATATGAGTTGAACAAATACGGGGCTGCTAGTGGTTGGAGCCCTGGTGGGCCAGTGGTTAAGCATTTGGCTGCTAATCAAAAAAAGGTCGGCTGTTTGAATCCACCAGTGGCTTCTTGGAAACCCTATGGGGCAGTTCTACCCTGTCCTATTTTTTTGATTTATATTTATTTATTTGAGTACCTGCTCACCCACCAACCAGAAATAAGTAATGAAATATTTTGACTCACACAAGCTCTTTCTAGGTTTATCCTTATTTTCTACCACATTCTGGGGTATAAAACCAAAAAAAAACAAACACGTTGCCATCAATTCAATTCCGACTCATAGCGACCCTGTAGGACAGAATAGAACTACCCTATAGGGTTTCCAAGGAGCAGTTGGTGGATTCGAACTGGCGACCTTTGGTTAGCAGCCGCCCTCTTAACCACTGCGTCACCGGGGTTTCCTTTACTTTCTACAATATTCAGGGGTACAGTCAACACAAATCCTGTCTTTGTGCAATGAGTTCCCCTTCTGCCCTGAGGATCTGTCTTTTAAGTTAATATGTTTTAAAGGACATTCCCCACACCCCCAAGTCTCCCCCAACAATATCCATTTACTGCTGCTTCTGCCCACCCTTTTCTGACTTTAGCATCAGGCTTCAATGCATCTGTCTGGTAGAGAGAACACTGTGGGTCTAAAAAATTTATAGCGTCTCTGCTATCCCATAGATCCAAATTTTATCAAAACCATCAGCAGCTCTTCTATTTCTTTTATACCTAGTTATTTCATAGGCTCATAGCTTTGGAAGAATTATTTAAGATAATTTAGGCCCGTTATTTTTTCCGAACTTGCTAGATGTGCTAATCATGGTACATGAGATGACTTTTAAGTAGTATACAAGTAAAGCACATTTATTTTTCCTAATTGTTATGTTTTTCCTTTCATAAATAATTTAAAATATACACAACTATCACACCAAACCTGAAACTTGATGGAGATCATTGCTTGTGTGAAAATGCAAGAGTGGGCAGAACTAGTTTAAGTTTAAGAAGTTAATTGATCTAAAGAAATAAATGGAAGAAATTGTAAAGAAAGTTTAACAAGTTAATAATAGTCTAGATGCCCTGATACTATTGCCCTGAGATAATCTTTAAACCTTAAACCAAAAATATCCCCTGAAGTCTTCTTAAAACCAAACAATAGTTTAGCTTAACTAGTAAAAAAGGTCTGCCTTGAGCATTATGCTCTTTTAAAAACTATCTATATGGGATCAAAGTGACAACAGCAACTTGAAAGATCGGATAGGAATCTCAGAGGGCAGCGAGTTTATGTCAGTGGGAGAGGGACAACTCAGGGAAGGACAGTGGGAATGTCTGCTCAACTCAAAGAATGTAATCGATGTCACTAACTATACAAGTAGAAGGGGTTGAATTGGTGCGTGTTTTGCTGTGTATATTCTCAACAACAACAACAAAATAAATACAATTTTAAAATAATAATCTAGATGGTTCTCAGATTGGCAAAAATCATAAAGAGAATGATCGAAGTTTGGAAAACACTTATCTCATCCAATCCTTTCCCATTGCTGTCGCGTCAACTCCAACTCCTGGAGACCCTAAAGGACAGAGTAGAACTGCCCCATAGGGTTACCAAGGCTGTAAATCTTTATGGAAGCAGACTGATACACCTTTCTCCTGGAGAGCGGCTGGTAGGTTTGAACTGCCAACATTTTGGCTAGCATCTGAGCGCTTAACCACTGCGCCACCAGAGCTCCTGTGGAGAAGACAAGGGAAGGTAAAATGACATGCCCAAGGCCCAGGGTTAATTAGAGAAAATATGAGAACCAGCTTCTAAGTCTCCAGGTTCCAGAAAATTTGTCCTCGTCAATAATGTCCCACTTTTCGATTCTGAGCACATTAACGTACTCCTCTACAATTCATATTGTTAATAAATTTCTATCCTCCTCTGACAAATGCCTAAGATTCTAACTTTCATAATTGAAGTTGCAAAGACAGAAAAGCCCTCTGGCCTCCTCGGAGTAAAAAGCATTCTCAGGTATAATTACAATTTGTGTTTATAATGTGCGTTTCAGTAGGGAACATTAGTGAACTTCAGAAAATGGATCTGATGACTCAGTATCCTGCTTTTATACATCGGGAGACAATGGCCCAGACAGGTTAAGTGAACCGCCCAGGGTTGGCCAGGGCGTCAGTCACTGAGAAAGAGATAGAATTAAATCTCTAATCCCAACCTCCCTCTGTGGGCTTGGCATTTCCCGTTCAGCCCCTAATCACTTGCCAGATTTTGCATCACAGGGATCTCCGCTAAATGGGATTCTAATCTAAGAGCTCTACTTTGAACCTTCCCAAAGTTACATGTGGTAGACATCCAATCTTGGGGTTTCCTATTTTAACTGCCTTGCTTGTTTTATTAATTGATCATATAACAGGCTTTAAATCTGTCATTTATTGTTCTTTTTGGTTGTTTGTAAATTATTTTTGTACTACTAGAGTTCTTTCTCCTGCCTGCTCCCACACAGGGGAAATAGTTACCACTACCGCCTTTCCAGAAGGAGCCCTGGTGGCACAGTGGTCAAGCACTCCGCTGCTAACAGAAAGGTCGGCAGTTTGAACCCACCCGTGGCTCCATGGGAGAAAGAACTGGTGACCTGCTACTGTAAAGATTTGCAGCCTAGGAAACTTGATGGGGCAATTCTATTGTGTCCTATAGGGTCACTACGAGTTGCAATCAACTAGACAGCACACAACAATAATATTGCCTTCCCACATGGAGACCCAGGTTCCATTGCCGGCCAATGCACTTCGTGTGCAGCTACCACCCATCTGTCAGTGGATGCTTGTATGTTGCTATGATGCTGAACAGGTTTCAGTGGAGCTTCCAGACTAAGATGGACTAGGAAGAAAGGTTTGGTGATCTACTTCCGAAAATCAGCCAATGAAAACTGTATGGATCACAACGGTCCTATCCACAACTGATTATGGGGATAGACACAGGACCAGGCGGTGCTTTGTTCCATTGTGCATGGGGTCGCCATGAGTTGGGGCCAACTCCACGGCAGCTAACAATACCACCACGTAAGACAGGACACACACTGCGATGTTTATGCTCTACCTGCTCGGAATTCCTAACCCGACCACTTGACTAGCTACTGGCCAAACGAAACCAATAAACACATTGATTGACTGAGAAATTTACTTCCCACATTCGCACAGGGGATGGTACAAATGTGTGGCCTTTGATTGGCTCTAGGAGTCGGCTCCCATTGATCCGATGTCCTTCAAATGCCCTCTAGTGGTTGAAGGCCTGTACGGACTCCACTTTTCCTCACTTGAAACACCAAGGGCTTCAAACATGCAGGAGAGTCGTTGCTGTTGTCAGTTGCCGACACCATTGAGTCAACTCTGACCCGTGGAGACCCTGTGTACCAAAGGACAAAATGTTGCCTAGTCCTACACCATCCTCACGATCGCCGGCATGTTTGAGACCATTGCTGCAACCACTGTGTCAATCCATAGAGGAGCTATCCTTTGAAAACTTGTGTTTAAGGGATCTCATGTACGCACCAAAGAGCTTAGCCCTCCCCTTTGCTCCTTGGGCCCATTAAGCTATCTCCTCCAGAGCAAATGCCGGGCATGGCTACCCATGCTGAGCACCCACTCTATGCCACAGACTGCCATAGGTACACTAAATAGATAATCTCTTAACAATTCTTTGAGGTAGTTATTGCTGATTCCCATTTCAGATGAAGAAATGGAGGAATGGAAAGATTAACATGTGGCCCAGGGTTAAACAGCTGCTAAATGGTAGCATAGTGTGGTCAAGGCCAAAGGCCAGCTCTACCCCCGTTGCCCTTTACAGCCAGGAAAGAACTGAACTAATAGCAGTCCGGGGCCTGGTAACAAGGGGGTCTGTTCTGACACTTCGGGAGGAGCCTGTAAAGGAAATCACAGCACTAGAAAGAACACTCATGAGATATGAAATTACATAGAAAAAATACTATGAGCTAACATTCACTGCTACCACCTGTCTGTCAGTGTGCTGGACTGTGGTGGTCTGTGTGTTGCTGTGGTGCTGGAAGCTATGCCACTGGTATTCCAAATACCAGCAGGGTTACCCATGGAGGACAGGTTTCAATGGAGCTTCCAGACTAAGGGAGACTAGCAGGAAAGCCCTGGTGACCTACTTCTGACAATTAGCTAATGATATCTGTGGATCACAATAGAATATTTTCGGATATAGTGCTGGAAGATGAGCCCCCAGGTTGGAAGGACTCAAAACACACAGTGATTGCAACAGTGGACTTGACCATATCAATAATCATGAAGGTGGTACAGGACCAGGCAACATTTCCTTCTGTTGTCCATGGGGTTGCCATCAGTTGGAGCCAACTAAATGGCACCTAGCAACAAAACATTTACTGAGTTTTTACCAAGTGCCAGGCACTGTTCTAAGCACTTGACTTGTATTCAGTCCTTCAACTTCTGCAGCAACACTGACAGAGGTGCTCTTATTACATCCATTTTTCAAACAAGGAAACTGAGGCAGAGTGGTTGCATAACTGACCCAGGTCACTCTGCTGGAGAGTTGCAGAGACAGAATTCAAACCCAGACAGTCTGATCCCAGAGTCTGACGACCCATCATCATGCCTGCACTGGTGTCTCCTGATATTCTCTTTTTCATATGTATTTGTTTGTACTTTACTACCAACCGAAAGGTTTGTGGTTCAAACTCACCCAGCAGTACTGTGGAAGAAAGACCTGGTGATCTGCTTCTGTAAAGATCACAGCCTTGAAAATTCTATGCAGCAGTTCTACTCTGTAATACATGGGATCGCCATAAGTTGAAATCGACTTGACGGCAACAGGTTTATGTATTAGTTTGGTCTTCTGTTCTAAAATACAAGCTTAAAACATAACCTCATTGAGGGCAGGAATGATATCTTATACTCCTTCACACCCTTCATAATCTCGGGCACAGTGCTGGTCATACTTGTAGCTTCTGGAAGAAATTTAGCTCTAGAGGTGGGACATAGGCCACCTGGGCAGTGCCATTAACACGGATTGGGCTGTGTGTTGGGGTATCAGCTGAGTCTCGTCTCTGCTTCACAATCCACCAGTGAGACGTCCTGTCCACCTTAGAAACAAGTTCAAACCTGCAAGACGTAGTGAGTCCAAGAGCCCCTTGAAGATTTGTTCAAATTTGACACATCTGAACAAATCTACAACCGGAAAGTGCTTTCTCCCCAATGAATTCCTCCAAAGAGATGCTTAGCTGCTCTGCCCCCACATCTATATCTTGAGGGCAGGGATCAACTCCTTTATTTAATACCATATCTTGCACATGGCTGGAGATCTGCCATCTAGAATTCCAACTAACTCCTGCAGCGGGGCTGAAACACATTTAAAAAGAGTGTCCATAGAAGAGAGACGCCGCAGATACCTCCCTTACATCTTCCCTGTGAAAATTCTAAATAAGAAGAAATGCTGCCAGTCCCATTTTGGAGGGTCTCAGAAATCATACTCATTCGGGTCTCCACTGGGCCCTCTCAGGCCTTGGCAAGCGGCCAACGTCTCTCCAGGCTGGAGTGTGCATACAACTTCAACCCTCGGTGCCCAAGAAAGAAGAAAATGCCCTGCTCCGAGCTATATGTGGATGTGTAAATTACAGCAGATGATGCACTTTGCAATTAGGTTCTTTGCATACATAAGCAGGAACAACAGCTCCCAAACTGCCAATATCCTTCTCAATTCTCACACAATGTCTATGTGTCACACGGTCACGCAGCAGGGGGCCTGGAAATGAGCTGAAGGAATGGCACAGTATGAAGTTCCAATTTTGGAGAAGCACCCCTCCTGCGGGAGCGAACAAACAAACGAGAGAAGCCTCCGAAGGCACGAAGGCCTGGCTACATGCCTCAATCCTCCGAGGGCGAAGAGGATTTGAGGTGGAAATGGGAGCTAGGAAGAAAAGGGACAGAAGCGGGGAATGACCACGCCTGGTGCCTTTGGGAGGATGTCGGGAGGAGCCAGGTAGCCCTGCTAACTAGTTTGAAGCTGGGTGGAAGGCTTTGATGAAACAGCTGAAGCTACATTGCAAACGCAAAAGCTGGATGGGGCAGGCTGTTGTTGTTAGCTGCCTTTGAGTTGGCTCCCACTCACGGCGACATTGTGTACAACAGAACCTTGCCAGCAGGGCTTCGAACAGGTTTGAACCAGTTCAGTCATGGCCTACGAAGGTGGAACAGGAATAGACTGGAAGTCTTACAATTTGGCAGATTCAGCCAAACAGTACCTGGAATGGGAAAAAGTACGGGTCAAGGCTCTGGAATGGGAGGCTTGGAAGAGGCATAGTGAGCCCTTTCAGAAACCTGATGCCTGCCATTGAATTATTGGTAGCATTGCAGGAGATTGACACACATTCAAAATGGCCCCGTGAGCTGCCATCTTTGAGCAGGCACTGCCATCTTTGAGTGGGGCGCCGCCATCTTTGAGTGGGGCAGCTCTGCTTCGGACTGTGCTCAAAATCCTCAGGCAAGAGATTTGGTTGCTAGCATACGCTGCCCTTGTTCTCTAAGACAGAGATTAAGTTTCTAGCAAGGCTTCAACTCGTAATTTTTCCATTCCAGCTATCTTTCCAATTCACTGTAACTTTAAAAATTTGGATCTGTTTTGGTAATGCCTCCTCAGCCATGACTGAGCTGGGCAGAACCGGTTCAAAGCCCTGGTTGCCAGGTCCTGCGCAGTCTTCATGATCATTGTTATGTTTGAGTCCATTGTTGCTACTATTGTGTTGATCATCTCGTTGAGGGTTTCCTTGTTTTTGATGACCTTCTACTTTTCAGTCATGATATCTTTTTCTAGCAATTGGTCTTTCCTCATAACATGTCCAAAGTAAGTGAGCCAAAGTCATCCTCACTTCTAAAGAACACGTTGGTTGTATTTCTTCTAAGCCTGTTACAGTGGCAGTCCATGGTATGTTCAATATTCTTGGCCAACACCATAGTTCGAACAGATCAATTCTTCTTCTGTCTTTCTTTCTCATCATCAAACTTTTGTATGCATGTGAGGTGATGGAAGAGACCATGGCTTGGGTCAGATGCACCCAAACACACTAGAGAAAGGCCTAACGATCTACGTCTGAAAATTAGCCAATGAAAACCCTGTGGATGGAGCAGGTAAGTAGCGTAAATGAGCTGCCGTTTTGAGTTTGTCATACTATGGTGGCTTGCGTGTTGCTACAATGCTAGAAACTAAGTAGTAGTTCAGATACCAGTAGGGCCACCTATGTTGGATAGGTTTCAGTGGAGCTTCTAAGATAGACTAGGACTAAGACTAGGAAGAAAGGCTTGGTGATCTACTTTCAAAAATCAGTCAGTGAAAACCCTATGGATCACAAAAGAATAATGTCCAATATAGTGCTGGAAGATGAGTCCCCTAGGTTGGAAGACACTCAAAACACACAGTGGCCATGACAATGAACTTGAACACACCAACCATCGTGAAGATGGCACAGGACTGGGCAACATTTCATTCTGTTGACCATGAAGTCGCCATGAGTTGGAGCCATCTGGATGGCAACTAACAACAGCAACATAGATATAATATGTTTGTAGATCTCTGTGTATATTCTAAGTTACATATAATGTGAATTACCTCCACCCCCACACATGTATAGTATCTTGGGTGTGTTACCTAACACCTTCATTGTTTGTCCAGATTGCATCTCTTGCCCTTCCAAATGGTGCTGTTTAAAAAACTGTAATTCTGTGGCGGAACTTTAAAGATTCTAGAATTACTGATAACCTAGATCTTAAATCAAGCCCCTGGGAAGAAGATATTGAGGTAATATGCATCACGTTTAAAAAAAAAAATTTAAAAAACCCACAAATAAGACTGTATTTTTCAAGTCCCGAGAATGGGTCAGGGATGGGCTGGTGGTGGGGGAGTCCTTTAGAAACTGTTATCCAGGGAGTAAAGAGAATCAGAGCCAGAGAGGGGGGCACAGTGACAGGACTAGGGGTTTGCAGGAAAGGGCAGAGTTTTCACCTCTTCTCTCTCTTGTTTGGCCATTCGCATCCCATCTCTTTTTCAACACCACTGCAGACCTGAGAAACAGGCCTTGGTTTAAGTTACATGTGAAAATGAAGGTGTAGCTCTCAGCCTGGCTCTCGTGGTGGAGGGTGGAACTGCATAATTGGACACGGTTCCATATGATTGACAGTGGCAAGCTGACTGCAGCATCTCATGGGTTGGGACAGAACGGGGGCTTGGCAGAAGGGCCTCAGAGCATGTAGGGGAGCAGCCTGCACTCAGCAATGCCCACTCCGCAACAGATGAAATGGGGCAATAGTCCAATAAACTTACTGGAGAGACCTGGTGTCTTAGTTATCTAGTGCTGCTATAACAGAAATATCACAAGTGGGTGAATTCAATAAACAGAAATTTATTTTCTCACAGTTTAGGGGGCTTGAAGTCCAAATTCAGGGCATTGGCTGTAGGGGATGGCTTTTTCTTTCTGTAGGCTCTGGGGGAAGGTCCTTGTCTCTCTCTTCAGCTTCCTTTCCTAGATTCCTTGGCGATCTTCAAGTGGCATGGCATTTATCTTCCCCAACCTGTGTTTAGGAGCCCTGGTGGTGCAGTGGTTAAGCACTCTGCTGCTAACCAAAAGATCAGTGGTTCAAACCCTCCAGCTTCTCTGTAGGAGAAAGATGTGGCAGTCTGCTTCCGTAAAGATTACAGTCTTGGAAACCCTATGGGACAGTTCTACTCTGTCCTACAGGGCCATTATGAGTTGGAATGGACTTGACTTCAACGGGTTTTTGGAGTTTTATCTGTCCTTGCTTACTTCTGTGCCCATGTGCTCTTTTTATACCTCAAAAGTGATTGCTTAAGATACCTCTTACGCTGATATGGCCTCATTAACATGCCAAAGAAAACCATATTTCCAAATGAGATTATATCCATAAGTATAAGCTTGACTTATGGTGACCCTATACAACAGAGTAGAACCGCCCCACAGGGTTTCTAAGGCTGTAAATCTTTACAGAAGCAGAGTACCACATCTTTCTCCCAAAGAGCTGCTGGTAGGTTTGAACCACTGACCTTTTGGTTAGCAGCCAAGTGCTTAACCACTGCCCCACTAGGGCTCCTATTCATAGATATAGGGGTCAGGATTTACAACACATATTTTTGGGGGGACACAATTCAATCCATAACACCTGGGGTGGTGCACAGAAGCAAATAGAAGGTCTTCTTGGGGTGGAAAATCATGCTTCAGCAGGTCAGAGTGAGGTCTCCAATGCCTGACCAAGCTGGAGCGGTGGTGGAATCCCCAGGGAGAAAAGACACAGAGAGAAGGCCTCTACCTGCTGTCCACCAGCAGACAGGGGCCATCAGAGTCCTGGCAGCCCCAAAGAGCCTGTTCCGTGAGCTCGTTTTACCACCAGCCCATCTTCTGGTTGGAGCCATCTGTGCAGCCCCAGCCACACTTTCTCCAACCCCATCATTTGCCTCCAAAAGCCTAATGATATTTTGGGTAGATTAAATTTATTGGCAGGCACCCTTGATGCTGAGCTTTCCAAAGTCATTATCATCTGACAGGTACTGCATGCCTCATTAGCAGACACCATTGGATTCCTGTCTCCTAAATTGGGTCATAGGTCCACCTTACTCCACCATGACCACGTGCTCTGGGAGGTGACCTCATCCCTGGCTTGGGGGTACACATTGACTCATCTGAGCTACTCTTGTTATTACCATTGCCCTGGGTAGTGGTTTGTTTAGGGGTGGACTTGTGACCCAGTCCTGACAGTGGGAAATGAGAGGAAGTCTCCTGGGAATGACTGGAAAGGGGACTCCAGACACATAGGAAAAGTATCCCCTGTTGTTCTGTTGGATGCTGACCTGTCTGTGCAACAGGATGCTAAGCTGAGACTGCCCCTGCCTCAGTTGCGACCAAGACACCAGTGTAATACAGAGCAGATATGCAGAGAAGGTGAGCTGCACTTCTGTCTTAGGCTAGATTCTCTAGAGAAGCAAAACCAGTAAAGCATATAAATATATATATAGAGAGAGATTTATATCAAGGAAATGGCTCACGTGGTTGTGGAGGCTGGAACGTCCCAAGTGCATGGGCCAGCACAGAGGCTTCTCCTGATTCATGTAGCCCCAGGCGCTGGCGAACCCAAGATCCACAGGTCAGAGAGAACGGCTGTTGCTCACAGGCTGCGAAGATCAATGAATTCCAAGATGGGCAGGCAAGACCACAGGTAAGTGGCTAGCTCAAGTCTCAAGAACTGAGGTCAGACGAACAGGAGCCAGCTGCAGCTGCAGGATCCAGCACGAGCAAAAAGCCCCTGAGCCTTGCCAGAATGTCTGCTTATATTTGATGCAAGCCACATGCTCGAAGAAACTCTCTTTCAGCTTGATTGGCTACTCACAGCAGATCCTATCATGGGGGTGATCACATGTCACATCTCAACAGGGAAGTGATCACAACATTATACAACTGCCAAAACACTGAGAATCATGGCCCAGCCAAGTTGACACACAATCTTAACCATCACAACTTCCAAAGTGCATTGTAAACACTTCACCACTCTTGGGGTTAGAATGTGGAGGGGAAGGAGGATTTTTTGTTGTGGTTGTTGTTGAAAATATAAACAGTAAAACATACCCCAATTCAACAATTTCTGCATGTACAATTCAGTGACGTTGATTACATTCTTCAAATTGTGCAACCATTCTGGCTATCCTTTTCCAAATTATTCCACCACCATTAGCATAAACTCACTTCCCCTGAGCGTCTCATCTAACCTTTTGATCCCATATAGATAATTCTTTAAAAGAGCACAGTGCTCAAGGCAGACATTCTTTACTAATTAAGCTAAACTATTGTTTTATTTAAAGATGACTTCAGGGGATAGTTTTTGGTTTATGGTTTAAAGATTATCTCAGAGCAATAATTTCGAGGGGTCATCCAGCCTCCATGGCTCCAGGAAATCTGGATTCCATGAGAATGTGACATTTGTTCCACATTTTGAGGGGAGGGAGAATCTTCATGATAATCAGCTTTTAGAGAGAGCTGTTGCCATGCTGTGGTTCCCCGTCACTCCATGGGGACAGCGAGGGGTACCAACTGCTTTCCAAAGCCTGCAGAGGCTGGGAGTCCTCCAGTTCCCACAGTGGGGAGAAGCTGTAGAGCTGGTTTTGCCTTCTGCCTCTGGAGGACATGAAAAAGGCCAACAGCTCCCTGGTGAAGCCAGGAGAGAACTGGCACTTTGAGACTGGCTGACAGTCACAGAGTTTGTCCCAGAAAGATACATGGTCCCCAAGTACTAGACATGGGTCATCCAGAGAGAAGACAACACAGGGGCACTATAGGAGCACCTTGAGGAAGCAGAGGGACCCCAACAGCAACAACCTAAAGGTTAACTTTATCTTCTGGGGGCTGAGGAAGGAGTCAAGAGTGACCTTCCAGAAGAGAGATGAATCTACTCACTGTAGGAGAGGAACCCCCATTAATGAGAATGTCCTATCAACCCAATAAGTACCCCAGGTGAGGCACTTTTTTAAAGAACGGTAAGAAATAAACAAGTAAATAGATGTAAAGCCTTTCCCCACCACCTATCTGTCAGTTTGTCATACTGTGGTGGCTTGCATGTTGCTGTGATGCTGGAAGCTATGCCACCAGTATTTCTTCCAATACCAGCATGGTCACCCATGGTGGACCAGTTCCAGCAGACTTTCCAGACTAAGACAGACTAGGAAGAAAGGCCTGGTGATCTGCTTCTAAAAATTAGCCAGCAAAAACCTTATGGATCACAACTGAACATTGTCCAACTTGCTTGCTTTGGATATATCATCAGGAGGGATCAATTGCTGGAGGACAGCATCATGTTTGGTGAAGTAGAGGGCCAGCGAGGGAGAAGGAGATCCTCGACAAGATGAACTGACACAATTGTCACAATAATGGACTCAAACATGCCAGCAGGACTGGGCAATGTTTTGTTCTGTTGTACATAGGTTGCCATAAATCAGAGTCAACTCAGCGGCATATATCCAACCATCCATCCATCCATCCATCCACCCACCCACCTCTCTCTCTCTCTCTCATCTATCTAAAGAAGGAGATGGGACCCTAGCAACTCACTTCAGCCTAGGTGATCATCTTGTAGTTAGAAAAATCTTCCTATTACTGTGTATGTACTGATCCCATTGCAGTTTGGAGCTACTGAGAAGTTAAGGCATTGTAGAGGAACTCTGAAATGGAAGACATCTTCACTATGCTTAGTTAAAAAGGATGCTAATCCCCTGTGTGTAGCCTATAGTCTAAGAATAATAATGTTGGGAGTTTTCTTTGCAGATTATAATTACTCTCTCCCTACTTATATTTGGAAGTAATTGAGAAATACAAACAGAAGAGCTCAAACCATGCAAGAGTCGCCCTCTGCACCCAAGGGCTGTCCATCCAGAACATGTTGAAGTTTAGAAATCACGGTATTTTCCTTTGTCAGAGAGCCATTCTTTTCCTTTCATCACATACACTTTTTTTTTGCTTTGTTTTTTTAAAGGAATCTATTCTGAACTGAAGGATTCCACAAAAATTTATTTTAATCCTGTGAGTAACCGAAAGACCAGCTTCCCGAAAATAAGATGACTTCCCTCGTATCATGGTACGGTGAGCCCAGCAAACCAAGTGCTGAGATTGATAGCCCACAGGGTAGAAAACCTCCTCAAAGCTCCAGTTCCCTGTGGCTTGGAATCAAAATGAAATCCTCCATCCAACCATCTGTAATCAGAAAGAGCTCTAGGGCCAGCCCCCGAGAAATGGAGGTGACAGAGTGTCATTGTTGGCTTCTTCCCTTGTGTGGTTTTTATTAGTGGATGGCCTTATTCATGGCTCTCCTTTGCACAGGTCTCCGCCATGAGGAACCTCAAACCATGTCGATACCTGGTTTTCAGGAGTGAAAGAGGGGGCTGTTTGAAAGTGGCACTGGATTTCCAGAGGAGCGATTTCCCCAGTTTTCTGTGTGAGACTCTACTCAGGTAAAAGATGACATCCTTAGCAAGGACTCAGGCTCTGTGTGGTTAGGGTGTCTATGATTCAGGTATTTTGTTACCAAGCTTTCATGTCCTGAACACAGTGAACTTTCTATGCTATCAGTCCACACTTGGTTATTTTGTTTGGTTCCTGGAACCACACTTTGACAAGACTTTGACAAACTAAAGAATGATATTTGAGGTATAGTTAAATATGTTGGGAGTTTTCCTTTGTGGGTGATAATTGCACCCTTTCCCCACTTAGGTTTGGAAGCAATTGAGAAATACCAACAAAAGAGCTCAAACTATCAATTTATTGTTGGCAAAACTGGTGTCTTAGGCTGTGTTCTCAAGAGAAGCAAAACCAGTGTATATATAGAGAGAGACTTATATCAAGGAAATGGCTTAGGCAGTTATAGAGGCTGGAATGTCCCAAGTCCGTGGGTCAGGATAGAGGCTTCTCCTGATTCACGTAGCTACAGGGGCTGGTGAACCCAAGATCAGCAAGTCAGAGAGCAGGGCTCTTGTTCACATGCTGGGAAGAATGAAGAAGCCCAAGACTGGCAGGCAAGACAGCAGGTAAGCTGCTAGCTCAAGTCCCAAGATCCACAGGTCTGAGGAACAGGAGCCAGCTGCAGGATCCAGAGCGAGAATAGCCCACAAGCTTTGCCAGCATGTCTACTTATATCTGATGCAGGCCACACACCCAAGGAAACTCCCTTTCAACTGATTAGCTACTCACAGCAGATCCCATCATTGAGGTGATCACATTATACAAATTTCATTATGGAAGTGATCACAACATCATACAACTGCCGAACCACTGAGAATCATGGCCTAGCCAAGTTGACACACAACTTTAACCATCACAACTGGATTCATGGATATAGCATTGACCTGCAGCGTCTAGAACTTTGGAATTATTCTTACAAGGATTTAACCAGCAGAGGAGACACTGACTCAGTTCACCTCAAGAAGCGTCTGTGAACTGGTTTGCACCTGTTGACCACAGAAAGTAGGAATAAGAGGAGGTCCTCTAGGCATGCCTCTAGAAGGCAGCACTGGGCTCTGAGCCAGTTCTTCTTGCCACGTAGATCAGGAGCAAGAGTGAACACAGTCATCTCTCTAGCAGTTTAGCCAGTAAGATGGCAGACCAGGGCTCAGCCTCACGTGTGCAGAGAGTTTATCAGTACGACCAATGTTTTATCAATTCCATCATCCTTATTTAATCTGTATGCTGTGCAAATAATCTGAGAAGCTGGATTATATGAAGAAGAACTTGGCGTCAGGATTGGAGGAAGACTCATTAACAACCTGTGATATGCAGATGACACAACCTTGCTTGCTGAAAGTGAAGAGGACTTGAAGCACTTACT
>NW_004443961.1:1475800-1504714 GCF_000243295.1 Trichechus manatus latirostris
AGTGAAGAGGACTTGAAGCACTTACTGATGAAGATCAGAGGCTACAGCCTTCAATATGGATTACACTTTAACATAAAGAAAACAAAAATCCTCACAACTGGACCAATAAGCAACATCATGACAAACGAAGAAACTATTGAAGTTGTCAAGGATTTCATTTTACTTGGATCCACAATCAACGCCTATGGAAGCAACAGTCAAGAAATCAAATGACGTATTGCATTGGGCCAGTCTGCTGCAAAAGACCTCTCTAAAGTGTTAAAAAGCAAAGATGTCACCTTGAGAACTAAGGTGCACCTGACCCAAGCCATGGTATTTTCAATTGCCCCATATGCATGTGAAAGCTGGACAATGTATAAGGAAGACCAAAGAAGAATTGATGCCTTTGAATTATTGTGTTTGCGAAGAATATTGTATACACCATGGCCTGCCAGAGGAACAAACTTGTCTTGGAAGAAGTACAGCCAGAATGCTCCTGAGAAGCCAAGAAGCAAGAAAATGGTTTTCCCAGTAGAATATGTTTATTTTGGCAAAGAGAAGACTTAAAAGAAGACGTTCTATTTATCTTTCCACATCGGAAGCCTGTCAGGGAAGGACAGAGTAGGTCCAGTTGCCACTGTAGAAAATCTAACATAAAAGCAAAAAATTTTTGTTAGTTCTCATTATTAGATCACTCCCTTCTCCCCCTCACCCCAAAAAACGACTACCCCGGAGACCCGGTGCTGCTGCTTCTTGGAAACTCTGTGGGGTAGTTCTGTTGTGTTCTATAGGGTTGTTATGAGTCAGAATCAACGCAACAACGAGTTTGGGTTTGGTTTTTTAGTAACTGAAAGTTTTCAGGCAAAGATTAGGGAAGATATCTGGGTATTTATTTGCAGACTGGGAAAATTTCCTATGATCCTTCTAAACTATGAGATTTTTTGAAGAGCAATGTAGGTCAATACAGGTTTTTCTTTTGAGGAGGATGGACAAAAATTGTTCCAAGCACAGACAACTGTTGAACGTGTACATGATGGAAACACAGAAATAGAGTAATAACGTCGTAGCTTAGATAATAGCAAATGGCTTCATCCATCTTCCTACCAAATCTCTATTTATATACATATAGTAGCCAATGAAATGATAAAAACCTCAAAGCCATGCCATGTTTTTCTCTTAGCACAAATGCTCTCGGCAAGAAAAAGACGACAGTGAAGAATCCTGGGTAATCCACTTATGATAATCATCCTAAAATAGATGTAAAATAAATGCAAATAGTTAACCATTACCATTGTACTCATCCACTCTCTCTAGAAAAATACCCAAATAGTTCTCTATATCCTTTCATATATCTGCTTTTCTAGGCTAAAGAGCTTCAGGAGTAAATGGGCTAAGTCCATATTCACATTGGGAGACACCAGGAAAGGCCCTTGCTTAAAGGTAGCTCATCTTACTCGTTGCCTACAAATTCTTCTGTGAGAAATGATTTCTATCAAAATGAAAATGCCCCTGGAAGGACAAAAATCA
Organism: Trichechus manatus latirostris; assembly: GCF_000243295.1. NCBI lineage: Eukaryota > Metazoa > Chordata > Mammalia > Sirenia > Trichechidae > Trichechus > Trichechus manatus. The sequence goes on from NW_004443961.1 coordinate 1,477,307, forward strand.
GAACACCCCAAGAAAGCTCTCTGCTCTCAAGGTTTACTGTAAATGACCTTTGAAAAAGGACCTGTAGGGGGTCAGAGACAGGTGTATTGTTAGTTTGCTAAAATTAAACTCTAATAATGAATTAGGTCATGGAGCTGAAATCCAGAAGCATTTGTACAGAAACACAATTTAAGTATTTCTGATATCAACTATATACTTACTTTCTCTTTAAGGGTATGCGTTTTCTTTACCTTCTACCTTATCGAAGAAATACTAATCACTTAAAAATTCCTTTCTCTTCTCTGTTTTCCACATTGAGTATGTTTTTCACTATGAGCTTATTGACTGAGGGCCCGAGTCTTATGTTTTTATGCTTCTAAGAAGCTGAGTATCCAAGTGGAAAGATCATGAACTTTCAAGTCGGACCGAACTTGTTTTGAATCCCACTTAGCTATTTTGAAGCTCGATTTCATCCTCTGTAGGAGCTTCTGGTCAACCATTTCATCTAGACAGCTGATCCAGTGTTTAGCACAGTGCCAGGAGTCCACTAGATTCTTTGAGCTTGTTGAATGATTGACAACATACTTGACAGCAAGCCGGGTTGGTCTGTGATATTGGAAGAGGGACAGGAGAAGAAACTAAGAAGAGGTTAATGGTGAAGGAGAAGGTGTCACCTGCATTTGCTTTACCCACTGATTGATTTAACGGGGTCCTGAAGTCCACACTGAGTTAGAGATTTTGTTTTTTATCTCCTAAACTGAGACAGCTTGGTAAAGTAGAGGGTCAGTGAAAAAAAGGAAGACTCTCAATGAGATGGTTTCGCCCATTGGCTACAACAACAGGCTCAAACATAGCAACGATTGTGAGGATGGTGCAGGACCAGCTAGCGTTTCGTTCGGTCGTGCATGGGGTTGCTATGAGTCAGAACCAACTCAACGGCACTTAACAACAACTGAGACAGCAGGCAAAACAACTGCAACCCCCTTATAAATGGGAAGGAACCTTTCTTGCCCTTCTGTAAAGAACATCTAATGTAGAGGACTAACAGCTCCAAGTGTTTTTCCTGTCTGCACAATCAATGATTGGCTGGTGTCAGTACTTGAGCTAAGAATGAAATTCACCCTAGAAAACACTTCTGTCCATCCACACCTAGCTTAATTAAATTCTAAACTTCTTGACTGCAAACAACTTGCTCTGTTCCTTGTCTAGCCCAGTATCTTTTACTTCAAGTAACAGACAGACAACCCCAAATGACTTACACAACGAGGAAAATTTATGGTTTCATTTATCAGGCATCCCCATGATACAGCAACTTGGGGGTTGATATATCCAGTAGCTCCACATCATTGTCAAAGACTCAAGTTGTTCCTTCTTCTTCCTTTGCCATCTCAGTGCGTTGGCTTGTCCTTAGGCCAATTGTCTTTATCGTTGCAGATGGCTGCTGTACACTCAGAGGTTGCTATGTTGAATAAGCACCTCTGATAAGCAATCAAAATGCTTGTTGCTTGTCCCCTCTCCCTCGCCTCTTTTGATTGTATTAAGTGTGGATAACCAGTCCTACTTCTAGATGAAAGCTCCAGTAAGCTCACAAGTCTTCCACTCGCTCTTAGTTAATAGACAGGCTTACAGTCACTTTGGGAGGCACTGATGGTTCAGTGGTAGAATTCTCACCTTCCCTGTGGGAGACCCGCGTTCATTTCCCAGCCAATGCACCTCATGTGCAGCCATCACCCATCTGTCAGCGGAGGCTTTCGTGTTGCTATGATGCTGAACGGGTTTCAGCAGAGCTTCCAGACTAAGACGAAGTAGGAAGAAATGCCTCGTGATCTGCTTCTGAAAATCAGTCAGTGAAAACCCTATAGAGCACAATGGTCCTATCTGCAACCAATCACGAAGATGGTACAGGACCGGGCAGCGTTTTATTCCATTGTTCATGAGATCACCATGAGTCAGGGGCCGATTCAATGACAGCTAATGACAACAATCACATTAAGCTGCAAACACAGTCTCAACTTGATAATAACACCGTTGAGTGGAGGATATTATTCGGCACTCGGAACTTGACTGGTGGTCTCCGTCTTTAATGTGTGTGAAATTGGCCAAGTCTAGAAGCATCTTTTCTGGCCTCTCCTAACACCTTTAAATCAGGAGGTCGGAACTTGCCAACCCAGGACTATAATTCATCTATGTAGGCAGAAATTTCCATCTTCGAACATGGTTGTCTACTCCGTGACTCCATGTAGACCAAACTCGACGCTTCCCTTGAAGCTTCTCAAGGAAAATTGTAAGAGATTATTATTGTATACCTTTCTGATTAGTCTACATTTTCACATCTCATTTCATCCACTTTGTAAAAGTTTGTGATCGTCTACATGGGTGAAACCACCTTTGTCATTTGAACTACTTGCTCTAGCAAAAATCTAGATGGAACAGTTTCTGGATGGCCAAAGAGCTTCATCTATTATGTGTCCCTCACTATGGATAAAGGAATATTTAATTTACCTCCAGCCAAGAAGCCATCCTAAACCTTCCTTTCTCTCTAGACTTCTACTTCCGAAACATCTCACATAAGCGTATGGTTTCACGGTGTTACTTCAGACTCAGGGTGAAGCTTAGGCCATTCTATGTAGATGCTACCAATACGAAGGATACTGTAAGAGTTGTCGTTGTGTGACATTGAGACAATTTTGACCCCATGTGGCAGAGTAGAACTGCCCCATAGGGTTTTCTAGGCTATAATCATTAATCATTATGGAAGCAAATCGCCTAGGCTTTCTTCCATGGAACCACTGGGTGAGTTTGAACTGCCAACCTTTCGATTAGCAGCTGAGTGCTTAACCGTTGGGCCACCAGGGCTCCTTGTGAGTAAGACTATGCAAAACCCAAACCCACTGCCATCAAGTCAATTCCAACTCATAGCAACCCCATAGGGTTTCCAAGTCTGTAAATCTCTACAGAAGCAGACTGCCACATCTTTCTCCTGCAGAGCTGCTGGTGGTTTCGAATGGCCAACCTTTCAGTTCGCATGATTGCTTTAACCACTGCACCACCTGAGCTTCTTGTGAGTAAGAATAGGACACCTCAAATTTGCATTGCCCTGAGTCTTGCCTCCTCTCTCCTACCTCCCTTAATTACAAAACACAAATCATTCCCTTCCTCTGGTACAGAACAAATTGACCTCTGCTCCCCCCTGGTGGATCATTAGAGTATGCTGGGCCAGTCAGTTCTGGAATGTCCGCATGGACCCTGAAGACTCATTAAATCTGGAGCTCCCTCTCAAGGGCCTAGCATGTTCTAATTCAGTGCGCTGATTATTTAGAGCTGAAAAATCATTTACCCCCAAATGGTGCTCATAATTTCCTGCCCTGTGTTCCAAGTCGGTCCCCTGTTACTCAAAGGTATCATTCTTTACTGTGATTGCCTGTCTACTTGTCCATCTCCCCCAAACAGATTGCAAACACAGAAACCCGATAATGTTAAGTGATTTTCTGGAGACCACATAATCAGGAGAGAATCCCAATACAGGAATCGGCCTTCTCTCTCCGGGGTCTGGTGTGCTGTTCATTAGCAGCAGAATTTGGTGTTCTGAAATCATTCTTTCTCAGAAGCACTGAGGCAGCAGCCCGTCAGGCCTCTAAGGCCTGGATGCCGCTCTCAGCTCAGCTGCTCACCTCTAAACAAAGGTGGCGATTTCTTCAAGTGAGGGCCCAGGTCCTGTCCGATTCTGAATGGCTAGGATCTCACTGGAAAGGATTGTCATGCATTTTCAGTCCTGAGAGAGAGAGCTCTCGCTCATCCATTCGGTCAACAAACATGCATTCAGTTAACAAATATTTAGTCAGTGTCTACCAGGTGCCAGACTGCAGTCCCTGAGTGGTGGAAATGGTTACGTGCTTGGCTGCTAACAGAAAGGCTGGAGGTTCAAGTCTACTCAGAGGTGCCTTGGAAGAAAGACCTGGCGATCTACTTCTGAAAAATCAGCCATTGAAAAGTCTGTGGAGCGCAGTTCTAGTCGGGCTCACGTGAAAGTCGCCATGAGTCAAAGTCAACTTGGAAGCAACTGGTTTTTTTATGTGCCAGAGTGGATGCCAGGAACACTGGTGAACAAAAGACACAATGACCCTGCCCACCAAAAATACAAACATTGATCCCAGTGGGGTCACTAGCCAACGTTTCTCACTGATGATCGTAGATAAACAGAGTGACAGGCCTGCCATCAGCATGCTGTTTTTTGCAGAATTGTCTCATGAGGGTGTGTGTATGTGTGTTTGTGTGTGCGTGCGTGCGTGCGTGCATGCGTGCGTGCGTGTGTTTGGAAGGGAGAGAATGCCGCTGTTGAAAATTGTCGCGCTTGAAATCAGCAGGTCTCAAATTCCTCAAACAAACAAACAACATGACAGAGTGTCCAGCAAGGAGTCCCCTCCCTAGGAATGTGCTGCTTCCCCGGATCAAGCAGTCATGGCTCCCTCCTGCCAAGAGGCCAACAGGAGTGCCCAATTACTGCCAATTTGTTTTTTTTGGCAACACGGACACCTGTCACCAAAGCACTTGATAAAAATAAGCAATTCAGCCCCTGCAGACTCAAACCATGCTCAACCCCGTCAGTGAGAGGTAGCGAGGAAAGAAAGCCCTCATATCCCACGGCGCATCCTCCAGGGGCCCAGGCTCTCTGCCTTGGACACGTTCATGGTGCATGTCTGAGTGATGGCAACACACCAACAGGCAGTTGATTTTTTTTTTTTTTTCTTTAAATGCAAGCTATCAGCCTTTCCTCCCAGTCAGCTGCAGGCTTCCCCGTGGCAGTTCAAGACTCAGAGTGATAATGGATTATCTTTTCTTTAATAGCAAGCTACCTTCCGCTGTGCTGGAATGAAGGTTGCGTGAGAACCAGCACAGATTCCACCAAGAAGCCCTTTAACTCTCTTCAGGAAACACCTCTGGCTCAAGCATTTAAAATAAATAACCTTCAAAAACCAACCAGTCTTGTGCTGCGTGGTAGAGCCAGCTACCAGGTTGTGCTGCTTACGTTTGCGTTCACCCTGCTTGATAATCTCTTTGCAATCTCTTCCACATCCTGCCGGCAGCTCTGCTCACAGGGTGTGCGGTGGTATGGGGCAGATACCTTTGAAGAGGATGCCAGACCCAGACTTTTGTTGCTGTTAGCTGCTGTCGAGTTGGGCCCCGACTCATGGTGACCGCATGTTACAGAGCAGAACTTCTCCTTAAGGTTTTCTTGGTTGTAATCTTTAAAGAAAGAATCCCTTGTGGCATAACGGTTAAGCGCTTGGCTGCTAACTCAAAGGTTGGTGGTTCGAACCCACCCAGCCGCTCTGTGGGAGAAAGACCTGGCAGTCTGCTTCTGTAAAGATTACAGGCAAGACAACCCCATGGGCAAGTTCTACTCTGTCGCATGGGGTTGCTATGAGTCAGAATCAACCTGACAGCACTCGACAACAATAACGATCTTTACGGAAGCAGATCGCCAGGCCTTTCTTCCATGGAGCCACTAGGCTGGTTTGAACTGACAACCTTTCAGGTAGCAGCCAAGCGCAAACCACTTGTGCCACCCAGGCTCCTTTTGGACCCAGATTAAGAAGCTATAATAGACAATAATCAAATGTGCAGGCAAGACATTTGTACAAAATCACCCACCCATCCAGCTCTTCAATAGTCGATCCATCCAGTCTGTGCCGAAACGCCTGGAATTCCAGTCAGCCGTGGGAGAGGTTTGCTTGCTGCCTGGCAAGGCTGTGAGCTGAATGATAGAGTTCACTATTGCCATTGTTGGGGAGCTCTCCTTACGAGAACGCAGGGGCTGGCTCCTAATGGAGTGTTAGTAATGAAAATGGATTCTTAGCATCCTGTTTGTGAAGCAATTATCCCCAGGCAGGGGTGGAGTCCACATTTGGAGCCTCGCTGCCAGAGTGGCAGGAAGTGAATAGAGAGACAGGTATGCATGCAGGGCCTCTGATCTGGGGAAAGTGTTGAGAGACAGAAAGACCACGGGGAGGGCTGAGGATGCATCTGCCTCTCAAACAGGGCTGGGTTTCCTGCAATCTATTCTTGGAAAGAAAGAGGGAGAAAGCCGAGATTTGCTGTCACTGTTGCAAGGTATCCTCTGGAGTCAGGTGAGACCATGTTCCTTCGTCCACCGTATGTTTTTCATTAACTGGAAGTGACTCTGGCTCCTACCTCCTCAAGGAGATGAGATGAGTTGTATAGAGTGGCTGATGAGAGGCACTTTCACTGGGTGCTTGAAGAACCTGGGACTGCTCTGCATAACCTGGGCACTTTTTAATGAGAGGAAGCATTTCTCTGACGCCTCCGGTCTAAATGTTCTCCTCCTCCTTCATTTGGCTTCCTGCTGCAAGGCGCCAGCTGTCTTCTGCTCTCAGATGCCCATGCACCATTTCAGGACTCTACTTCAAGGCTAAAATGAATTCTGTGCTAAGTTTGTGCCATACTTCGGGATCCTTCAGATTCAACACCTGCCAACAGCTGTGTCTCCTCCAGTCACCCCTCGCGCACCCTCCTCTTGACTCGGAGCTGACTTGCACACTAAGATACTGGACCGAGAGACGGTGGTGAAAGTTCACAGGGACAGGCCACACGGTTTTCACGAGACCAGAGGAGGGAGTTCTAGAAGGCAGAGGAAAATACCAGAGGCAGCGCATACCTACGGAGGGGTCACTCCAACCCTACCTTCACACTTTTCATGACAAATTAAAATTGCCTGGAGAACAGATAGGTGACTATGGTATATCCCTTTGGTGGAATATTACTCAGCAAGGAAAAGGAATTAGCTACTGATACACAACCCTGGGGATGAATCTCAGGATTCCATACTGGAGAAGGTGAAACTGTAGGGACCGAAACAGATCAACAGTTATGAGGGCTGCGGGTAGGATGAGAAGTGGACTTAATAAGGCTGACCAACCATCCCAACTTGCTTTGGGACTGACTCAGTATTTGTGTCCTTTCCCTGAGTGCCGCAAATGATTAAATGCTTGGCTACTAACTGAAACGTTGGTGTTTCGAATCCACCCAGAGATGCCTTGGAAGAAAGGCCTGGCAATCTCCTTCCAAAATTTTACAGACAGGAAAACCCTATAGAGCACAGTTCTGCGGTGGCACACACAGGATGGCTATGAGTCAGAGTCGACTCCATGGCAGCTGGTTTGTTTTTTTTTTCTGGTCTCGTTTTCAGTGCTGAACGTCTCACATCCCAGGCAAACTCTTCAATCCCAAGCAAACCAGGATGGTCGGTGACCCTAGAACTTGACTACGAGGGGACACAAAGGAACTTTTGGGGGATGGACCTGTATTTTTCAAAACTCACAGAACTGTAGACTCAAAAGGGTGAGTTTTGTTGTAAATTATACCATGATAATAGACGGGGAAGGCTTGCCTGACCTCTCATCTGCCCCTCCACTGGACAGTGCGCTGTCTGAGTGCAGGGATTTGAAGCCCCTGTCCCAGTGTGAACCCAGCACCTAGCACCATGCCTGCCATGGTGAACATTTGCCAAAAGAATGCATTGTTCTCTTTCTTCTCAGATGCTGCTCTTCACATCACCACCAATAGATTCTTTAAACAATGCAGTCATCTCTACAATTGTCATTTTTTCACTGGAAATGCTCAGAATTAAGGCTTTCTCTTTTCCACCACCCATCTGTCAGTTTCTCGTACTGTGGTGGCTTGCATGTTGCTCTGATGCTGGAAGATATGCCACCGATACTTCAAATACTAGCAGGGTCACCCATGGTGGACGGGTTCCAGTGAAGTTTCTGCACTAAGAAACTAGGAAGAAAGTCCTGGTGATCTATTTCTGAAAATTTGCCAGTGAAAGCCCTATGGATCACAACAAAACATTGTCTGATATAGTGCTGGAAGATGAGCCTCCTAGGTTGGAAGACAGTCAAGATACACAGTGGCTGCAACCATGGACTTTAGCACACCAACCATCTTGAAGATGGCACAGGACTGGGTAGCTGTTCATTCAGTTCTACATGGCCGGAGTCACCACGAGTCAGAGCCAACTCTACAGCAACTAACAACAACATTTCTTTTTAGTTATGAGTTGATAGCCACGCTCTCAACGTGAGACAAATATGTTAACCAGTGTTTTCTAAATATACTGAGTATACCAAATACCTGGGGTGCTTGTTGAAAATATACATCCTGGACCTCTACCCAGATTTACCACATCTGACTTTCTAGGGGGAAGGGCCTGGGAATCTGTATATTTAACAAGTGTTCCTGATAATTCCTATGATCAAGTAGGAAAAGCAGAAAGAAAGATGGCCTAGTACCAGGAGATCTCAGGGCCAGCTTCAGGTCTGAGCTTGCCTGACTTACACGTTTCCAATGGGATCTTTCCGCTAGAGTCTTTCTCTTAATGAATGTTTCCTTAGGTGGCTCCATTTGAGAAGTATTTATTGAGCACTTACTCTGTGCAGAATTCTCCCCTTCCATGCGGGAGACCCGGGTTCAATTCCCAGCCAGCGTTCCTCATGTGCAGCCACCACCCGTCTGTCCGTGGATGCTTACATGTTGCTACAATGCTGAACAGGTTTCAGTGGAGCTTCCAGACTAGAAGAATTAGGAAGAAAGACTTGGTGATCTACTTCCAAAAATCAGCCACTGAAAACCCTACATATCACACCCGCCTAATCTGTGATTGATCATGCCAATGGCACAGGACTGGGCAGCATTTCATTCTGTCGTGCGTGGGGTCTCCATGAGTCAGGGACCCATTCGCCAGCAGCCACCAACAACAGCAACAGCTCTCTGGTAGGGCTACAGCAGTGAAAACAGTACTAAAAAAGAAGGAACACAATTCTGACCACTTTCCGGTAGTATGAAGGGTGGTGTGGTGATGGTGCCTGGGGCAGGTCCTACTTTAGATAGAGCAGTCCGGGGGATTCAGTCTTTGTTGATTTCTAGCTCAAACCTCATGCAGGGAAGTCCCAAACATACATTCCAGTCCTAGTGTGGCCATAATCAGCTTCCATGGACTACCTCGGTGTCCTCACCTGTAAGATGAGGGGATTGAGCTAGATGTTGATCTCTGAGGTCCCTTCCAGGTCTGCCGTTCTGCATTTCTAGAGTTTATTATTGTAATCCAATAAAGCTAATCTGATACATAGTTAAAGATACGCATAATTGTTACTGTGCTGCCTTTCTCTCTTCTCACTTTGTTACTCTCTACCAGCATCAGGGTCCTCTCTTCTTCTATAGCTGCTAACCAAAAGTCAACAGTTTGAATCCATCAGCTGCTCCTTGGAAACCTTATGGGGCAGTTCTACCCTGTCCTATAGGGTCACTATGAGTTGGAATCGACTTGACAGCAGTGGGTTTGGTTTGGTTTTATATATATATATATACACACACACACACACGTACATATACATACGCATATACATGTTGTCATTGTTAGATGTCATCGAGTCCTATCTGACTCATAGCGACCCTATATACAACAGAATAAAACGCTGCCCAGTCCTCCAGTCCTATGCCATCCTCACAATCGTTACTATGTTTGAGCCTGTTGTTGCAGCCACTATATCAACCCATCGTGTAGAGGGTCTTCCTCTTTTTTGCTGATCTTCCACTTTGCCAGATATGACGTCCTTCTCCAGGGACTGGTCCCTCCTGATAACATGTCCAAAGTACGTGAGACAAAGTCTTGCCATATATAAATATATAAACATATATACATATATATGTGTATGTACTCTATGAAGAAGAACGAGGTATCAGGATTGGAGGAAGACTCATTAACAACCTGCAATATGCAGATGACACAACCTTGCTTGCTGAAAGCAAAGAGAACTTGAAGCACTTACTGATGAAGATCAAAGACTACAGTCTTCAGTGTGGATTACATCACAACATTAAAAAAAAAAAAACCTCACAACTAGACCAATAAGCAACATCATGATAAATGGAGAAAAGATTGACATTGTCAAGGATTTCATTTTACTTGCATCCACAATCAATGTCCATGGAAGCCGCAGTCAAGAAGTCAAACAATGTATTTCATTGTGCAAATTTACTGCAGAAGACCTCTTTAAAGTGTTAAAAAGCAAAGATGTCACTTTAAGGACTAAGGTGCGCCTGACCCAAGCCATGATGTTTTCAATTGCCTCATAATGCATGTGAAAGCTGGACAATGAATAAGGAAGACCCAGGAAGAACTGATGCCTTTGAATTATGGTGTTGAAGAATATTGAATATACCATGGACTTCCAGAAGAACGAACAAGTCTGTCTTGGAAGAAGTACAGCCAGAGTGCTCCTTGGAAGTGAGGATGACAAGACTTCATCTCACATACTTTGGACATGTTATCAGAAGGGACCAGTCCCTGGAGAAAGACATCATATTTGGTGGAGGGTCAACATAAAAGAGAAAGCCCCTCGATGAAAGGGATTGACACAGTGGCTGCAACAATGGGCTGAAGCACAGCAAAGATGGTGAGGATAGTGCAGGAGCGGGCACTATTTTGTTCTGTTTACATTGGGTTTCTATGAGCCAGAACCCACTCAATGGCACCTAATGACAACAACAACATACCAAAAGGAGACCTGGCAGTGCAGTGGTTAAGCTTTCTTCTGCTAACTGAAAGGTTGGGGGTTCACATCCACCCAGTGGCTCCACAGGAGAAAGACCATAAAGATTATATTTTAGTCTAGAAAACCCTATGGCGGCAGTTCTACTCTGTCACACGGGGTTGCTGTGAGTCAAGATCAGCTCAACAGCACCTAACAACAACGGCAACAAACATTTGCCATTTAAACATTTTTTACACGTACAATTCAGTGACATTGATTACGTTTATCATGTTGTACGACCATCACCACTATCCATTTCCAGATTTTTTCATCACCTTTAACAGAAGTTCAGTGCCCCTAAGCAAGGACTCCCTCTTTCCCCTCCCTCCTGCCCCTGGTAGCCCCCAGTAGACTATGGTCTCTATGTGTTTGCCTCTTCTGGATATGCATATCACAAGTTCCTTCTTGACTAGGCTCCTTGCCCAGCCACTGCCCATTGCCAGCGCAGTCTCTGCTTCAATCCTCCTGAACCATTTGCAGTAATGGGCCATCTCTGTCTCCTGACCTTACCCCATCCTTGTCCTTAGCATGCGGCGAAGTAGTTGTCTTTTCCCAAGTTATGCACCTAAGAAACTATAACCCCCTTGCAGACATTGGCCAGGTCTACCTTGTTCACCATGTACCCCCAGAACCTAGCTCACTGCTGGATAACCGGTAAATGTTTAATGAACGTTGCTTGAATGCATAGCTAAAAGCATAAGGAAACTGTTGCCGGCCTTGGGTCAGCTTCCCTGGAACATGCTCTGAGATGGGCATTTGCATGCTGGAACTTTGTTGGGAAGTAAAGGAAGTAGGAGTGGGCAGAAGGAGGAGCTAAACTGTAATGCCAACCCCACAAGGAGCTCTGAAGCCGGGCTGGCCCTTCAGTGTTGCCCCAAATTGAGGCAAAAGGGCCAACCCTTTTTCCCTCTGAATAGACTAGTTTTCAAATGCTACCTGCCCTCAGTGAAGAAGTACTACTTCGAGGGGTGCAGCTCCCCTTAAACAAGGGCAATTCCTGGGAAAGTGCTCAGCTGTGGACCCTCAGCATCCAACCCTCCTGTGAGCTGGCGGAGCGAATGCCTTGGTCTTCATGGGAAATCTGGACAATGCTCTAGAGGGTAGACCATCTTGCCCTTTCACCAACAGCACAGGGCAGGTGGGCCTCAATTTGCTGAACTCTAGACATATCTCCTGTTCCGAAATCTAAATAATAGCCATCTCCACTGTGCAAGAGGGGGTGGAGCTAACATCTACACTGTCCCATCACATCCACTCATTCTCTCAGGGAGTATTTGCTGTGCAACTACTATGTGCCAGCCACTATTGTAAGTGTGGGGGACTCGGTGGTACATGAAACACACGAAAGATCCTGCCCTCGTGGAGCTTTCATTCTAGAAGGAAGACAGGCAAGTAAGAAAGCAAAAGGTAGGGCAAAGAGTGCTCTGGGGAAAAAAAAAGCTAAGATGGGAAATGGAGAGCGCCAGGCTTCTAGGGGAGTCCTGGTGGCACAGTGGTTAAGAACTCAGCTGCTAACCAAAAGGTCAGAAGTTCAAATCCACGAGCCGCTCCTTGGAAACCTACGGGACAGTTCACCTCTGTTTCATAGGGTCACTGTGAGTAGGAATCAACTCGATAGCAATGAGTTTTGTTTTTCGTTTTTTTTCCTGGGCTTCTAATTGGGAAGGGAGTTATAGTAGTTAATAGAGTGGTCAGGGAAGGTCCCACTTAGAAAGTGACATTTGAGCAAAATCATTTGGATATCTCGAGGGAGAGCTTGCCTGGCAGAGAGAAGAACACGTGCAAAGACCCTGAGGTAGAAGCAAGGCCGGATGTTAGAAAATAGTAAGGAGGCCAACCTGACTGGAATGGAGTGAAAGGGGAAAAGTCTACAGGAAAAGAGGTGAGAGAAATGGATGGGGCCAGACCCTGGCCCACTGTAATGACGTAGGCCTTTACTCTCAGTGAGAGAGGAGGTTATGGAAGGTCTGAGCGGAAGAGGAACAAGATCTGAATTACATTTGAAAGAATCACTTTGATTACTGTGTTGGAAATAAGCAAATGGAGAAAAAGCAGAAGGAGGAAGTCCAGTTTAAGAGGCTATTGGCACAGTCCAGGCACCAAACGGTAGAGACTTGGACCAAGGCAGTAGTGGTGGAAATGATAAGAAGCGGTTAGACTCTGGAGACATCTTTAAGGTAGTGTTATGGATTGAATGGTATGGATTGAATGTTCCAACAAAAAATGTCTTGGAATCCTAACCTCTGTGCCTGTGGATGTGATCCCGTTTGGGAACAGAGTTTTCTCTGTTATGTTAATGAGGCCATATCAGCAGACTGCCAAGAGAATGAACAAATCTGTTTTGGAGGAGGTACAACCAGAATGCTCATTAGAAGAGATGATGGAGTGACTACATCCCACATACTTTGGACGTGTTACCAGGAGGGCTCGGTCCCTGGAGAAGGACGTCATGCTTGGTAAAGTAGAAGGTCAGCAAAAAAGAGGAAGACCCTCAACCAGATGGATTGACACGTGGCTGCAACAATGGGCTCAAACATAGGAATGACTGTCAGGCTGGTGCAGGACCGGGCAGTATTTTGTTCCGTTTGTAGGGTCACTATGAGTTGGAAGTGACTTGACGACACCTGACAACAACAGTGACAACATCAGTGTAGAGCGTATCCTAAACCTGATCACTTTTGAGTTCTAAAAATAACAGATTAGACACCAGGAGAAAAAGCAGACCCAGCAGGAAGACAGACACTATCTGAAAACAATGGAGACAGATGCTCCCACAAGCCCAGGAAGTCCAAGAATTGCCTCCTACTAGAAGCTGAAATGGAGCCCTGGTGGAGAAGTGGTTAAGGGCTCAGGCTGCTAATCAAAAGATCGGCAGTTGGAATCCACCAGCCACTCCTTGGAAACCCTAGGGGGCAGTTCTACCCTGTCCTATAGGATCACGACGAGTTGGAATCTACTCGACAGCACACAACAAGGACAGAAGCTGAAATAGACAATGAAGAACCTCGCCCTAGAGCCACGCCCTGAATTCGGACCTCTAGCCTCCTGAACTGTGAGACAGTACATCTCTGCTCTTTAAAGCCACCCACTCCTGGTGTTTCTGTGACAGCAGCACCAGGGAGCCAAGACAGGTAGAGCTCACAGTTTTTCCTGCTGGCTCAGGTGGACATCGGCTGTGAAAGGAAGAGAGGAGTGCAGGAGGCTGACCTGAGCATGAGGGGATGCCGTTTCCATTCACTGAGACGAGGAAATGCATTTCAGTGAGGGAAGTAGCTTTGGGGAGCGATGATTCGAAGTTCCGCTTTGGGTCATGTTAAATTGAAAATGCCTACTGGACAGCTGAGTGGAGATGTCGTGTATGTATGAAGTTCAGGGGAGCAGGCTGGCTGGAGATGGGTGTGATGAGAGAAGTCCTCATACAGATGATATTAAAGCCCTGGGATTAGATGAGATCACCAGCAGAGGAAGTGTAGAGAGTAGAGGCGGGTTCTGAAGACTGAGCCCTGGTCATTGCCACGTGGCCTTCCTATGTCCCACATGGCCTCCTACGTCATTCCCATTCTGTAGCACAAGAACTTGCATTGACCATAAACGCACATGGCCATTTATGCACACCTAACATGGCGTGGAGCCTGGGTGGCACAGTGGTCAAGGGCTAAGCTGCTAACATGGGGGTGGGGGGTTAGAACCCACCAGCCACTTAGTGGGAGAAAGACTTGGCTATCTGCTTCTGTAAAGATGACAGCCTCAGAAACCCTATGGGGCAGTTCTACTCTGTCCTATAGGATCGCTATTAGTAGGAATCAACTCGACGGCTATGGTTTTGGTTTTTGGTTTGGTGGCACAATAATTAAGTGCTTGGCTGCTAACTGAAAACTCAGCAGTTGGAATCCACCAGCCACTCCTCGGGAGAAAGATGGGGCAGTCTGCTCCCATAAAGATGACAGCCTTGGAAACCCTATGGGGCAGTTCTACTCTGTCCTGTAGGGTTGCTGTGAGTCAGAGTGGACTTGATGGCGACAGATTGGTTTGTTTGTTTTGGTTTAGCATAACCAAAACACCTTGGGCTTGAGAATGAGACAGATCCGCGTTAGAATGTTACCTCTGCTATTCACTAAAAAAATAAAAACAGAACTTGTCGCAGTTGAGTCGATTTCAACTTGTGTTACGGAGTGGAACTAAGCTCCATAGGGTTTTTTATTTGTCTGTTTTTGTTTTTTGCTGTAATCTTTACAGAGGCAGATCGCTAGGCCTTTCTTCCATGGTACCTTGGGGTAGGTTTGAACTGCCAACCTTCTGATAAGTAGTCAAGCTCAAAAAGTTTGTACCACCCAGGGACTTTTCTGATGTTCACTATCAGGGACAGATTATCCAACAGGCAAGGTAAGCATGGTGCTTACCTTGCTTACTAGATCGTCTGTAGTGAACAATTTCACATGGGTTTCACCGCATGATAGGAAGTTGTTCACTACAGATTAGGAAGTAAGCCCATGCTTACCTTGCTCTCTAGGTCATCCGCCCCGGTCAGGCGTGGTAAATTTGAAAAGAGGCTTTGATTCTGTAGGAAGGTGCTGCAGGGTTGAGAGCCAGCCAGATGCCAGCCATACCTAGAAGCAGAATCTCTGATGTGGTGACAAAATGTGAAATTGTTCTCTACAGATGATCTGGTAAGCAAGATAAGAACTGTGCTTACCTTGCCTGCTGGCTAATCCTTGTGATGGGGGAGTAGATGTTGTATGCCCTTACTCTTTTGGAACTGGCCATGTGACTTGCTTTGTCCAGTGAGATTTTAGTGGTGGTGATGTATGCAGGACTTGACATGTGCTCCTGTGGTTGTATTTGTCTGTTATACTTCTGCCATTGCCATGTGATGAAATGCTTGGGCAGCGGACACCTCCCGGAGTCCCTGGGTGGTGCATACAGTTAAGTACTTGACTACTCACCAAAAGGTTGGTGATTTGAACCCACCCAGAGGCACCTTTAAGAACGGCCTGGCCATCTCCTTCTGAAAGGTCACAGCCTTGAAAGCCCTGTGGAGCACAGTGAGTTGGAGTGCCATGAGTTGGAATCGACTCCATGGCAACTGGTACAGGGTTTAGCATGTACCTCCACCCTGAGATTCAGAATGGCACACACACAGCAAAACCTCCCCAGCCACCTCACTCGCAAGGAAGAGAGAAATAAGTGCTCCTTGTTGTACGCCACCAAGATTTTGTAGCTGCTGGCTATACAGAAATAGTTGAGCGATACAACCCTGACTTAGCAGTTGAGCAGCTTTGCAGCCTTGGCTTCTTCGTCTACTCAAAGAGGATTAAATGTGTCCCATCTGTCTCTGAGCAATAACGTGAATGCAGCGTTCCTGACATGGTGCCTGGCACCATTCAGAGGCATGTTCAAAGTTACTCAACACCCTGAAATTCCTCCCCTCCAGAGTTGGGGGTCACCAATGACTTTCCATCCCAGCACAGTTTCCAAGAGTCATAAGATTCTTGACAAAACAGGTCACCCCTGCCAAAGAGAAGGGGTGGGTATCCAAGTTGGGTTGGCAATTACTCCATCGTTTAGAATTTTAACACAAGCTACAGCAATGTGATTTCTTAGGTTCCCTGATAAAACAACAAGAGCCAGCAAAGCCGGCAGACCCAGTTCCATTGTTTCTTCATGGGACCCACTATCTTAAGAAATATAAGCCTATTTCAGCAGTGCACTCAAGATACTCTATGTCCCTTGAGAAATAACGAGCTTTTGTTTACGACGAGCCAGAACGCCTGTCCACGTGCACACACTACGCCATGCTCTCTGCCCTTCATCATCCTGGGCTTTTGTTCATCCAAATAATAGCAAGTGGTGGCATAAAGCCATTCTCCAGCAAATAATTCATTGCAAACAAAATCATCCAAAAGCCAGTCCTTCTGCCCAGAGCCACCTTCCATGGGATGGCCCACGAAGACTGACCTGCCACCGTGAGTGGCGACGACACAACAGTAATTCTGACAGTGTGTGTTTCCTCGCCGGGGGGGCACTCGCTTTCGCTAATCCTTTGTACCCCTTGTTTCCTGCAGCTGACCTTTCACCCCTACAATCAGAATGCAAACAGTTCAACAGTTCAAGTAGCTTTCTCTGAGGCTGTGGTGATGAGCTGGGTAACACTTCCCTAAATACCCCTGCCTTTCAGATTAAGCGAGAAGGGAAAGTTTGAGCAAGGAACTGAGGTTCTTCTGTATAGGGTTGCTATGAGTCGGAACTGACTCGACGGCAATGGGTTTGGTTATGGAGTTTCGTATAGATCTGTGGTGGCTAGTGCATGGAAAATTTAATAAGAATTGGTGGTTAGAACCCATGCAGTGGTACCAGGGACGAAAAGGCCTGGCTATCTGCTTCTGTTGAGTGAGATTACAGCCAAGAAAATCCTGTGGAGTTCAGTTCTACTCTGTAACACATGGAGTCGCCATGAGTAGGAATCGACTCGATGGCAACCAGCAGCAATAGAAAAAAGCTTGTTACAGAGATGAACCCCTGTCCACCAAAACAGATGTATTATCAATGTTCGTTTCTTTGTTTTCTTAAATCCACACAGTGTGGCAAGAAATTTAGTCCAGTTGTTACTGGAATGCACCCCAAGATTGTGCTAAGGTCTTAGGGTTCACAGAAGACCAAGGTATCAGGAAGACCTTTCCTGGTGTGGGTACCACCAGGACCCCATTATCCCAGTCTGCATTCCCTTGAGGACTTTGGTCTCAGCTGCCACACACAAGATGGCTCTAACATAGTCAGCAGGCATTTTCGTAGGTCCTTCAACAGGGCTAGTGAATTATCACACCCGTGGGCTTGGGAGCTTCCTAAAGCAGGACCACACAGCCACCGTTTCCAAACCCCACCAATTGAAACCTTTTTTTTTTTTTTTTTAATGCACATACTCCATTTTAGAATTTTGGGATTTTCTAGGAGAGCTTACTCCCGAATCCTACATGAATTCGTGTTATGTGGGAAAAATAAACACTGATATATTTAAGTCAGTGTTAGTCAGAGTTTGTTACTTGCAGCCAAAGGCATTACTGATCAATACAAAGATGGACTAGACTTCCTGCTGAAATGGGTGTAAGAGGGTCTGAGAATTGCACATTGGAATTCTATTTAAGGAGGAGAAAAGATTTGAATATTTAGATCACTAAATGGTGGCGCAGTGGTTAAAGTGATCGATTGGTACCAGTGGCTCTGCAGGAGAAAGATGTGGCAGTCTGCTTCAGTAGAGATTTACTGCCTTGGAAATCCGATGAGGTCCCTATGAGTTGGAACTGACGTGATGGCAGTGGGTTTGGATTTTGGTTTTTAAACATAAAGTAGGAGTTCCTGGATGGAACAAACAGATAAGTGCTCGACTACTAGCTGAAAGTTTGGTCGTTCAAACCCACCCAGAGGTGCCTTGGAAGACAGATCTGACAATCTGCTTCCGAAAGGTCACAGCCTTGAAAACCCTATGAGCAGTTCTACTCTGCACACATGGGGTCACCATGAATCAGAATCAACTCAACAGCAGCAACAACAGCAACGATATAAAATCAAACATCTCACCTGCTTTAGATGGGTAAACTGAGGCTTATGAAAGGAAAGTGGTTTGTTCATGGTCCCATAACTATGGCTAAGACTAGCCTTGGATAAAGGACCAATATGTGCCCACATTTTTTTTTTTTTTTTTTTGAATGGTAACTGAGGCTGGGAACAGTAAATACAGACTTCTCCAATTCCCAGCTCTGTAACTTAATTGTCTTATACTCGACTTAGCTTTGCATTCCCTAGTTTTAGCTCATTTAGCCTCCCACTTAGCTAAAAGCATCCCCACAACCAGAAATTATCTGTCACTTTCATTACTCTTTTCTCTTATGAGGCAATACTGACATTCCTGGATGAGAAAATCCTGCAAAGCAGCTGTTTCAATTAAATGCTTCTCAGGTATGCAGAGAAAATTCTAACTGTTGGTGAGGGCTAGATGCTGTGTATAAGGTCTGACTCCCTGTTCTTCACTTTCCCTTTTCAAAATATTCCTCACCCCACAAGCAGGCTCCCATTATTTTGTAGATTGTATTCCTGGGAGGTAATCTGAGAAAGATGACTGGAAATGGCGCTTGGTGAAAAACGATCTAATCAATAAAGGAACAAACTCAGAGCCAGGGCTAGATTAAGGTATGTGAGGGTCCTAAACACTGATAATCTGTGGTGCCCCCTCCTCTGCTTACCCACACATTCAGACGGGACATGTGAGTTATATATACATACATGTATGTATGTAGGTGAAGGCTGTGGTCTTTGATCTTCATCAGTAAGTGCTTCAAGTCCTCTTCACTTTCAGCAAGCAAGGCTGTATCATCTGCATATTGCAGGTTGTTAATGAGTCTGCCTCCAATCCTGATGCCCTGCTGTTCTTCATGAAGTCCACCTTCTCTGATTATTTGCTCAGCCTACAGATTGAATAAGTATGGTGAAAAGATACAACCCTGATGCACACCTTTCCTGACTTTAAACCATGCAGTATTTCCTTGTTCTGTTTGAATGAACAAATCTGTCTTGGAAGAAGTACGAACAGAATGCTCCTTAGAAGCAAGTACGGCTAGGCTACGTCTCATGTACTTTGGACATGTTATCAGGAGGGATCAGCCCCTGGAGAAGGACATCATGCTTGGTAAAACAGAAGGTCAGCAAAAAAGGAAGACCCTTAATGAGATGGATTGACACAGAGGCTGCAACAATGGGCTCAAGCATAGCAACGATTGTGAGGATGGAGCAGGACCGGGCAGTGTTTCCTTCTGTATATACATATACATGTTGTTGTTGTTGGGCCATTGTGTCAGTTCCAACTCATAGCGACCCCATGCACAACAGAGCGAAACGCTGCCCGGTCCTGCGCCATCCTCACAATTGTTGCTATGCTTGAGCCATTGTTGCAGCCATCATCCTTGCTTCCGAGGAGCACTCTGGCTGTACTTCTTCCAAGACAGACTTGCGCGTTCTTCTGGCAGTCCATGGTATATTCAATATTCTTCGCCAACACCATAATTCAAAGGCATCGATTCTTCTTCAGTCTTCCTTATTCACTGCGTGTGTGTGTGTGTGTGTGTGTGTGGTGTGTGTGTGTGTGTCTTCACTATCCACGACGTAATATCTTTTTAAATGTGAGTATAATATTAGCAAACGAAAGCAAAAGTAGCATATGCCATTTTAGGGGAATGAGATGAACTGGATTATAAAATTTTTAGTGGGTGTGGGATACTAAGGTTTTTACTATGTAGCACATTGTCTATAAAAAGAATATTCTACAACAAAGAAAATGAGTCAGCAAACTTAGTTGTTTCAACAATCAATGGAAAGTTTTGTTGATCTCCTACAAGGAAAAATTGACTTTCGCCAGTTTTGCTTTAAATGGCTCATACTTCAATTTTGATGATTGTTTTGTAATAAATTCTATAATTATAAATAAAAGTATATCATAAAAGAAAATTTAATGACCAGAAAACAAATATTACAACAAATTACTGAATTTTGTTTTTAGATAGATCTTTCATCTCTAACATGTTATAATTAAAAACGTTTCTTTATACTCTTTACTTTTACAAATTCCTCAGTGATTCTGTCACAATTAAGCTGCTGAACAATATCTTCTTTCATACATAAAAAGGATAATGAATCGAGTCTTTCTTGAATATTGTTGTATGCTGAAGGTTTTTGAGTCTCTTTAGGGATGAAAATCAGTGTTTTATTGTGCAGTTTGTGATTATTAAAGTTAGGCATATGCATAAGGTGATTTCAACATTTTGAAATATGCATTATATGTTATCTTCTGTTATGGAATCATGCATGGCTCCATGAGTAAAATTCGTCTTTCATGAATCTGTAAACTTAGTTCTCATGTAATAATTGAATAGTCACACTTCTCCATAAAGGTTCATATTTAAGTCATCAGGATAAGACTGCATTAATTTTTTGGTTGCTTTCATGCATTCTTCATCATCTATAGCTATACCCTTTGTTGTTTTCTTGGAAGACGAATTTAGAAACACATTCATTATTGCAAAACAGAAACATATTTTGCAGGATAAATAAATACTGAATTTTGCATCCTGTTAATGTGCCCAATACCTCGTTTATTAGCACATGTAGAGTAATATCAAGCACTGTGTCCCATGCAACAGACAATAAAGAACGAAACTCACATAATATCTAAATTAAAACTTTTTGTATTAGATAAACATTATTATTTTCAGTATTTCTGGACATTTGCTATGTTAGTATTATAAATTATTACCGATATTACCATCATATTAAATGTATGCTAGATTATGTCCACGTGTATGCCAAGCATATTTTAAAGTTAAAGTTATAAATATTATTCTTTACAAAACTTAGGATATAACTGTACGTAAATGCCCTACAGTTAAAAATTAACTTGGTTCAATTCATTGCAGTGGTGGATTTATTCAAGTTCCCTTTCTTTTGCGTGTTCTGAGACTGGAGTTCCCATTGGTTGTTTACCAGGATGTGTGCAAGAGCATACCCTTGTGTTTATATCGTGGCAAAGAGCATTGCTGGCCCTCCTGGCTGACGTTGCTGGATGAGCAGATGTGGATGTTCAAGATGGTTCTCTCAAAACTGATCAGAGACCTGTTATCTATTAATATAATCTGTCCTTGCCCAGTAACTGCTCATGTTGGATCCAGTTGTGTATTGCGTGAATGTAGCAAGAGTTAGACTCAACAGCCCACCCCACCTCTTGTTTATTGGAAAGAAATAGTATACTCCCAAGAGACACCCCAAGATAAGGAGTTGCAGTTACACAGGAAGGGAGCGTAGGAGAGACATGTCAATGAAGGTGTTGAGGTGGTAGGGGCCTTGTAACTTAAATAACCTCGCAAGTGGGCTCCCTCATGACCCTGCATGTACTTTGTTTCTGGCCAACACATTCTCACACACTGGAGTTGGTATTAACTTCATTTAGTGCCCTGCCATTCCCTTCTAATGCGGTGCTCGCTTTTTCTTGTGTCCTGTCTGCTTGGTATCTATGGGTCTTTGCTTTGGGCAAGTGATGCCCCTGTTTTGTTGATGCCCCAAGCACATGCTACCTTGCTTAGTGGGTAATCTATCCCTGCTCAGAGCACTTGGCTTTGTCAGAGGGAGGAAGGAAGTGTCATCTCTTTCCTTCTCTCTGCATTGACCATGGCTGTATATTTTTCTAATTCAGTTCCCATTGAGTAGCCTCAACAAAGCTGTGTTCTATTGTCCCTTAACTTGTTCCCCAAAGTGCTGGAGAAAACTTTATGTTACTAAATTGCCACAGCAACAGTGATGGAAATCATTAATAGCTCTGATAATGCTGACGTTAAGGTTTGGATTGCTGCTTTGGGATATTGTTTCTAACAAAACAAAGCTTTGCTAAACTGCAACCATTCAGCATAGCACAAAGAACAGATTTCTACAGGTGAACACTGTTGTTGGTACCTGCATTGAGGGTGGAGTAGGCAATAATGAGCTATGCCTCAAGAATTTGGAAGTAATGAGATTGTATCAAAGATAGAGTACAAAGTCCACATTAATGAGTCAGAGCCGTATATATAAAAACCAGTTGCCATCAAGTCAATTCTGGCTCATGGTGACACATGTTTTTCAGAGTAGAACTGGGCTCCACAGGGTTTTCAATGCTTGATTTTTCAGAAGTAGATCACCAGGTCTTTCTTCTGAGGAATCTCTGGGTGGACTCAAACTGCCAACCTTTCAATTAGCAGCCAAGTGCTTAACCATTTGCACCACCCAAAGACTAATATATATGTACCAAACCCATCGCCATCTAGTTGATTCTGATTCATAGTGACCTTATAGGACAGAGTAGAACTGCCCTATAAGGTTTCCAAGCAGCAGTTGGTGGATTTGAACTGCTGATCTTTGGGTAGAAGCTGAGCTCTTTAACCACTGTGACACCAGGGCTGCATATATATATGTATATACACAGGCACTTTAAAGAGAGAATGGTTCCAACCCAAAAAGACTAAATTTGGAGAGACAAAGGTATTAAGAAATCCTTAGAAACAATAAGTTAATCAGGAGAGAAGACGGTCTGGAATGGAAGCATAGATGAAAAGAGTAACAAGCACCAGTATTGCATTGTCCAAAGAGATCTGATCAGGAGAGGGGAGTCTTGTCCAATGGACCTTCAATAATACAATTTCACGGGCATATTTCTCTATAGAGATGAAGACGTCAAGCTAATTTAGCCTGATGACATTTAATGTTTAAATCAACTCCCTCCCCTTTTTCTGATTTGATGCTCAACAGCCAACCTTTTGATAATACAGCTTCCCGTGGAGATCTGCTTACCATGAGAGAAAATGTGACAACATAAATATTACAGTCCACAAGACAGGAATATTTCAACATGTAAGTTAATAAATGAGAATGATAATTTTCTGGTTTTGTACATCAATATCTGTTAGATTGCTTAGGATGAGTTTACATCTGACAAATGAAGCCATTCTCAGTGGATGAAAGCCTGGTTTCTTGGGCCTCTGAGACTGCAGACAGGTCCTGCACTGTGGCAAATCCAAAGTGGTAATGTCACCATGCGAGGCATCCTCATACAGCCATGCCCAGTCCTTGCTGGCTGTCTTTTAATTCTATCTTCAACAGTTTTGGACTAGGATGAACCAAGTTCATGGAGATGGATCTTGGCGCTCTTATATTTCCTGCTCAAATCTTGCAAGAACTATCATTTCTGTCTTCACAGAATGCATGCTTCTGTGTCAGAAGGACACATTTGCAAACTTTATGGTTACGCTAGAGCTGAATGGACTTCTATTCCAACCTCTTGCCTTTAGTTAATCAATCAACTTGTTTTCTTCAAATCTCTCAGAAAGGAAGGATGTCCATCAATGACCCTCCAAAGGCAGATGCTGTTTTTGCATTTCAGTTTGAAGTGGAAAAATCGGAAGACTTCTGGGGAAGTATAAAAGATTGAAACTTGAGATTCTTTTGCCAAAACTGTCTATTCCACCATCACTGCAAAAATAGAGAATAAAGGGTAAAACTTTGAAAATGGATCACTTATTGCTACACACACTGAGGAATAGGAACACACAACTGAAGAGACAAGGTCGCTATTGTGGATTGAACTGTGTCCCCCAAAGACGTGCGCTGAGGTTCTGACTCCTACCTGTGGATGTGATCCTGTTTGGAAATAGGATTTTTCTTTTGTTCTGTTAATGAGTTCTTGCCAGAGTATGGTGGGTCCTGGAACTAATCACTTATGAGAAAAGCAGAATGGACATGGGGAAACACATTGGGGAAGAAAGACAATACCAAGGAAAGCCAAGGAACACTAAGGGGCTCCAAGAAACACTGAAAAACTCCAAGAAATTCCAAGGGACTCCTCCAAGGAAGCCCAAAGGACTCCAACGAAGACTAAGGAACTCCAAAGAAGACCAAGGGACTCCAAGGAACATCAAGGGACTCCAAGGAACACCAAGGGAATCCAAGGAACTCCGAGGGACTGCAAGAACACTAAGGGATTCTAAGGAACACTGAGAAACTTCAAAGAACACCAAGAAACTCCAAGGAAAACCAAGGGACTCCAAGGAACTCCAAAGGACTCCAAGGAACACCAAGGGAATCCAAGGAAGACCAAGGGACTCCAAGGAATACTAAGGAACACCAAAGAACTCCAAGGGACTCCAAGGAACACCAAGGGACTCCAAGGAACTCTAAGGAACACCAAGGGAATCCAAAGAACTCCAACGGACTGCAGGGAACACTAAGGGACTCCAAGGAACCCTGAGGAACACCAAGGAAGACCAAGGAAAACCAAGGGACTCCAAGGAACACCAAAGAACTCCAAAGGATTCCAAGGAAAACCAAGGGACACCAAGGCACTCCAAGAAACTCCCAGGACTGATGACAGGGAGGGAACTGATGCCCTAATTTGGATTTCTAACCTCCAGAACTGTGAGAGGACAGGTTTCCGTTCTTTGGAGCCACCCACTTGTGGTGTTTCTGTTGTGGCAGCAGTAAGTAATGAAGACACACTTGAAATTCTTTGTGGGAGCCACCTATTCCACCATCAGTTGCCAAAAATAGAGAAGAAATAGTAAATATTTGAAAATGGGTCATTGATTGCCCCACACACTGAGGAACGGGAACACATGACAAAAGAGGCAGGATGTGTAGAGTTAGGGCTGCCTCTAGGAGTTACAACCCCTGAGTTTGCCTTCCGGCTCAGCAGCTATAGTAGGGCATGGCTTCTACCCACCCTCTTCACCTCATTCCCCTCCTTTGTCAAATGAAAGCCATGAATTCCATGAGATCCAAAGGTCCTTCTGGCACTAGCATCCCATGACACCAAGAGAAAAGGGAAGAAAATGCTGTCTGGAGAGAGCACTGGGCTTTGACACCTTTCTGCAACATCATTTCTTAAAACCCAGGTAGTTTGTAAATGAGTCCAGAGGGGGTTGAGCATCTGATTGGACCAGGCCTCCCTAATTAATACCCTAGCCATTCCTTCATGCCAAAGTGATGTTTTCACTCACATCGTAGAATGTGTAGTTAGGGAAGGTGAGGACTAATTTGTATCATTTGGGAACTGCAGCTCTTGTCACCTAATCCTGGCTGTTGGCCAAAGGAGCCTCACCTCCAGCTGAAGATATTTGCAGGGTTATCATTCTCAGATGTTGCTATTTATGCTGGTCACCCACGGAAGACGCAAAGACTTCAACTGCATGATCACTAAACAGCAAGAATCGATTGATGCTGATGGCAGCTAAGTGAGGACCTAGAGCAACAGCAGAGCTGCTGTGCAAGGGTAAGAAAATTGAGATGTATGGTGGATGCGGGCGGTGAGGCCGGACCAACAGGCATCAACAGGGATCTCAGAGCAGAGATGCTTCCTGACAGAACCTATGGAGTTAAGTACCTACTCCCTGAGTTGCCCCAGCAGGGTCCATCTGCAAAGCTAATGGCAACATTTTCTGTAGCAACCTTGTTGCAAGAAACATGCCAACCCCAAACAGCAGCCATGACATCTAAGCAAGCTTTTCCAGCAGAGAAATACTGTCTTAGTTTTTTACTGTTGCTATAACAGAAGTACCACAAGTGGGTGGCTTTAAGAAACAGAAATTTATTTTCTCACAGTTTTGGAGGCTAGGAATCCAAATTCAGGTCGCTGGTTCTAGGGGAAGACTCTTTCTGTCCCCTCTGGGGAAAATCCCTGTCTCAGATTCTGTAAGGTTCTTTCCAGTGATCCTTGGAGACCTCCACGTGGCATCTACCTTCCCCCATTTGTGCTTGCTTCTATCTGTCCTGATGGGCTCTTTTTTTTTAAATTGAAAGTGATTACTCAAGATACACCCTACTCTGACATGGCCTCATTAACATAACAAAGAAAACCCTCTTCTCAAAAGGGATTACATGCATAGGTATAACCGGAAAAAAAAAGCAAATCCATAGCCATCGAGTAGATTCCGACTCATAGAGACCCTATAGGACAGAGTAGAACTGCCCCATAGGTTTCCAGGGAGCAGTTCGTAGGTTCGAACTGCCCATCTTTTAGTTAGCAGCCAAGCTCTTAACCACTATGACACCAGGGCTCCTGCATAGGTATAGGTGTTTGAATTTGCAACACATATTTTAGAGCGACACGATTCAATCCATAACAAGTATCTACCATTTTCTAACTCATCTTGCTCTACATGGACAAATGAAAAACTAAGCCAGGTCCAGGAATCAGCCAATCTTTCAGCAG
Source organism: Trichechus manatus latirostris (assembly GCF_000243295.1). Lineage (NCBI taxonomy): Eukaryota > Metazoa > Chordata > Mammalia > Sirenia > Trichechidae > Trichechus > Trichechus manatus. Next base: position 1,503,671 of record NW_004443961.1, read on the forward strand.
AGCCATGCATTAGGACTTCAATTTCTTCCCAGCACATAGGAAATAAAAGAAGGTATTGAAAAGGAGGCCTTGCATGAGACAATCAAGACCATGAAGTACAATGAACTTGACTGAGAAATGATGCCCTGAGTTTGCAGAGCAATATCACGTGTACAGACACAAACATATGTGCATATAAATAAAGAGAATAATGCATGCTTAAAGAAGAGGCAATTTTCCCAGCATGGAAAGGAGTAATTTCTTAGCATGAAAAGCAAACAAGACTATGGCTAGAGTCTCCTGCAGAAGCAAAGCTGCTATGCTTATTCTTATAAGATCAGATAATAGGTACATGCACCTACCTTATGTTAAGGCAAACATGGCTAAGGTGAATGGAGCTTTGGAGTTTTTTGGAGCATGCATGCAAGCAAGCATTCAATGGGCCATCTGGTCAGTGGATGCCTCTGGCCGAAGCAGACTGCACCAAAGTTGACGAGAAATCCTTTTATAGATTTTGCTGCTGCTCCGTGTCATATCATTGAAGGGTTCGTGATGGCAGAAGCACGCCGTTGTGGAATGGAACATAATGGCAACCTACAGATTGAAGGGGAGGTGGCTTTCATTTTGGAAAGGATGGTCACTACCCACCAGATCCAAAGTGCATGCGGCAGATGGAAGGAAAGGGAATCAGTTACTTGCCTGCAGGGTTCAGTGAACGGAGAAAGCTGTTTTGCCAAGGAGCTGAATGACTCCATATAACTTGGCAAGCCTGCCCCACAAAATTCTCTAAGAGAGCATGAAAAGATAATAGAGTACAGATTTTAATTGGGGGGTGTCATGGTTTACATTATGTCCCCCAAAAAATGTGTGTAGCAATTTGGCTAGGCCATGATTAATGGTATTGTGTGATTTTCCTGTATGTTGTAAACCTGCCTCTAGGATGTTAATGAGGGAGGATGGGTAGCAGTTGTGTTAGTAAGGCAGCACCTGATCTACAAGACTGGATTGTGTCCTGAGGCAATCTCTTGAGATATAAAAGACAGAGGTGAGCAGAGAGACAGGGGG
>NW_004443961.1:1504814-1534501 GCF_000243295.1 Trichechus manatus latirostris
GGGGCCCTCACACCATCAAGAAAGCAGTGCCAGGAGCAGAGCGCGTCCTTTGGACAGGGGTGCCTGCGCCAAGAAGCTCCTAGTCCGGCGAACACTGAAGAGAAGGCTGGCAGAGAGAAAAAGCCTTGCCCTGGAGCTGACACCCTGAAATTGGACTTTTAGCCTACTTTGACTGTGAGGAAATAAACTTCTCTTCATTAAAACCACCCACTTGTGGTATTTCTGTTATGGCAGCACTAGATGACTAAGACAGTATTTGGTACCAAGAGAGTGGGGTGCTGCTCTAACAGATACCTAAAATGTGGAAGTGGTTTTAAAACTGTGAATGGGTAGACGTGCGGCAGTGACGGAGGACCAGCAGCAGCAGAGAACCTACAGCAGCAAAGAAGCGGCAGCAGCAGAGAACTAACAGCAGCAGAACCAGGAGACCAGTGCGAGATGGCGCTGGAGCCGACCCATGGAGAGAGCTGAGTGCCTGTGAGCAGGAGGCTTCCTGGCGGAGTGGGGTGCCCCCAGGCACTTATCAGTGGATCTAGGCTTGCGGACCCCACGGAGCGAGAGAGCTGAGTGTCTGTGTGCACTAGGCTTTCTGGTGGAGTGCGGTGCCTCTGGGCACTTATACTGGTGGAGCTACAGAGCTTTGGAACACTTGCCCCAGCAGGGCAGATGGGGGCATGAGGCCCGAGGGCCGAGAGGCCACAGGAAGCAGCAGCTGAAGAGACAAGGGACATAAGAAGCTGAGCTGCCTCGGTCTCAAAAGGTATGGCCATGACCTCAGGGGTTTCAAAGGGTGGAGCCACGGCCTCTGGTGTTTCTAAGGGTGGAGTTGTCACTCTGATGGACTAGGAGAATGGTGCGCCTAAAGCCAAGGGAGCAGAGTTGCTGTCCCAGTGGGCCTGGAAGGCGGAGCTGAAGCCCAGGGCCAAGGGGCCTCCACTCAAAATCCAGAGACTGTAGCCAATACCTAGAGTCTGGAGTGCACGGCTATTGTGTAAATTGTCTCAGAGAACAGAAGATTATTTTCAAAGCCTTGAGGGCTAATGTAATGTGTTCTGCTGACTTGCTTGGTGCCTGTTATCCCTTCTTTCCCTCCAGTTTCTCCCATTTGTAATGGAAATGTCTAACTTGTGCCTGTTCTGCCATTGCTTTGGAAGCAGATAGCTTGTATTCTAGATTTCACAGATGAAGAGGAACTTTTGGATTTTGGACTTGGAGTTAAGACTTTTGCTATGATATGATGGGGTGAATATGTTTTCCATGTTGCAAGGATGTGATTTTTTGGGGGCCAAAGGGTAGAATGTCATGGTTTGCATTATGTCCCCCAAAAAATGTATCAATTTGGCTAGGCCATGATTCCTGGTATTGTGTGATTTTCCTGTATGTTGTAAACCTGCCTCTAGGATGTTAATGAGGGAGGATGGGTGGCAGTAGTGTTAGTAAGACAGGACCTGATCTACAAGACTGGATTGTGTCCTGAGGCAATCTCTTGAGATATAAAAGACAGAGGTGAGCAGAGAGACAGGGGGACCTCACACCATCAAGAAAGCAGTGCCAGGAGCAGAGCGCGTCCTTTGGACAGGGGTCCCTGCACCGAGAAGCTCCTAGTCCGGGGGAACACTGAAGAGAAGGCTGACAGAGAGGAAAAGCCTTCCGCTGGAGCTGACACCCTGAAATTGGACTTTTAGCCTACTTTGACTGTGAGGACATAAACTTCTCTTCATTAAAACCATCCACTTGTGGTATTTCTGTTATAGCAGCACTAGATGACTAAGACGGGGTAGTATTTTAGGTCTAACAAACCTGAAAAATGCTAAGCAATTGTGTTGTGAACATCAGCCCTTTATGTATACATCCCTTTTTAACAAAAAATGCAATTAAATTTTATCTGTGCTTCCTACACAGCCATTTTGGGCAGGGGGGTGGTGCAGTGGGGTAGTATCCTGCTCTTCTCTTTAACTTCAGGAAAGAAAACTTCGCTTAAGATACTTTGCTTTAATGTGGCCATAACAGTATACGGACTTGCTATTTTTAAGGAACCTACACGGGCTCTGCTGAGCTCCAGTGACATGGTATGAATCATGATGCTTATTTGTTGTTGTTGTTGTAATTTAGCAAAGTGATGACCCTGGAGACTAGTATTCTCAGAGCTGTACAAAAATATCTGCTATGTTAACGATAATCTTCTTGACTGCCCGCGATTGAAACTCAGCGTTTGGAATGGCTGTCTCTAAGTGTGATCCTCAGGGAGGAGAAAGATGTAGGGATGGAGAGGCGCTTTCAAAAGTCTCTTTCTAGGAGGGGTGCATTTCATTCTTTAAAGATGCTCAGAGTATTTTACAGCTGTAGGTACCTCAAACTATCTAATCCAACTCCCTCATCCTACAGTTGAAGATGAAGCTCAGTTATGAGATACATAAACAGGAACATTATCAGGCCTCTCTCCTTCCCTAGTGTTCCTTTAAAAATGTCTTTTATCAAAGTAATACTTGGACATGAAATAGTATCAAAGAGTTATGAATGAAAAACAACAGTTCCTCCACTCACCCCTGTACAACCCCAACTTTGCTATCCAGAATATCATTTCCCTAAATACTTAGCTCTAAACAATATGCTAGCCCTGGTGGTGCAGTGGTTAAGCTCTCGGCTGCTAACCAACAGGTCAGCAGTTTGAATCCACCAGCGCTCCTTGGAAACCTTATGGGGCAGTTCTGCTCTGTCCTATTGGGTGGCTATGAGTCGGAAAGGACTCGATGGCAATGGGTTTTGGTTTGGTTTAAATAATATGCTGATAACTGTATTTTCCTTGATTCCTTAATTTTAGAAATTATTCATTGACTCCTCGCTGAGAAAAACAAAGATTTATTTCACTTCAACTACACTTTTCCACTGCAAATTGATTTTACGGTATCATTATATTTTTTACTCCTAGTAGCAGTTTGTTGTTTTAAATAATACATTAGAACGTCTTATATTTTCTTTCATCAATGTTTTACAATTTTTCTTGACTCCCATATATAGTATAAGATGAGAATTCCCTGTCCAAATCTTCTCTGTCCTTCTGATCCGCAATTCCTGTCCTTGGACCAACACATTTGCTTTATGTTCTATAACCATAATTATATATAGATCTTTCATGTTCTATAGTGAATTGATTTTTAGAGTTGACAAAGAACACTACTGTTTATTGTTTGTTCACATAGAGCCAAGTATGTTCTAGAATTATATTTCGTTTCTTTGCAAGTCTAACGAGATAGTCACTGAACCACACAAAGAAGAATGAGCCTAGGATCTAGGTCAAATGGAATCTCTCATGTTGCTCCTGAATTTCAAAATCATGTCACATTTTAGTTTGCTTCATATTTTGACCACAACTTTCCTATGTAGATTTTTGTTTTTCCTGGAGTTAGTAATCTTTTTATTTTCTTTTTGAGAGAAGAAATACATGTTTTCTTTGTCACATTCCTTCGACTTTAATTTCTAATGCTTAAAAATCTATTCTTCTCTAAGGCATTTTTAGAGCTTGTTAGCGTCTTATAAAAAATGAATCAGTTGCTTTTTATTGAAATATGTTTCAGCCTGTGATTTCATCTCACTGGACTCCATATCATCCAGTGCCCAGTCAAGAAAGCAGAAAACACTCTAGGCAATTAAAGCAAGGAAGAATTCAATACACGTAATCCATTACAAAGGAGTTAGAAGGACTAGAGAAGCAAAAGAAACATGGCGGTATTACCCAGGGACAGTAATCACAGGGAGCCACTACCGCCCTGAGTACCTCCTGAGCCCACACTCCCTTCTGCCACCACGAAGTCCATACACCTACGTTCCTTTGATACAGCAGGGACACATACTCCTGAGGACACTGTACTAAGTCCTGCCATTGAGACTGGGGTGGTTGTGCTGAAGCTACTAAAACCACTGCCAAAATCCAAAGGACCTGTCTCCAATCTTCTAGTCTCACTCAAAAGCCTCCCATTGGATGAACCAAACCATAACCCATTGGCAATGGCATCTGAGAAATGTAGCTTTCAGGCTTCTAGCCCCAGCAGAGAGTAAAGAAGGCCAGCAGGGGGCTAAGCACCAGCAGGCAATATCTAAAACAAACTCTTGGATTAGTTCTGCCATTTTTTATGGCTCACATCTTCCCCCTCTCTTTGCTTTAAAATTTTTTAATTCTCCAGCTGATTCCTCAGAAAGTATGTTTAGGAGATAAACCCTCTGAGTCTTTGCATGTTGGAAAATGTCTGTACTTGTCCTACATTTGATGGATAGTTTGGCTGAGTATAAAATTCTAGCTTTAAAAGCATCTTCACATAGAATTTGAAGACGTTGTTCTATCGTCTTCTGGAATTCAGCGTGCCTCTTGAAAAGTCTGATACCAGACTGATTCTCATTTCATGATTATTAACTATTTTTCTCTCTAAAAAAAAAAAAAACAAAACACCCAAACCAATTCTTCTTCAGAATGTATCCTAAGTTTATTGAGTTCTCTCCTTAGAGAGAACTAGCATTGCCTGAAACAGACCTGCTTTACCTCTCAGCTGCAACCATCTCCTAACTGTTCTGTCTTTCCACTCTTGGCCCCACCTCCCAAGATGCTTTATCTGTACAATCCAGAGTAATCGTTTAAAAATGTAAGTCAGTTAATGTCATTCTCCTGATGAGAAAAATCCAATGGCTTCCTGTATTAATTATTGTGTAATAAATGATCTCAAAACTTAGTGGCCTAAAATAACAACTATTTGGACTTTTCTCACACTTTTGTGGGCCAGTGGGAAGTGCTTCTGGCCTGGTCTATTTGGTTGGGCCTGGATGGTCTACATGGCTTCACTCACATGCTTGGCAAAGAGTAGGCTGGTTGTTCTGCTTGATCTGGTTGGTCTGGTTGGTCTGATGTGGCTATCTCTGCTCCATGTGGTCTCTCATCCTCTAGGAGGCTAACCTGCCTTCTCTGTATGGTGGGCTCAGAGTTCCCAAGTCACCTAAAGAAAGCCAGCCCCAATGAGTGCTCTTCAAGTCTTTACTGGCATCATACTTACTAATGTACTATTGGCAAAAGCAAATCGCATGCCAAAGATTCTCTGGTTAGAGATGTAAGCACCAACTGTCGTCTGTGCAAGAAGTCTCTCAGTAGCATCAATGGTTAAGAGCTTGGCTACTAACCAAAAAGTTGGCAGTTTGAATCCACCCAGAGGTGAGTTGCAAGAAAGCCTGTGCAATCTACTTCCAGAAGATCACAGCCGCTGAGAACCCTATGGAGCACAGTTCTACTCTGAAAACACAGGGGATCACCATGAGTTAGAACTGACTCAACGTCAGTTTGACGGTTCATGGAGCTCTGAGAAATGATGATGAAGTCAAATACAAATCAAGTGATGGATGCTTCCTTCCCTAGGGATTTTTCCAGACAACTCTAGTCTTCATTTACTTCAGTAACCTGTTACTGTTTGTCTATTATGTGCCAAAGGAGCCCTGGTAGCACGAACAGTTAAGTGCTGGGCTGCTAACTGACAGATTGGAGGTTCGAACCTGCAACGTAGTGGCTCTGCAGGAAAAAGATCTGGCAATCTGCTTCCATAAAGTTTTTAAAAAAAAGCAAAAAAACCATTACCATTGAGTCAATTCCTGCTCATAGCAACCCTATATGATAGAGTAGAACTGCCCCACGGAGTTTCCAAGGAGTGGCTGGTGGATTTGAACTGCAGACTTTTTGATTAGCAGCCAAGCCCTTAACCACTGAGCCACCAGAGGAAACCCTATAGGGCAGTTATACTCAGTCACATGGGATCGCTATGAGTCGGAATCGATGGCACACAACAACACAATGTGCTAAGCCCTGAAGACATAAATATGACGAAGACTTAGTCTCTGAGTTTAGCAAGATCGTTGGGGTAAGACAGCCACACAGGAATATTCAATGGTTAGACACATCATGCAAAGTGAAAAAGCTCATCGTAGCACATTTTATGAGAATCGGCAAGCATACACTTAGACAAATTCTGACAAAATTTCTGAATATAAATGAAAAATATACAGGTAAAAAAACCCTTTAAGAATAAGGAAAATTACAACAGGAATCATGGAAGGAGAAAGATAACAGGCTGACCTGAAATTTCTCTGAAACATCATATGCAAGAGTTCATAGGGGCATGTCATGGATTGAATTGTGTCCCTCCCAAAACTGTGTCAACTTGGTTAGGCCATGATTCCCAGTATTGTGTGATTGTCCTCCATTTTGTGATTGATACAATTTTCCCTATATGTTGTAAATCCTAATCTCTGCCTGTGGTTAATGAGGCAAGAATGGATTATGTTGAAGAGGATTAGGGTGGATGTAACACCCTTGCTGGGGTCATGTCCTTGATCCAACGTAAAGGGACTTTCCCTGACGTGTGGCCTGCACCACCTTTTATCTTACAAGAGATAAAAGGAAAGGGAAGCAAGCAGAGAGGGGAGACCTTGTACCACCAGTTAAGCAACACCAGGAGCAGAGTGCACCCTTTGGACCCAGGGTCCCTGCACAGAGAAGCTCCTAGTTCAGGGGAAGATTGATGACAAGGACCTTCTTCCAGAGCAGGCAAAGAGAAAAAGCCTTCCCCTGGAGCTGGCACCCTGAATTCGGACATCTAGCCTCCTAGACAGTGAGAGAGTAAATTTCTCTTTGTTAAAGCCATCAACTTGTATTTCTGCTGTAGCAGCACTAGATGACTAAGACAGGGCAGTATGCTTCGTTTTGAAAAGGTTGTAACCGCAGAACTTTTTGCCTAGATTGTCTTCGTCTTGAAACAGAAGAAGTTCTTGAATTTACAAAAACTTCCGTTTAAAAACAAATTACTTGAGTATTATATTAGCTTTCTAGGGCTGCCATAAGAAAATACCACAAAGCAGGTTGCCTTAAACAGCAAGTATGTATTGCCTTACAGTTCTGGAGGCTGAGAGTCAGAGATCAGAGTGTCAGCCATGTTGGTTCCTTCTGAGGCTGGAGTGAGCATGTTTCATGCCTCTCTCCCAGTTCTGGTACCTGCAGGCACTCCTTGATTACAGCTTCTGGGTCACATGGTGTCCTTCCTCTGTGTCTCTGCCTCTGTGTATCTTCTCCTCTTCTATAACAGCACCAGTCATATAATATTAGCACTCGCTTTACTCCTTCCATATGACCTCATGTTAATTTAGCTGATAACATCTTCAAAGACCCTATTCCCAAACAAAGTCATGTTCATAGGTACTGGGAGTTTAGGACTTCAACATACATTTTGGGGGCACACCATTCAATCCATAACAAATACATACTCTAGTCAATGGAGAAATAAATCCCATATTCAATGGAGAAATTAATTCTAGAATGGAAAAACCAAGATACAAGAAGACTTGATGGTCATACCTTCTTGTTTAGCCTGTAAGCTTAAGAGTCCAGTTGGATGGTATTCGTATATTGTCAGGTGGATACTACAGCCTGGGGCAAGGGTTTGGCTCTGCCATGCCTTGTTCAGCTCCTCTTTGTTTCTGTTATTGCTCTTTTCCCAGGAAGAAGAAATATTTTTATAAGTCATATTCTTCCTTCCGCCAGGCAAAGGGCATTTCTTAGCATGTTTGTTATATGCTTCAAACACCTGGTTCAGCCTTTCCAAAATGGAATGACCTGAGAAATTAGAGATTTTGACTGGGAAAGATTTTCCGTCACCAAAATTCTCTTTATAACATCTTCCACCTACAACCTACCACTGTTCTTATGTAAGAATAAATGCACAGAAAAAGCAGTAGTGAGAAAACACTCTAAAATATCATAAGTTGTTGCCTTTGGGGGAAACAGAAGGACAGGGTTGGGTTTTTTCTGCCTTTTACTTTTTTTAATTTACCAAATCATCTATAACCGATGGAGCCCTGGTGGCGGAGTGGTTAAGAGCTCAGGCTGCTAACCAAAAGGTCAGCAGCTCGAATCCACCAGCCGCTCTTTGGAAACCCTTTGGGGGCAGTTCTCCTCTGTCCTATAGAGTCACTATGAGTCAGAATCGACTTGATGGCAATGGGTTTTCACCTATAACCAGCATTTACTACCTTTTAATAGTGTGTATCAGTGGAGGTAACTTTAGCTCCATAACAGGGAAAAAACCAGTGGCTCATCACAACTAGAGTTATTTCCTGCTGATATCATAGTGTGCTGAGATTGCTCCCTATGCAGCACCCATCCTTCAGGTTTGACTCAGGGACCCAGGCTCTCTCCTTTTTGTGGCCATGCAGTCTCAACAAGTGACTCCCAAGTTTTCTCTGGGAGTTGCACCCATTCCAGCATTCGAGAAAGAGAAAAGATGTCTCCCTGGGAGGATTTCTCAGCCATCCCCGGAAATGCAGGCATTGCTTCTGCCCATTGGCCAGATCCCAGTCATTTGGCCATACCTACTTGCAAGGGAATGGGAACAACAGTGGTTCAGTGGTAGAATTCTTGCCTTCCGTGCTGGAGACCCAGGTTCGATTCCTAGCCAATGCACCTCATGTGCAGCCACCACTCGTCTGTCAGTGGAGGCTTGTGTGTTGCTGTGATGCTGAACAGGTTTCAGCGAAGCTTCCAAACTAAGATGGACTAGGAAGAAAGGCCTAGCAATCTACTTAAAAATCAGCCAGTGAAAACCCAGTGGATCACAACAGTCCAATCTATAACCACTCATGGGGATGGCACAGGACCGGGCAGTGTTTCGTTTCATGAATCAGAGGCTAACTCAATAGCAGCTAACAGCAAAAATCATTAAGTGGAATTGTAATCGATAAATCCTGAAATATCAATGAGAGCCTTCGTTTGGGTTTTCCTAAAGGCAGAGTCTGACAAGGGCCTGAGCACTGGTGGTTGAATTGGGAAGCGATCCCACGAGTCAGGAATGAAGGACTCAGGAGGGTGAAAAAGAGAAGAAGGAAAAGACAATGAAAGGATTTTTATCCAGCGCACTGCTATGGGCTCAGTTCTGCAGGGACGCCTGAGAAGTATACAGAATGCCTCCCAGAAGAGTCCACCCACTTCTCTCCGCATTGGTTGAGGGTTACCCCCGGGACTTTCATTCTCTTGCTTGTCCATGCTGCGTTTGCTTGTGAGCAAGCCAAGCAGATTCCTGCCACATCAGAGAAGCCCCTGTGGAAGAAAGCAGGAAGATCCGCAGTGGGCATGGGTGGGAGACACACTCAGCACAAAATCTGTCTGAGTTGTTCTAGAACTGTGCACCTCAGCTGAAATCAGAGGTGGCCGAGGGGAAGTGAGAAGGTGACGTGCAGTACCAGAGATGTCTGCTGCAGTTCTCATTACATCACAGCCAAGTGGCTGCATCCCTGGTGGCCCTCTCTAAATGGTGACAGAGAACCAGGCATCTGCCGTCCGTGGTTCTGCCATCTTCAACATATGATGACTGCCAATGTCACCCAGGGTGTTTTCTTTGTTCCGCCTGGATGGGAAGATGTCCCTGTGGAGATGTCCCTGTGGAATAGAGTTGGAATGGGCATATACCAATTCAACGGGTCAAAACTCAGCCACATGGACGTCCCTATCTGCAAGGGAGATGTTGTTGTTAGCTGCTGTAGAGTCAGTTTGGACTCATAGTCAACAACAGTTTTTGGAAGTATATCGGCAGGCCTTTCTTCCTAGTCTATCTTAGTCTGGAAGCTCTGTTGAAACCTGTCCACCATGCACAACCCTGCTGATTTTTGAAATACTGGTGGCATAGCTTCCAGCATCTTGCTGCTTCTGTTGTTGTTAGGTACCATCCAGCAGATTCGTCCAATGCAATGCGTCCTTTGATTTCTTATCTGCTGCTTCTATGGGCGTTGATTGTGGATCCAAGTAAAATTAAATCCTTGACAGCTTCAACATTTTTTCCGTTTATCATGATGTTGTTCATGGGTCCAGTTGTGAGGATTTTTCCAGCACCGTGGCAACCAGCAAGTCTCCACAGTACAACAAACTGTTTTGCGTTCCAGTGGGGAGAGGAAATAGATTTTGGTGAACATATAGCAGTCTCTACCGCAGACGGGGATTGTATTTAAAAAAAGAAAATAAGACCTAAGGCCACCATCACCACCAGTTGCTATTGAATCCACTCCGACTCATGAGACTCCCGTGTATGTCAGAATGGAAATGTGCTCCACAGGGTTTTCAGTGGCTGAATTTTCAGAAGTAGATCGCCAGGCCTTTCTTCTGAGGCATCTTTGGGTAGACTCAGACCTCCAGCCTTTAGGTTAGCAGCTGAGCGTGTTAACCATCTGCAGATCCAGGGCAGTATATATTAAACATTTTAAACGTAATCATATGCTTTGACCTAGAAATTCCGCTTCAAAACTCCTCCTCTGATGGGTATTCTCTGCCAGGACCTCCGGATCCTCCTTCCTGGCACCACGGGCTCCCTGGTGTCCTGACATCTAGTTGGGTTTGGCCAATGGAAAGCACCAGCAGGAGGTCAGAGGGCAGGAGGAAGGACAGGTGGGGTATAGATTAGGATTCCCAGGCAGCTCCCTGCCAGGCGCCTGGGAGTAGTGGTTGAATTTCTCCAGTGCCCACCTCAGCTCCTACGGGAAGACCACCTCCTACAGCTACCGCTACCACCCCAGCTTCGGCTCTGGTTCTCTCTCCAGTCACTGCTGGGCCCCTTTGGACCTGGGGTGATGACAGCTCCCAGCTGTTCACCAGTACTTGGGGGTCCCCCTTCCTCCTGCTCACTATTTTATAAATAGTCTTCCATTCTCCTATTTAAGGATGACTTCTGCTTCTTTTCTGATCCTTAACTAATCCACCATTCTGAAGAATTCATCAGAATTTCTAAAATGACCATTCAAAGATGTTTAGCACAGGAATATTTAGAACAGCAAAAGATCTCAACTGGCTACGTGTCTAATAATTGGGAACAGTCAATACATTACAGTAAATGCATGATAGGGAAAAATACTCATGTGTGTTTTCACTGCTTTTTTTTTTTTTTTATTATTTCTGTCTCTTACCCCAGTAATCCTACCACTATCTCAGGAAAATTCTGGTGAAGTCTCTTCTTTACCTTCCTACCCTCCCACTGCTGTCCTCAAATGTTTTTGATCCAGAAGAAGTACTGAGTTGCAGGCAGAGTGGGGGGTATAATGGTTTAAGTTGTGCCCCCCAAAATGTGTGTTGTAAATCCTCACCCCTATATTTGTGGTTAGGAGCCCTGGTTGCACAGTGGTTAGAAGCTCAGCTGTTAACCAAAAGGTTGGCAGTTGGAATCCACCAGCCACTCCTCGGAAACCCTGTGGGGCAGTTCTACTCTGTTTCCCTGGGGTCACTATGAGTTGGAATCGACTTGACGGCAGTGGGTTTGGTTTTTGATTTTATACCAGTGGTTCTAATCCCAGTTGGGAATGGGTTTTCTTTCTCATGTTGAGAGGTCATGTCAGTGTGGGGTGTGTTTGAAGTCAGTTACCTTTGAGATATAAAAAGAGCAGATTAGGACAGAGAAGCAAGCAGAGATGAGGAGAGATAGATGCCATGCCACACGAAGATCACCAAGGAACCAAGGAACAAGGACTTTCCCCCAGAGCCGGCAGAGAGAGAGAGCCTTCCCCTAGAGTCAGCACCCTGAACTCGGACTTCTAGGCTCCTAAACTGTGAGAAAATAAACTTCTGTTCGTTAAAGCCACCCACGTGTGGTATTTCAGTTACAGCAGCACCAGAGAACTAAGACACGATGCATCTAAATAAATGGAGGAAATAGCTTGCCGTCCATTGAGAGAAGGCAAAGCGTGCCTGGAAGAAGGCAAAATGTCATGCCAGCAAGGAGAAATATGGGGGCAGAGAAAGGTGGGGAGATGCGAGGAGATGCCAGGGTAAAGAAGAACTTGGCTGGAGGTGTTTCCTTTCGTAAACTCGCCCCTTCGAGGAAACTTACAATGCATATTTGCATCATTTACAATATTTGTGAAGACTTCTGAGAAGAGGGGCCTGTTTCTTTAACACTTATGGAGTCCTCACTACGTACTGTGCCAAGGACTTACAGCAGTACTTCGTTCAATGCCCTTTAAGGCACCTCCTTATTCAAGAGGAGGAAACGGAAACAGAATAGTTAGCTGGGCTTCTTATGCCCCACGGTATTCAGACTACATGTTCCTGTGGCAAAATAGTATAAAGAAATTGGGTCCTAACACATCCAAACTCCCTGCGGAACCGAATTGCTGGGCAGAGGGCTGTGGGGACCATGGTCTCTGGGAACATCTAGCTCAACAGGCATAACACAGTTTATAAAGACAATGTTCCACATTCTACCTTGGTGAGTAGCGTCTGGGGTCTTAAAAGCCTGTGAGCAGCCATCTAAGATACTCCACTGGTGTCACCCTTCAGGAGCAAGGGAGAATGAAGAGAACAGGATACAAGGAAAAGATTAGTCAGAAGGACTAATTGTCCGCAGCTACCAAGACCTCCACTGGACTGAGTCCAGTACAGATAGATGGTGCCCAGCTACCACCACTGACTGCTCTGACTGGGATCACAACAGAGGGTCCCGGACAGAGCGGAGAAAAATGTAGAACAAAATTCTAACTCACAAAAAAAGACCAGACTTACTGGCCTGACAGAGACTGGAGAAACCCTGAGAGTATGGCCTCTGGACACTCTTTTAGTTGAGTAATAAGTCACTCCCAAGGTTCACCCTTCAGCCAAAGGTTAGACAGGCCCATAAAACAAAATGAGACGAATGGGGCACAACAGCCAGGAACAAGGACTAGAAGGCAGGAGAGGACAGGAAAGCTGGTAATAGGGAACCCAAAGTTGAGAAGGGACAGTGTGGACATCTCGTGGGGTTGTTAACCATTGTCATAAAACAATATGTGTACTAACTGTTTAATGAGAAACAATTCGTTCTGTAAAACTTCATCTAAAGTACGATAAAATAAATAAATAAGAAATTGGGTCCTAAGAATTAAAGAAACCTGAAAACTGAATATATATATATATATATATATACACACATATGTATGTATTTATATACATAATAACCTTGGTGGTACAGCGGTTAAGCACAACAATATATATATATATATACATAGAATAAAATAGACACTTCAGATTTCAGATATGTAAACACATACATAAGCATTGTATAAAATGTACAGACTTTTCAGATTTTACCTATTCACACATATGTGGCTATAAACCTGGCTGGGGCAAATGGTGCAGTGCTAGGCTGCTAACTGGAAGGTTGGCAATTGAGTTCACCCAGAGGTGCCTCGAAAGAAAGGCCTGGCAATCTACTTCCGAACAATCAGCCATTGCAAACCCTGTGGAGCACAGTTCTACTCTGCCACACATGGGGTCACCGTGAGCTGGAGCCAGCTCAATGGCAACTAACAGCAACCAGAACTTGGTGCCAATTTTTGAGGTGCTTTTTGCTCTGTTTTGTTTTGTTTGTTTTTTTTCCTGTTTTAACAATAAGCCTGTTTTAGTTTTACAAGCAGAAGATAAAGCATAATTTAAAAAGAAGAAGAGCAATTGTGTGAGTTATTTATTGCTGCATAATAAATTCCCCCGAAACACAGTGGCTGGAAACCACGCACATTTATTATCTCCCAGTTTCGGTGGGTTGGGAATCTGGGAGGGGCTCAGCTGGATCCTGCTGGCTCAGGTCTCTCAAGCAGGGGTGGATTAACCAGTTAGCAAGGTACATACAGGTTTACAAGGTACTCATGGGGTTAATTGATTTTACTTACGAATCTATAGTGCACACATTCACCTGGGTTTCACTACATCTTTGATGTCCTTGCTCACTGTAAGCCCCTGCTTTTGTATTTGTCTTATCTCATTGCGTAGTTATCCAAATTGGCTTATAAACTCCTTGAAGGCAGGAGACTTGTTAGTCTCTAAACTCGTATGCAAGATCCGCTATTAAATAATTCTCTGGAGAAGATGTTTCTTTATTGAAGGCAAACTCAAAACCAAACCTGTTGCCATGGCGTCAATTCTGACTCATAGCAACCCTGTAGGACAGAGTGGAACTGCCCCATAAGGTTTCCAAGGCTGTAAATCTTTACAGAAGCAGACTGCCACACAGGGCCGGATTAAGGCATGTGAGAGCCCTAAATACTGGTCATCTGTGGTACCCCCTCCTCTGTTTACTCACGCATTCGAACAGGATGTGTGGGTTATGTATATGCATGTATATATATACATGTGTGTGTGTGTTAGCCATCCACAATGTAACTTCTTTTTAAATGCACTGTAGTATTAGCGATTGAACGCAAGAGCAGAGTATGCCATTTTAGCGAAATGAGATGAACTGGATTATAAAATTTTTAATGGATGCGAGGTACTAAAATTTTTACTATATACCACATTTTCTACAAAAAGAATATTCTATAAATTCTACAACAAAGAAAATGAGTCAGCGAACTTAGTTGTTTCAACAATCAACTTAAAATTCTGTTGATCTCCCAAAATGAAAAACTGACTTTTACCAATTTTGCTTTAAACAGCTTATACTTCAGTTTTGGTGATCGTTTTGCAATAAATGCTGTAAAAGAAAATTTAATGATCAGAAAACAAACATTACAACAAATTACTATATTTTATTTCTAGATAGATCTTTAATCTCTAACATGTTATAATTAAAAACATTTCTTTCTATTCTTTGCTCTTAGAAATTCTTCAATGATTTTGTCCCAAGTAAGGTGTCAAACAATAGCTACTTCCATGCATAATAAGGATAATGAATCAAGTCTTTCTTGAATCATTGTTGCACCCTGAGGTTTTTGAGTCTCTTCAGGGACAAAAGTGAGCATTCTGATGTGCAGTTTTTGATCATTAAAGTTAGGAATATGTGTAAAGCAATTTGGGAAATATGCATTGTATTTTATTTTCTATTATGGAATCATAGATGTCTACGTGAGTAAAACTGGTCTTTCCTGAATCTGTAAACTTAGCTCTCATGTAAGAATGAAACTGTCACACTTCTCCATAAAGGTTTGTAGTTAAGTTATCGGGATGAGCCTGCACTAATTTCTTGGATGCCTTCATGCTTTTGTTTAAGAACGAAAATCTATTTGAAAGAACTTCATACGCTTTTGCCCTTCTTTTCATGCAAGATTCAACTGTGTCAATGATGATGTCATATGTGGTTATGGGAAATTGACCTCTGGTCCTCAATACTTCTGGAGCACTTCCATCATTGACTTGTTTATTCCTAATGCTTCTGCGATGATGAACTGCTTAATAATCAGTACTTGGCATTATTTGTTTTGTTGTGTTTTCGAATTTTTCAGAATCTTCTCTTAAATTACGTAAATACCTTCTTAGTGACTGGTAGAGATCTGTGCGTGTCTTGAAATTTACTTCTGAATCTTGGAGAGCTTGATTCAACCAATGAAAATGCTGCAATGTTTTATTCCATATAGCCAACCTAAATACATACTCTAGGGTTTGCAGTTTGTTGGCCATGTTTTCAGCTTCTCTTTTAGTATCTCCTTTTTTGTGTCTGGTCTTCAGCTGTATTTTCCAAGGCATCTAGAATCTGAGTGTATGATTCCAGGATTGCACTTGTTGCTACAGGATGCACTTCGCAGCGTGTATTAGAAAGGCATTTTCATACTCAAGCATTGCCTAAATTTGTTTTAAGAACTGCCCACTGGTGAGTAAAGGTGGCAAGAAATATGTAGAGTAACTGAACAGCTGGAAAAAAATCAACTACTTCCGGACAACAATCTACTGTACTATGTGCTACAAGATTAAGTGAATATGCAGCAAATGGTATGAAAATAGCATATTCATTACATTCCAAAATTTTCCTTTGCAGGCCTTTAAAACGTCCTAACATATTGGCAGCATTGTCACAGGACTGGCCTCTGCACTTAGAAAAATCAATTTTACAAACTTCACATAAATAGTGAAGCACTGGATTTGCAATTTCCTCGCTGGTATGACTTTTCAAGCTAGTAAACGTGATAAATCACTCAGCAGGTTTTCCATCTGTTGGAGATATGTATTTTAAAGCAATACTTAGCTGATCTGTATGAGAAAGATCAGGGCTGTAATCTACAGACAAACTGAAATATAGAGCTATACTTATTTCACTGAAAATAGTTGCTCGAACTTTATCACTTACTGAGTTTATAATTCTTCATACATTATTTTAGACGTATACGATGGGTTGCCCTTTCCTATGTTACCATATTTTGAGATGTGCCCTGCTAAAAAATTGATCAAACTGAGCAACAAGTTCAAGTAAACTCCAAAAATTTCCATTTTGCGGGGACCCAAAAACTTCATTTCTTCCTCGAAAAGATAATTCACATTCAGCAATTGCTATAATGACAGCAATGACACATTACAAAACCCCTTTCCAGTATTGATGTTCTTCATTAATTTGTGTTTCCAGTTCATGAGTTAAGCCAAAACCATGCATTCAGTTTAAATATGACAACATACAATCTCTGTGAATTGAACTGTTTTTCATGTTTATCAATCATATTCAAGTTGGGCCAATCGCTAAATCCACCCATAGCAAATTAAGAATTAAATGATTTAGAACTGAATAGTTTCCAAACAAAAAATATATACAGAGCCTACTGATGGAGAATACCACTTCCTCTTATAATTTTCACCATTAGCTTTGCACCCTAAAAATATATTCTGGCTACAGAACCTTATTTGTTTACCATCTAGAAATTTTCAACACGAATTTTCAAATGGTCTACTGTGATGTTGACAATCACTTGACCCTCTTTTGATCCAATAATTTACATTATTAGAAGAAAAATTATTCCACAAAGCAGGATCTGTATTTCTGTTCTTTATAGGGTCCGCAGATGCGACAATTTCAGATTCTAAAATAGTTTTACTTTCTACATCATTAAATTTTTTATTATAGTAAGGAATGGATGCAGAATTTGGAACAAATCTGTATTGCTATTAATAAAGTCAACACTAGTAGTACTAGTACAACGATTTGCACCCAGTGAACTCAAGTGTTCAATGGAAGAAGTCTCTTCTGATTCATTACGTTTTAAAGAGGGCATTAATTTTGTAATTGTGTTTAGGGATTTGCAAATCCTTTTTATCTTCTTTTGTTTTTGTGCCCCAATTAGTCTGTTGCCATTTCATTTTACCTGGATATGAAATTATGTCTCTTTTAAAATTTAGTTCTACCATAGCAAATAAATTTGAGTAATTGACTATAAGTAAAATATATAAAATAAAATTTATGTGTGAATTAGTGCATTAACACAAAAATTTATATTTGAAAATTTGTTGTTGCTGTTGTTAGGTGCCGTTGAGTAGGTTCTGACCCATAGCAACCCTATGTTCAACAGAACAAAACAGTGCCCAGTCCTGTGCCATCCTCACGATCACTGTTATGCTTGAGCCGATTGTTGCAGCCACTGTGTCAAGCCATCTCGTTGAGGGTCTTCCTCTTTTTCACTGACCTTCTACTTTACCAAACGTGATGTCCTTCTCCAGGAACTGGTCCCTCCTGATAACATGTCCAAAGCATGTGAGACGAAGTCTCGCCGTCCTCACTTTTAAAGAGCATTCTGGCTGTACTTCTTCCAAGAATAATTTGTTCATTCTTCTGGCAGTCCATGGTTTATTCAATATTCTTCGCCAATGCCATAATTCAAAGGCATCAATTCTTCTTCAGTCTTCCTTATTCATTGCCCAGCTTTCACATGCATACAAGGCGAGTGAAAATACCATGGCTTGGGTCAGGCACACCTTAGTCCTCAAGGTGACATTTTTGCTTTTCAACACTTTAAAAGGGCCTTTTGCAGCAGATTTGCCCAATGCAATGCATCTTTTGATTTCTTGACTGCTGCTTCCTTGAGTGTTGATTGTGGATCCAAGTAAAATAAAATCCTTGACAACTTCAATCTTTTCTCCATTTACCATGATGTTGCTTATTGGTCCAGTTGTGAAGATTTTTATTTTCATTATGTTGAGGTGTAATCCATACTGAAGGCTGTGGTCTTTGATCTTCATCAGTAAATGCTTCGAATCCTCTTCACTTTCAGCAAGCAAGGCTGTGTCATCTGCATACTGCAGGTTGTTAATGAGTCTTCCTTCAATCCTGACACCACGTTCTTCTTCAAATAGTTCAGCTTCTCAAATTATTTGCTCAGCATACAGATTGAATAAGTATGGTGAAAGGATGCAACCCTGACACACACCTTTCTTGACTTTAAACCACACAGTAACCCCTTGTTCTGTTCGAACAACTGCCTCTTGGTCCATGTACAGGTTCCTTGCGAGCACAATTAAGTGTTCTGGAATTCCCATTCTTCGCAATGTTATCCATAATTTGTTATGATCCACACAGTCAAATGCCTTTGCATAGTCAGTAAAACACAGGTCAACATCTTTCTGGTATTCTCTGCTTTCAGCCATGATCCATCTGACGTCAGTAATGATATCCCTTGTTGCATGTCCTCTTCTGAATCCGGTTCGAATTTCTGGCAGTTCCCAGTCAATGTACTGCTGCAACCACTTTTGAATGATCTTCAGGAAAATTTTACTTGTGTGTAATATTAATGATATTGTTCCATAATTTCCACATTCTTTTGGATCACCTTTCTTTGGAATGAGGACAAATATGGATCTCTTCTAGTCAGTTGACCAGGTAACTAACTGCCCTCCAAATTTCTTGGCATACATGAGTAAGCACTTCCAGTGTGCATCCATTTGTTGAAACATCTCAAATGGTATTCTGTCAATTCCTGGAGCCCTGTTTTTCACCAATCTCTTCAGTGCATCTTGGACCTCTTCCTTCAGTACCATCAGTGCTTGATCATGTGCTACCTCCTGAAATAGTTGAAAGTTGACCAATTCTTTTTGGTATAGTGACTCTGTGTATTCCTTCCATCTTCTTTTGATGCTTCCTGCGCTGTTCAATATTTTGCCTACAGAATCCTTTAATACTGCAACTTGAAAATTTGTAAGTAACTTTGTAAATTAGTAAATAAAAAACAATGATTTGGAACATGTAATTTAGTTCTTCAGGTCTGAGATAGTCAAAAGAAATAGTACTTACAAGGCAGTCAGAAATAATTTCATTCGTTTGTCATACGATGTATGTTGGCGGTCCCTTCAAAGATCTCCACAGGTGTTTTTGTCTTGAAATAATACTTAAAAACCTGTGCACTCACTTTGCATCTTCTGTTGCTGCGTCTTCACAGTTTATTGGACTATTGCTGATACCCAACGGGGGTGACAGCAATCACAAAGACCATGATACCAATACAGATGTGCGCTCAATCTGAATATGCATTTTGGTTCCCTTTGGGCAGGACAGCACCAGATAACATCATGAGTCATACGATTGTAGTGCCATTGACACGTTCCTATGTGATCGAGGAGAGAGAACTGAATGTGAGGTTATACCCAATCGGTCTGCAATGAAATGGAAAATGTAACTGTTATCATATACAAAATTTATAAAACGTACACCTTATTTCTTTGTGGAATTGTTCAACTCCCATATTCAGAGCTACGTACATAATATGATATAACAATAGTACCACTTCTCAACGAGGAAGTTTGTTTTGCTAGTCATAACACTATCAATTTCTTAACAGAAAGTCAGTCTGAACGGCAATGGAAAATAAAATACATTTATCTAATTTTTGTTATTATTTATATTTATTTAATTTATTTCCTCAAGGAATTGTTCAATTTCCTTACACGGAAATACGTAAATATTCTGATAAAATGTAACTGTAATGTTCTAATAAACACCCTTCCTTGCTTTCTTGGAAAATGAATTTAGAAACATACTCATTGTTGCAAAACAGAAACGTATTTTGCACGATAAATAAATAATGAATTTTGTGTCCTCTTAATGCGTCTAATACCTTGTTTATTAGCGTATATAGAGTAATATCAAGCACTGTGTACCTCCCAACAGACAATAAAAACCGAAACTCACTTGGTACATAAATTAAAACTTTTTGTGTTAGATAAATATTAATATTTCCAGTATTTTTGGACAGTTGCTGTGTTAATATTATATTAAATTATTACCCGCGTTAGTATCTTTTTAATTGTACGCTAGATTGCATCCACAGTGTGTCAAACATATTTTAAAGTTAAAGTTATAAATATTATTGTTTACAAAACTTAGGACGTAACTCTGTATGTAAATGATGTACAGTTAAAAAGTAACTTGACTGAATTCATTGCAATGGTGGACTTCCTAGATTCCCTTGCTTTTTCGTGTCATCTGGGACTGGAGTTCCCATTGGTTGTTTACCAGGATGTGTGTCTTGTGATTGTATCATGGAAAAGAGCATTGCTGGCCCTCCTGGCTGGAGTTGCTGGATCAGCAGACGTGGGTGTACAAGATGGTTCTCTCAAAACGGATCAGAGACCTGTTATCTATTAATATAATCCATCCTTGCCCAGTAACTGCTCATGTTGGACCCAGCTGCATATTGAGTGAATATAGCAAGAGTTAGACTTGATAGCCCACCCCCACCTCTTGTTTATTAGAAAGAAATAGTATACTCCCAAGAGACTTGCCGAGATAAGGAGTATCAATCACACAAGAGGGACCGCAGAAGACAGATATCAATGAACGTATTGAAGTGGTAGGGGCCTCACTGCTTAAACAACCTTGCATGTGGGCGCCCTCGTAAGCCTACGTGAACTTTATTTCCGGCAGACACATTCTCACACACTGGAGTTGCTATCAATTTCATTTAGTGCCCCCCAGTTCCCTTCCACTGTGGCGCTCACTTTTCCTTGTGTCCTGTCTGCTTGGCGTCTATGGGTCTTTGCTCTGGACAACTGGTGCGCCTATCTTGTGGATGCCCTAAGCACGTGCTTGCCTTGCTTATTGGGTAATCCATCCCTGCTGCCACATCTTTCTCCCGAGGAGCCGCTGGTGGTGTCTCTTGAACCACTGACCTTTCGGTAAGCAGCTGAGCGCCTTAAGCATTGCACCATGAGGGCTCCTTATTGAAGGCAACTCAGTTTTGCGGCAACAAAAACCACCTTATATTCAAGCTCGCTGAAATTCTATCATGCCACTTCACAATAAAAATTCCTCAGAACACAGCTACTATTTCAAGATCCAAAAAGCTGATTCTGGGCAATCTTCTAGTCTCCACGCTTGCCTTTTTCGTCTCTGCTTTCCTTTTCTGGGTCCTCCTCCCACCCCACGTGACCTCCCCTCCAGAATCCTCATCAAGTACATCATTGTTGTTAGCTGCCGTTCAGTCGGCCCTGACTCATGGCGACCTCACACCCAACAGATGGAAAAACTTGGGCCTGCGCCATCCCCGTGATCCATTGCAGGTCAGACCATTGTGATCAATAGGATTTTCACTGGCTGATTTTCAGCAGTAGATTGCCAGGACTTTCTTCCTAGTCTATCTTAGTCTGGATGCCCTGCTGAAATTTGTTCAGCATCACAGCAACACTCAAGCTGTCACAAACAGATGGGTGGTGGCTGTGCATGAGGTGCATTGGCTGGGAATCGAGCCCTGGTCTCCTGCATGGAAGGCAAGAATTCTACCACTGAACCACCACTGCCCTCACCAAGTACTCTCACTTTACTCTTATACCATTCTCTATCTGATTTCTTGCAACGCAAATTCGTTAATACTCAAATACTGCTATTTCCTTACCAAGCGTTTGCACAAACACCACCTCCCCCTCCTCTAATTACAATATGGACAGGTTTTTTTTTCACCAGTTAGCGGGATTTCAGAGATGGCCAGCCGGTGGCCATAGGGAGTGCGGAAGCAAGGGAGCCCCTGAAATCACAGTAGATCTACTTGTTTGGGGCTAAAAATTAAGCCAGATTCCATCTCTTTAGGGTGACTGAATTAGGAGGGAGGTGTCGGAACGGATTGCCCATTATCCTTGTCTCTTATGAATACATTAGCATTAATTAATACACACATGAATATATTTTACATTAATGTGCGTTGTTGAAATATACGTGGGCCGACCATCTGCCGAAGGGCGTGTAGAAAGCAGTCCCAGAATTCTCTCAGTAGCCATGAACTCAGCAGTTCACCCCCATGTTGCCTGTCCGTGTTTAGACAGGAGATGTTTCCGCCACTCAAACAATTAGGCAGAGACTTGTTTACAGCGAAGAAGGGTGAGACAGGGGCATGGGGCGTCTGCAGCTGCTCTACTTCAATCAGAGGAGAAGGAAGTACACTAACGGTTGGGTGCCCACGGTATGCTGAGCATTTTACAGCCGTGAGCTTATTTCACGGGGTTAGAAGGGAGAAGTCCCAGGTGGTACAAATGGTTGTGCGAGGCTACTAACTCAAAGTGTGGTGGTTCAAACCCCCCCCCCAGCCTCTCCACAGAAGAAAGGCCTGGCAATCTGCCTCCTTAAAGATTACAGCTAGGAAGCCCTGTTGGCTAGTTCTGCTCTGACACACATGGGGTCACCATGAGTCAGAATCAACTCAACAGCAACGGGTTTGGTTTACTAATTGCCTATTCAATCTTAGGCACTTAGACACATATTTCATTTGGTCCCCCGGAAGGTAAGTGAATTAGGACAATTCTTGTTGTTGGGTACCATCGAGTCGATTCTGACTCATAGCGGTCCTGTAGGAGAGAGAACTGCCCCATAGGGTTTTCTTGGCTGTAATCTTTACGGGAGCAGATCCCCATGTCTTTTCTCCCGTGGAGCTGCTGGTGGGTTCAAATAGCCAGCCTTTTGGTTAGCAGCCAAGTGCTTAATCGCTGTACCAGCTGGGCTCCTAAGCCAGATCTACAGAGAGGGCAAGTGAGGCTCAGAGAGTTCAGGATGCTGCCCAAAGTCACGGAACCAGGACGTTCAGATGTGTCTCACACAGGACCTCCGCTCTTGGGGAACGTGTATCAGCTTTCACATGGAGAGACACTGAGCTTGGAAAGGCCAACTTCTCAGGATTCCTTTCCCAGAGTGGGAGGAGGGGGCCAAAATAGGCAGAGGCTGGGGAGAAGAAGGAGTCTCTGGGTGGTGTAAACGGTTAACACGCTCAACTGCTAACCAAAAGGTTGGAGGTCCGAGTCCACCGAGAGATGCCACGGAAGAAAGGCCTGGTAATCTATTCTGAAAAATCAGCCATTGAAAACCAGGTGGAGCACAGTTCTACTCTGACACACACGGAGTCACCACGAATCTGAGTTGACTCAACAGCAACTGACTTTGGGGTTGGCTGGGCAACTTGCTATGGCCGACGGCACGTTAGCAGAGGTGGTGCAGGCAGAGATGAGTTTGCCCTCTTGCCCTCTGACACCCACATAAGAACATGAACCAGGTGGCCCACCGGTCCTAAAAGACGAGAGACACGTGGAGCTGAACTGGTTCTAGTCTGCAGTCAGGAGGTAAGCTCAGGCAACCCCAGATGACCCGCAGAACCGTGAGTGAGAATGGACAATGGCTGTTTTAAACTGCTGCATCTTAGCATGCTTTGCGAGGTAGCATGATTGTGCTGGGAGTTGACGGAGACAACAAGCAAGTCAAATCCAGGTGTGTGGCTATTTTTTATGTGACAGCAGCGAGCCTTTTCTCTGTTCGTGCGTTTTCTTTTTCTTGACTGCAATCTAGCCTGGGTCTCCACTGAGAATGAATGTATTTTCAATCTCGCAAAAATATCTGATACAGTCGGCAGCCTCTTGTGAAAGGCCTTCAAGAGGGCTAGCGAACTGTCACACCACGTGAGCTGGGCAGCTCTGCCAGGCAGAGCCACGCCGCCACCCCTGCCAAACCCCACCGAGCGAAACCCTGCAATACGGACACGCTGCACCTCGCGCTGCCACGTGATTTCTGTATCATAGGAATTTCAGAAACAGATGGTGCGCACAGACAAGGTGACGGTGGCGCAATGCATCTGGGGCAAAGAGGAATGAGCGAGCAAGGGGCGAGAGAGAATCAAGCAAATTCCAGAGAAAGAAGCTCTGGAAGAAGAGAGAATCGCCCCATCAGGAGAGAACTCATCTTGTGTCTGAAAATGCACCCACAGGGTGCAAGAAGTTGGGAAAGAAAAACCCTCGGTGGGCTGTTGAGGGTGGAGGAGAAGGAGCAGAGAGAGGGGCTTCCCTTCTGAAGTCAGGAGGATGAAGTGGTTTTAAAAAATCACACCTAGAAATAGGCAGCCAAATGAATCAATTCACCTGAGCTTGACCTTTCAGAAAAAAAAAAAAAACTGTTATCATCGAGTCAATTCCCACCCATGGCGGCCCTGTGTGTCAGAGTAGAACTGCGCTCCACAGGGTTTTCAATGGCTGGTTTTTCAGAAGTAGATCGCCAGGCCTTTCTTCCGAGGTGCCTCTGGGTGGACTCCAACCTCCAACCTTTCAGTTAACAGCCAAGCGCGTTCAGCATTTGTACCACCCAGGCTCTCTCGCCTGATCTTTAGACAGGTGGTTTTATTGGTCAAGGAAATGTGCAGTGTCGAAGAGTTGACGAGAGAGCGTGGATGCTGGAAGGGGGCCTGATCAGATACATCAACTCGTACACCCCACATTCAGCACACCACCAAGGACCTGCTCCGCCAAAGCCCCCTTTCGAGGGGCGGGGTAGTTTCCAAGGACGTCTCAGATAGCTGCTCTCCTAATTCTATCACGAAATACATTTCCCCCCGGAGCGGGCATTTAGCGCGGAATGCTGGCAGGGTTCCTCAAGCGCCGCATCTGCACCACGAAGCCGAGGTTACTTGTAGTTCATTAATATGCAAGGCAGGCCACGGGAAACCATGCCTGTTCCTGACAGGAGTTCTCACACGCCTTGCTGGAAGGTTTCATTTCTGAAGTGGCCTGGCACCGAGACCTCCCTTGTCTTCTTTGAATCCATCCATCCTGTCACTCCAGAAAGAGTTAAAAATAAAAACCAACAAAAAAACAGGCTTTGGGAAAATCTCAAGGAAGAGGCCGGGCATCTTTCTTTCTCTTTTCTTTCCTACCTCATTTTTTTTTTCTTTTTCGTCCCCCACCCCCCTCCATGAACACATCAAAGTAAGAAGTGACACAGCGTGCCCTGCAGCGCTTAGCAACATGCTTTTAGGTTTGGAAAATTTCATTTTCTACCTTCCGATGATTACACGGGGAAAGATGAAATGCTCGCTTTGAGGTTTATTTGAGAAGGAGATGTAATAAATGTTGTGGCTTCCCACGGAATGGGACAAATCCATTCTGGTCATGGAGGGGAGCATTAAAAATTACATACGTGTGTGCGTGCATACAGCCTGTGTGACTGAGGTGGCATTTGTGGCCTCAGATGCTGAGAAAAGAGACCTAGGGTGGTTTCTTTCAGAAAATGCTGTATAAAGTTTCTCATTTTATCTAGCTCTGAATGCATTGGATGCTAAGTGAAAATGAGTTTCCCACCCAGTGTGAGCTACAGCAATCCCCTTTAAACCAGCCCCCACCCCCGCCAACACACACACATTTGCACACATTAGAACGTGTGCAAACATGCATGCACACACATGCATGCACACACATGCACACACACACTTGCACACAAGCGCACACACGTGTGTGCAAACAGGCATGCACACACACATGAACACACACACAATCACAAAATCCCCTAAACTGAATCCCACAAGTGTGCCAGCCTATTAAAGAATTAATCCAATGTCTCTTTTCCGGAAGGTTCTTTCTTTTTTTTCCCAGACTTGGAAGCAGGACAGTGTTATTTGTATTTTGCTCCGGCTCTCCGGCTTTTTTCTGTTTGTGTGGTTTTGGTTTTGGTTTTGGTTTTGCCTGGGGAACTTCTGTTAGCTGGGAGCTGAATGGAAGGTGCTAAGCTCACCTCACCCCAGAAGCAGAGCCAGCAAAGTGGGAGCTATCCTCATGGCTTCAGCCCTACGCCCCTTAATAGCAATGGATGCTGAAAAGAAATGGAGTGTTCATTGAGTAAACCACTTTCCCGCACATGGAAACATACACTCTCGTGCTTTACTCATAGATCCTCATGTCACACGTGCCTCTCTTTGTTCAGCCCCCAGCTGGACCACACAAGCTGTAAGACGTAGGATTTGCAGAGCCTCGCCCAGCACCCCTGACTGGCCACCTTCCACATGCCATCCCTTGTCAACCATCCTTCCAGGGCTGTTCCCCCGCCTCTCGCAACTGCTCTAATAACCCAGGCTCGGAGCTGAACGACGAGATTTTTGCTTTGGCTGCGGAAACAAGAGAGCCTCATCTGTTTCACGAATACCCTAAGCCCCCGCATTCAGTGATGAGTGATCGCTGCTTACTCTCTGTCTTAAGGAAGTAAGAAATGGCTGGGATTGAATGTTTGCTATGTGCCCGCGATGGGTGCCTGGTGGCTCCCCCGTACACCCCCTGCCCTTTCCTGCCCTATTATCACTCTGTACGTAAAGGGTGATAATAACTTACTAGTAAGCCCTGGGTGGCACAAATGATTAAGCTCTCTGCTGCTAACCGAATGGTTGGTGTGTTCGACCCCACCCAGAGGCACCTCAGAAGAAAGGCCTGGTGATCTTCTTCCCAAAGATCACAGCCTATGAAGTGCAGTTCTAACCTGCATACTTGGGGGTCACTATGAGTCGTAACTGACTAGATGGCAACATTTTTTTTTGGTTAATAACATACAGATTTTTAAATAGTTAAGTTTCTCATTCAAGCCCACACTTCCTTTGAGGCAAGTACGATTATTATTCCTACCTCGTTGTTTTTGTTGCTGGGTACCATTGAGGGGTCTGACTCATAGTGGCCCCACAGTGACAGAGTAGACCTGCCCTGCAGGGTTTCCTAGGCTGTAATCTTTATGGGAACAGATCACCAGGATGGCGCTGGGTGGGCTAGAACTGCCAACCTTTCAGTTAGTGGCCGAGGGCGTAACCGCTGTGCCACCAGGGCTAAGGCTGAGGAAGTCTATACATTTCTCCCAGGGGGAACCACCGGAGATTTGACTCCAGAGCTTACTCTCAACCACCATGCTATACTGCCCCCTGCTGGCAAGAGGTTGCCGGGGTGCTGTGGTCTTCGGTTTCTCTCTTGAACACAAAGCGCTGCAGTTTCTGCCTGCCAATTTGTTTCCTCCATTGCTTTTGAGGCCCCTGAGTTATCCTGAGCATTCGTTCTCCAGGGCCTGGCACCGCCGAAGTACTCGCTCCATGTTTGCTGAATGTATTTAAAAATAACTAATTCATGAGGCCCAGAATGTCCGAGCATTTAAAGGAGGGTGGTAGAGAAGATTCTGGAGAGAAAAGAAATGGGGCTCTCGTACTGGGTGGCGCAAACGCTTTGTGCTTGACGACTAACCTAAAAGTTCAAACCCACCCAGTGGTGCCATGGAAGAAAGGCCTGGCGATCTCCTTCTGTGAAGGTAAGCCCTGCGGAGCACAGTTCTGCTCCGTAACACAAGGGGTTACCATGAGTGGAACTGACTCGATGGCAACGCGTTTGGGGTTTTGATATGAAAAAAGACGGAAAAATGCAGGGAGTTAGAGTCGACTTAAGTGAGGGAAAGGAAAAAGATTGGGTGCTGACGGGAGCCGTTCTCTATGTGTTCGGCCACATTTGTTGGCATAGTCACTGTCATGGGGGAGAGAATGTGCAGACTTGGAATGTTTGTGATGAGTAGAAAGGGCCACGGAATGAGAAGCAAGAGACCATGTTATAGGTTCATATTTACTACTCACTATCTGTCTAATCAAGGGCCCGTGGTGGCTCAGTGGTTAAAGTGCTCGGCTGCTAACCAAAAGGTCAGCAGTTTGAACCCACCAGCACGGGAGAAAGATGTGACAGTCAGCTTTCATAAAGATTACCAAAACCCCTCGCCATGGAGTCAATTCCAACTCACAGCGACCCTATAGGACAGAGTACAACTGCCCCAAGGAGTTTCCATGTCATCTTTACAGAAGCAGACTGCCACATCTTTCTCCCACAGAGCAGCTGGTGGGTTCAAACCATCAACCCCTTGGTTAGCAGCCGAGTGCTTAACTACTGTGCCACCAGCACTCCTTTCCATAAAGATTACAGCCTGGGAAACCCTACGGGGCAGTTCTTCTCTGTCACATGGGGTCGCTAGGAGTTCGAATCAACTCCACAGCACACAACAACAGTGAAAAGCAAAAAACCAAACCCACTGCTGTCAAGTCAATTCTGACTCATAGTGACCCTATAGGATAGAGCAGAACTACCCCATAGGGTTTCCAAGACTGTAATCTTTACGGAAGCAGAGCGCCACATCTTTCTCCTACAGAGCGGCTAGTGGGTTTGAGAAACCGCGACCTTTTGGTTAGCAGCCGAGTACTTAACCAGGGCACCGCCAGGGCCCCTTCCAGCAACAACTACTGTCTAATTTGGGGCAAATTGTTGACTTTCTTGGGACTTCAGGTTCTTAGTCTGCAGATTAATACTAAGTATTATATTACTAGAGAATTGCAGAAAAACAGAGGCATATAATTATATCACTGATGGCAAAGATTGTACAGTATGAATAACTGTTATTATTTTCAATAATAAAATAATACACCTGTGAGAGCTTTTTATGAACCAGGTGTTTTATATACATTTCCGCTCAAGGAGATTCTATAGTCCCCATCTTTATGAAGGCAGACATTATGGCTCAAAGAGGTTGCATAACTTGCTCAGGCTAACATAGCTAGTGAGTGGAGTGGCTGGGCTGGGATTTGAACTCTGGTCAGCCTGTCTCCAAAGTCCACACTAAGACACATGAGGGGCCCTATGCCCCTACATCCCTCCTTAGCAAATGTACCTTAGAGGAACCAGTCATCATTTTGACTCAGAAAACCTAGTGACTGCTAGGCTAGGCTCGGGTAATTTTAGGGCTGGAGCTGGGGGGAGTGTTAGTTTTAGGGTTTAGGTTTAGGATTAGGGTAAAGATTAGTGTTCAGGGTTACTTAAGTAGACGCAGTAGAACAGCTCCATGGGATTTTCTTGGCTTTGATCTTTATGGAACTAGGTTGCCAGGCCTTTCTTCCCACTCCTATGTGCAATCCTGGCCCACGAGTGATGGCAGCCCCAGACCGGAGCTCTGGCTTCCTCTGGACCATTTGAAAGCACTTGAGAATATTACCACGTGGCTGCTTCTCCAGCAGCTGTGACGGCTGGCGGTGTAAGACGCGGCCAGACCCAGTCAGGAGGAGCCAACCTCTCCCTTTTTGCTTCCCTCCCTGTGGGTCTTGAAGCAGATCCCTCGTTAATTCAGGGGGAGCGTCAAGTGTAACCACTGTCTCCGAGACTGTCACTTGCCACTCAACTCAATACTTATTTGCCAAAAATCCTTCTGTCTGGATGCCATCAAATCTTTCTTCTTTAGGGTCTCTATCTAGTCCCTTCCAAATTCAAAACTTGCTTCTGTTATTACATCCAAGACTTCCATAGAAAGTCGACACAAAACATAGGAACTTTTTTTCTCAGTTTTTTTTTAAATTGTGCTTCAGGTGAAGGCTTACAGAACAAATAGTTTCTCATGAAACAGTAGTACACATACTGTTTAATGACATTGGTTAACAACCCCACAACATGCCAACCCTCTAACTTCTCAGCCTTTTTGTTTTGGTGAAAATACACATAGACAAAGATAGACCATTTCAAAAATTTCTACATGCACAGTTCAGTGACATTGACTACGCTCTTCCAATTGTGCTGCTATTCTCACATAAGATGAAGGCTTACAGAACAAAATAGTTTCTCATTTAACAGTTACTACACCTGTTGCCCTATGACAATGGTTAACAATCTCACAACACATCAACAA
>NW_004443961.1:1543504-1584436 GCF_000243295.1 Trichechus manatus latirostris
TCTTCATTTGATGTTTTAGGGTTTCAGGATTGTTGTATTCTCTGTTCGGCTTAGTTTTTTGGATCTTTGCTGTGGAGGGACAGCATGGTGCTTCTGCCTAGAGCTCCATTTTGCCAGAACTCCTAAAACATAGGAACTTTTAAATGAATCATCTTGTGGGTTTGATTATTACATTTTAAACGTCTTTAAATAAACCCGTTGTTATGATTGTTAGGTGGCATCAAGTTGGTTCCGACTCATAGCAACCCTACATCCAACAGAAGGAAACACTGCCCCGTCCTGCGCCATCCTCACAATCTTTGTTATGCTTGAGCCCATTGTTGTAGCCACCATGTCAATCCATCTCAATGATGGTCTTCCTCTTTTTCACTGACCCTCTACTTTACCAAGCATGATGTCCTTCTCCAGGGACTGATCCCTCCTGATAATTTGTCCAAAGTATGTGAGACATAATCTCGCTATCCTTGCTTCTAAGGAGCATTCTAGCTATACTTCTTCTAAGACAGATTTGTTTGTTCTTTTGGCAGTCCATGGTATATTCAATATTCTTCGCCAACACCACAGTTCGAAAGCATCAATTCTTCTTCAGTCTTCCTTATTCGTCCACCAGCTCTCACATGCATATGAGGCGATTGAAATCACTGTGGCTTGGATCAGGTGCAACTTAGTCCTCAGGGTGACATCTTTGCTTTTCAACACTTCTTTTGCAGCAGATTTGTCCAATGCAATGTGTCTTTTCATTTCTTGACTGCTGCTTCCATGACTGTTGATTGTGGATCCAAGTAAAATGAAATCCTTGACAACTTCAATCTTTTCTCCATTTATCATGATGTTGCTTATTGATCCAGTTGTGAAGATTTTTGTCTTCTTTGTGTTGAGGTGTAATCCATACTGAAGGCTGTGGTCTTTGATCTTCATCAGTAAATGCTTCAAGTCTTCTTCACTTTCAGCAAGCAAGGTTGTGTCATCCACATATTGTAGGTTGTTAATGAGTCTTCCTCCAATCCTGATACCACGTTCTTCTCCATATAGTCCAGCTTCTCGGATTATTTGCTCAGCATACAGATTGAATAGGCATGGTGAAAGGATACAACCCTGATGCACTCCTTTCCTGACTTTAAACCATGCACTATCCCCTTGTTCTGTTTGAATGACTGCCTCTTGATCCATGTACAGGTTCCTCATGAGCACAGTTAAGTGTTCTGGAATTCCCATTCTTCACAATATTATTCAAAATTTGGTATGATCCATGCAGTCGAATACCTTTGCATGGTCAATAAAACACAGGTAAACATCTTTCTGGTATTCTCTGCTTTCAGCCAAGATCCATCTGACATCAGCAATGATATCCCTGGTTCCATGTCCTCTTCTGAATCTGGCTTGAATTTCTGGCAGTTCCCTGTTGATATACTGCTGCAGCCACTTTTGAATGATCTTCAGCAGAATTTTAACTTGTGTGTGATATTATTGATATTGTTTGATAATTTCTGCATTCGGTTTGATCACCTTTCTTGGGAATAGGCATAAATATGGCTCTCTTCCAGTTGGTGGGCCAAGTAGCTGTCTTCCAAATTTCTTGGCATAGACAAGGGAGCACTTCCAGTTCCGCACCTGTTTGTTGAAACATCTCAGATGATATTACGTCAATTCCCGGAGCCTTGTTTTTCCCCAATGCCCTCAGTGCAGCTTAGACTCTTCCTTCGGTCCCATTGGTTCCTGATCATATGCTACCTCCTGAAATGGTTG
This sequence comes from Trichechus manatus latirostris, assembly GCF_000243295.1. Taxonomy (NCBI): domain Eukaryota; kingdom Metazoa; phylum Chordata; class Mammalia; order Sirenia; family Trichechidae; genus Trichechus; species Trichechus manatus. Next base: position 1,545,251 of record NW_004443961.1, read on the forward strand.
AAAGTCAACTAATTCTTTTTGGTATAGTGAGTCTGTGTATCTCTTCTATCTTCTTTTGATACTTCCTGAGTCGTTTAATATTTTCCCCGTAGAATCCTTCAGTATTGCAACCCAAGGCTTGAGGTTTTTTTCCTTCAGTTGTTTCAGCTTGAGAAACGTGAGCATATTCTTCCCTTTTGGTTTTCTACCTCCAGGGATTTGCACATGTCATTATAATCCTTTACTTTGTCTTCTCGAGCAGCCCTTTGAAATCTCCTGTTTAGCTATTTTATGTCATCATTTTTTCCTTTTGCTTTAGCTACTCGACGTTCAAAAGCAAGTTTCAGAGTCTCTTCTGACAACTACTTAGGTCTTTTCTTTCTCTCCTGTCTTTTTAATGACTCTTGCTTTCTTCATGTATGGTGTCCTTGATGTCATTCCGCAACTCATCTGGTCTTCGGTCATTAGTATTCAAGGCGTGAAATCTGTTCTTGAGATGGTCTCTAAATTCAGGTAGGATATACTCAAGGTCATACTTTGGCTTTTGTGGATTTATTCTAATTTTCTTCAGTTTCAACTTGAACTTGCATATGAGCAATTTATGATCTGATCCACAGTTGGCCTGGCCTTGTTCTGACTGATGATATTGAGCTTCTCCATTGTCTCTTTCCACAGATACAGTCGATTTGTTTCCTGTGTATTACATCTGGTAAAGTCCGCGTGTATAGTTGTCGTTTGTGTTGGTGATAAAAGGTATTTGCAATGAGGAAGTCGTTGGTCTTGCAAAATTCTATCATGCAATCTCCAGCATCATTTCTATCACCAAGGCCATATTTTCCAACTACCAATCCTTCTTCTTTGTTTCCTACTTTCACATTCCAATCACTAGTAATTATCAATGCACCCTGATTCCATGTTCGATCAATTTCAGACTGAAGAAGTTGGTAAAAATCTTCAATTTCTTCATCTTTGGTCTTACCTTAGTGGTTGGTGCATAAATTTGAATAATGGTCATATTAACTGGTCTTCCTTGTAGGCGTATGGATATTATCCTATTGACAGTGTTGTACTTCAGGGTAGATCATGAAGTGTTCTTTTTAATGATGAATGCAATGCCACTTCTCCTCAAGTTGTCTTCCCCGGTATAGTAGATCATATGCTTGTCTGATTCAGAGTGACCAATACCAGTCCATTTCAGCTCACTAATGCCTAGGATACTGATGTTTCTGTGTTCCATTTCATTTTTGATAATTTCCAGTTTTCCTTGACTTATACTTCGTACATTCCAGGTTCCGATTATTAATGGATGTTTGCAGCTGTTTCTTCTCATTTTGAGTCATTACCCTAGTCTTTTAAAAAATGTTTAAATCTTCTGCATATATATGTGTGTGTGTGTCACCTACATATATGAATGCATAAATTTCCTGTGTGTACATGTACATATACCTTGGGCAAGCTAAGTGCCTACATGTTACTATGTATCTTAATCACATGCAAAAAAGGTTAATCTTGTTTTTTTATTATGGTGAAGTATATATAACAAAACGTCTGCATTTAAACGATTATTATGTGTGCAATTCAGTGACATTATGTTTACTATGTTGTGCAAACATCTCCACTAACCATTTACAGATTTATCCATCACCCTTAACAAAAACTCAGTGCTCTTTTATGCAGTACCTCCCATTTTCCCCCTCCCACCTGCCCCTTGTAACTCTAACAAACTTTGGTCTCCCTGCATTTCCTATTCTAGATATTTCGTGTAAGTGGGATCCTACAACATTTTCCCTTTCGAGTCTGTCTTGTTTCACTCAGGAGCCCTAGTGGCGCAGTGGTTAAGAGCTTGGCTGCTATGAACGACTGGCAGTTAGTGCTGGGTAAAGAGCAATGGGGACCATGGTCTCCAGGAACATCTAGCTCAACTGGCATAACACAGTTTATAAAGAAAACGTTCTACATTCTGCCTTGGTGAGTAGCGTCTGGGGTCTTAAAAGCCTGTGAGCAGCCATCTGAGATTCTCCACTGGTCTCACCCTTCGGGAGCAAGAGAGAATGAAGAAAACAAGATACAAGGAAAAGATTAGTCCAAAGGACTAATGGACCACAACTACCATAGCCTCTACCAGACTGAGTCCAGTATAGCTAGATGGTGCCCGGCTACCACCACTGACTGCTCTGACTGGGATCACAAAAAAGGGTCCCAAACAGAGGTGGAGAAAAACATAGAACCAAATTCTAACTCACAAAAAAAAGACCAGACTTACTGGCCTGAAAGAGACTGGAGAAACCCTGAGCGTATGGTCCCCAGACACCCTTTTAGCTCAGTAATGAAGTCACTCCCAAGGTTCACCCTTCAGCCAAAGATTAGACAGCCCCACAAAACAAAACGAGACTAATGGGGCACAACAGTCCAGGGACAAGGAGTAGAAGGCAGGAGGGGACAGGAAAGCTGGTAATAGGGAACCCAAGGTTGAGAAGGGACAGTGTTGACATGTCGTGGGGTTGTTAACCATTGTCATAATACAGTATATGTACTAACTGTTTAATGAGAAGCTATTTGTTCTGTAAACCTTCATCTAAAGTACAATCAAAAAACAAAAGATCGGCAGTTCGAATCCACCAGTCCCTCCTTGGAAACCCTATGGGACAGTTCTACTCTGTTCTATAGGGGTGGCTACGAGTCAAAATCGACTCGATGGCAGTGGGTTTGGTTTTTAAGGGTTTTATTTCACTCAACATAATGTTTTCAAGGTTCGTCTATGTCATAGCATGTATCAGAACTTCATTTCTCTTTATGGCTGAATAATATTCCATTGTTGAGATATACTTTGCATTGTTTCTCCTTTCATCTGTTGATGGACACTTGGATTGTTTCCACCTTTTGGCTGTTGTGAATAGTGCTGCAGTGAACACTGGTGTACACGTAAAACCTTGTGTTTTGAGGGATGGAACCTGAGCCAATCACTTACCTGTCTGCTTTCAGAGGAATCTCCTGCCCTGGTCCTGCTCTGCTGTTTTCAAAGGACAATGACAGCTTATCAAGATTTTTAAACATTCATATTTTAAATATGTAAAATATGTATTTGCTTCATACTATTGTATTTGTTGGGCCTAGAACAAAAAGCTAGGAGCCTAGTCTTGGTATGAGATGGAGATTGTGCTTGGTAGAGTAGGGGGTCACTGAAAAAAAGGAAGACCCTCAAGGAAGTGGATTGATACAGTGGTTGCAACAATGAACTCAAGCATAACAACGACAGTGAGGATGGTGCAGGACTGGGCAGTGTTTTGTTCTGTTGTACACAGGGTCACTATGTGTTGGAACCAACTCGATGGCATCTAACAACAACAACAGTCTTGAGATATGAGGTTTAAAGAGGCTTAACCACACTTTCTAAAGGATCAGCACTCTTAAGTAGGTTTGGCAAGTTTAGGGAATATAGCCAAGAGTAAATGGAAAATGATTGACTCCGACTTTGTCCCTCAAAAATTACTTAGGATCTTTCTTAATAGTTGAGATATGTATCTAGATGTGGATGCTGATGTATATCTTTTGTAAGTACACAAACTATCAACTATCTTACCTATCATCTATCATCTACCATCTATCTGTCTATCTATCCATCTATCCATCCATTCATCCATCCATCCATCTTCTGTTTATCTTATCTATCATCTACCATCTATCTATCTGTCTGTCTGTCTATCCATCCATCCATCCATCTATCTATCTGTCTATCTGTCATCCATTTATCTTATCTATCAGCTACACAGGAGCCCTGGTGGCGTAGTGGTTAAGAGCTTAGCTGCTAATCTAAAGGTTGGCGGTTTGAATCCACCAGCTGCTCCTTGGAAACCCTACAGGGCAATTCTACTCTGTCCTGTAGGGTTGCTATGAGTCAGAATAGACTCGACGGCAATGGTTTTGGTTTTGTTGTTATTGTTTATCTCTCATCTCTCTACCATCTGTCTGTCTATCACTTGTCTATCCTATCTATCGTCTATGTATCTTATATATCATCTATCTATAGATCTATCTTATCTATCTTCTATCTATCCTGTATCTAGCTATCTTATCTATCATCTATTTGTTAGGTTGCTTATCCATACGATTTTCAGTGCCTTCCCCTCAAGAGGGTTATACCCCCTGGTATGAACCCAGTAGTAGCTCTGTGACTGGCTTTGGTTGGTGACTCCACCATGTGCTCTTGTCCATCTGCCACAAGATCAGTGATATCTCAGATTAGATAACATGACCACGGCATTTCTGTGTTTATTATCCTTTTTTCAAATTAACAATAGAACTCATTGTTTTAAATATAGAAATGTTTCACCGGAAAAGGGGCCTGGAGTGTAAAGAAAAGCATAGTATGCATGTTGTTTGAGAATATAATTAATGTGCTGTTTAAAAGAAGATTTTCCTAGGATTCCCAACTCTTCAGATGCCTGGTCGTCACAGGCAAGCAGAGGACCGCTCTCATTCCTGTGTTCAGTGCAAAAGGGTCCAGAACTCAAAAACAGGATCTCAAGTCACACAATTAGCTTTGAGAGGAGTAAATGCACACTTGGGAGTCTCCCAGAAGTGATCTGGAAATAAAACCTCTGGCTGTGTCCCTCCCTTGCTTAAAGCCCTCCCATGATTCCCTGCTGCCTCCAGGCTTCCCTGAAGACAAAAGCCAGGCTCCTTTGCTTGACATAAAATCTAACCCCAATTTATCTGTCCAGTCTATTTCTGCCAGTGCACCAGGCACACCAGAAGCTTAACATTTTGTTATTAGTAGTACGTTGTCTTTGCACAGTGCTATGCCTTTCACATGCTGCTCCCGCAGACCTGGAGTGCCTTCTCCTGTCCTACTCCTCTGTGCTCCACTTGAAAAAGTCTTCCTCGACTTTCAGTCTCGGCTCAGATATGCCCGTCTCTGTGAAGCCTCCTGTCATGGATTGAATTGTGTCCCCCAAAAATATCTGTCAACTTGGCTGGGCCATGATTCCCAGTATTGTGTGATTGTCCACCATTCTGTCATCTCATGTGATTCTCCTATGTGTTGTCAATCCAATCTCTATGATGTTGATGAGGTGGGATTAGCCGCAGTTATGTTAATGCGGCAGGACTCAATCTACAGGATTAGGCTGCATTTTAAGCCAATCTCTGTTGAGATATAAAAGAGGGAAGTAAGCAGAGAGACATGGGGACCTCATACCACCAAGAAAGTAGTGCCAGGAGCAGAGCACGTCCTTTGGACCCTGGGTCCCTGCGGTGAGAAGCTCCTAGTGCAGGGGAAGATTGATGACAAGGACCTTCCTCCAGAGTCAACAGACGGAGAAAGACGTCCCCTGGAGCTGACGCCCTGAATTTGGACTTGTAGCCTCCTAAACTGTGAGAGAATAAACTTCTCTTTGTTAAAGCCATCCACTTGTGGTATTTCTGTTATAGCAGCACTAGATGACTAAGATGCCTTCTAAATGGGTATGTCTCATGCTGCCCTGGCTACTGTCATTAGTTACAGTCCAGTTGCCCTCGAGTTGGCTCTGACAAATGGTGACCCTATGTGTAACAGAATGAAATGTGTCCCAGGCTTGCACCATCTTCATGACCATTGGTATGTTTGAGTCCATTGTTGAGGCTAGTGTGTAGAGTCTTCTAACCTAAAGCGCTCATTTTGTAGAGCTATACTCTTCTTCCAGTAGAAAGCCTAGAGACATTTAATTTTAGAGGGAGAACAGCCAACCCCCTTCAGATAAAGATAAGATGTGTTGGGCAAAAAAGGTTAAGTTTAAAGACCATGGAGCTAGAGAACCCAAACTAACCCACCATTAATAGGGTTGGAGCCCTGGTGGCATAGTGGTTAAAAGCTATGGTGAACTATGGCTGCTAACCAAAAGGTCAGCAGTTCAAGTCCACCATCTGCTCCTCAGAAACCTATGGGGCAGTTCTACTCTGTCCTATAGGGTCACTATGAGTCAGAATCAGCTCAACGACAATGGGTTTTTTTTAAATAGGGTCACTGTGAGTTAGAATCGACCCCACAGCAATGGATTTGGATTGGTTTTGGTTTGGTATACTTTACTGTGTTTTGGGAAAAGGCTGACTCCACGAACATTCACAAAAAAGGAAACATAAAGAGAAAATAAAAGATATCGAAAATAACCAAATGTGATAATAATGAAATAAATGCCAATTAAGTTTCACTGGTATCACTTTACACCTGCTAATTTTTTTAAAAACGATACAGTCCAAGGCTACCATGAAATTAGATTCTGATATACCTGGAAAGGCTTTGTAAATGGGTAGAAACGTTTGGGAAAGTAATAAGGAAATACTAAGCAAAAATCGTAACGCTCAGACTGTTTTGACTCTGTATTTAAAGTATTAGGAATTTATCCTATGAAACAGTTCACCAATACTAACAAAGCTGTTTGTAAAAAGAAGTATTTATTGCAGCACTACATACTGAGAACAACGTCAACATTCAATAAGATGGGGTGGCGTTATCAGAGCAATGGAGTGTTTTGCAGTCATTAAACATGATGATTATGCAGCCTACATGGAAACATAGGGAATATGTAATATAAATTGGACATAAGAGAAATCAGAACAGTACATGCATTATGATAGCAGCTCTATAAAAACATTTCTTACAGGAAAGCATTGGAAGGCAATTTTTAAAATAGGCGTGACAGGGTTGGATTAGGATGTTTCTATTTTTATTGGCATTTTTAAAGTTGCTGTGACATTTTCTCTAATAAAAAGCAGGTGGAAAGTAAATGCATTCACCAGTGGGAATTGAGAGGGTGCAAAGGGGCACAGTAAAGCACGTGAATCGTGTGTGTTTTTGCCCCAAGCATCAGCACCCTTTGACGGGCAGTGGTGGGGATGGAAAGCAAAGTCGAGACGCGTGACTTCTACAGGAAATGTGTTTAATTTGCACAAAATAGAGGACAAGGGGGACTTACTGAAGAAATCTCACTCCACTCTCATTTTGCTATGAAAAGAGAATGTGATCTGATATGTGCTGCCTTCGTATCGAAGCAAGAGCTTGGCTTTGGCTCTTTGCTGTCTGCGTCATCAAGTCAACTATCTATTGCGAGACCTCGCTGTGCCAGAATCCGATCTTTTGAAAGTTTACATATTTATTTGGTTGACTCCTCGTAACCATTGGGTAGTTTACCCACCATCGTCGTTGTTGTTCATGGTTGCTGTTAGCTGCTGTTGTGTCGGTCCCCGACTCATGGCCACCCCATGCACAACAAAACGGAATGTTGCCTAGTCCTGTGCCATCCCCGTGATCGGTTGCCCGTTGGATGGTTGTGATCCGTAGGGTTTACACTGGCTGATTTTCGGAAATAGATCGGCAGGCCTTTCTTCCTACTCTGTCTTAGTCTTGAAGCTCGGCTGAAGCCTATTCAGCACTGTCACAACGCGCAAGCCTCCACTGACAGACGGGTGGTGGCTGTGCATGAGGTGCCTTGGCCGGGAATCAAACCTGGGTCTTCCACATGGAAGGCGAGAATTCTGCCACTGAACCACCTCTGCCCCCATCTACCATAGTACTTTCCATATTTCTGGGACACTAGGCCTGCTTTCAAATCCTTCTCCATTGAGTCATACCACAGGTCACGCTGATACATTGAGTAAGTGTTCTCCTTACCTGGAGACAGGTGGAAAGGAGCTGCCGAGCCTCCCCTAGGTACTGTATGTATGTTATCTATGAAACCATAACATGAGGTGGGCATACAATGTAAGTCCCACCATGACTCCAAAGCCCAAGGAGTAAGGTCACTCTCCAGGTAGCTAAGGTCTCCCTGGGCTCAATCTGCAGTCTTAGGAGGGTCTAGGACCAGGGGCTTGTCTATAGAAAATAGAGCCTATGGCAGTTAGTGTTAACTGCTGAATAATCTCTCACAGCTGGCGATAGAAGCTGTGATGGCCAATGGAAGCTGCGTGTTAGCGCCCCTCCCTGCCATGCCTTAGTCATGTCTCTGCCCAGAATGTCCCTGGTATTTAAATTACCTTGCCGTTTTTTTCTCAAAGGAGGACCACCTGGCATTTTGTGCAGGACATTTCTTTGTGCATCACTATCCAACTGGTTGCAGACACTTTGTACCCCTGGCCCTGCAGGTGAAATACCTGGCATCAGCACTTGGGTACAGGTTACTGGCATCGCTCCCCAGTATTGTAACAACCAAAATCGCTCCCTCACATTTCCAAAGGCTATCTGGGGTGGGAGGGGACAACCTGCATTTGAGAAACATTCAGAGACTCGTGTTCATTCCACCAACCAATGCTTATCCAGGGCCTTCTCCATGCGAGGCATTCTGCTGGCTCTAGAGTTCAGTGGGGGAGAAAGTAGGGTGGTAAAATCCAACAAATGTGGCAGCCGACCAGCAGGCTACGAGCACAGAGAGAAGGATGCATCTAACCGCTTAGAGCGTCCACGCCAAGCCTGGTGACCTGTCCACATGAGCTGATTCCAGGGACACTTCCAGACTGGCTGTTCCAAGACCTGCATTCACGGGCACCAACTGAATCTTAATTATTATCTCACCTCGGGCTTGTGGCTTATCCCAACCAGGAATTAATTCCTTCATATTAAAAGCAGAAAGCGTAATACGATCTGTCCTACCTGCCTTGCCAAATTGGTTCAGGGGAAATCACGGTGGTGTGCTCGGCACATTCAGCGATGCGGCAGGGATTCACGTTTGAGCCTAATTTGTGTTCTCGGCTGAGAAGCAGACGTGTCTGGAAATGCCCAATGACTCGGTGGGGTAGGCAGCCCACTGGCATCGATTTTAAAGGAGTCGGTTTCCCTGGATTCCCATCTGAGCCCTGTAGAGAGAGGGGTTGTTTACTGAGGCTGGAGAACTTGTCATAAGGTGCTGTCTGAGACCCAGGGCTCAAGCAATGCTGCTCTGGCCATTCAGAGGTGGCTGGGAGAGGGGAACGGGGGCAGGGGAAGTTCTCTCCATCTCTGCCCAGAACACAGCCTGTCTCAGCTCTGTGCAGACTGTGGAGCCCACAGTGACACGTTGGCCCCAAGTACAGTGACAGGTGCCTCGCTGGCAGCAGTCACAGTAGGAAGATGCCTCCCTCAGTGGTTTTGCTGGCAGGAAGCATCAACCAGGAGGGTCTGGAGCAAAAGATAGGAAGGCAACTGAGTGGTAAATACAGGTGGCATAAGCCCTGGATACCCCTGAAATGCTCAGTGGGAAGATCTTCCAGAAAGCTGTATTATATAGAGGAGAATATTAACCAGTGATCCACCACCCACCTGTCAGTTTGCCCTACTGAGGTAGCTTACATGTTTCTGTGATGCTGGAAGCGATGCCGCCAGAACTTCAAATGCCAGCAGGGTCTCTAACAGGGTGGACAGGTTTCAGCAGAGCTTCCAGACTAAGACAGACAAGGCAGAAAGGCCTGGCAACCTAATTCCGAAAATAGCCAGTGAAAATCCTACGGATCACAGCGGAACATGTCTGATATAGTGCTGGAAGATGCGCCCTCTAGGTTGGAAGGCACTCAAAATACACAGCAGCCGCAACAACGGGCTTGAGCATAGCAAGAATCGTGAAGATGGCATAGGTCTGGACAACGTTTTATTTTATTTTTACGCCTTTGGATTATTTATCCAGTGTTCTTTTTTTTTTTTTAATTTTTTTATTGTGCTTTAGATGAAGGTTTACAGAACAAACAGCTATCATTAAACAGAACACATATTGTTTTAAGACATTGGTTAACAACTGCATGACATGTCAACTCTCTCCCTTCTTGACCTTGGGTTCCCTGTTACCAGCTTTCCTGTCCCCTCCTGCCTTCTAGTCCTTTGGACAATGTTTTATTCTGTTGTATATGGAGTTGCCATGAGTCACAACCAATGATACGTGATTGATTGTTGTTAATGCAACCTCAATATCCGTAGGCTAGGAAAACTCAGGTTTCTGTTATTTACCACAGTAGGAGGTATGTCACCCTGGCAGTCGGAGAGACGTTGACTGTCCAAAGGCCAGCTCCCAGCGTGCACTGCCTGACTCCCCAAATCTGAGATTAACATGACAGAAAGGCATTGAAGTGGAAGCCCACCACCATGGAAACCGTGGTTTGGGATTGGCCTGCCTCTCGGTGGACTGGATATGGGGAGAGAAGTTCCCCCCAAATGCCCCAGTTCTTAGAAATGCAGATGATTACAGGGTGTTTATTTAAAGCAGTCTTGTTGTTGCTGTTTGGTGCCGTCAAGGCAGTTCCCACCTATAGCGAACCTACGAACAACAGAAAGAAACACAACCCAGTCCTGCGCCAGCCTCACAATCATTGTGCTTGAGCTCGTTGATGCAGCCACTGTGTCAGTCCATCTCATTGAAGGTCTTCCTCTTTTTCCCTGACCCTCTGCTTACCAAGTGTGATGTCCTTCTTCAGGGACTGGTCCTTCCTGATGACATGTCCAAAGTACGTTAGACGAAGTCTCACCATCCTCCCTTCTAAAGAGCACTCTTTGGCTAGTGCCTGGAAATTAGCACTTGGCTCTTTTTAATTCTTTTTTTTTTTTTAATTGTACTTTTAGATGAAGGTTTACAGAACAATCTAGTTTCTCATTAAACAATTAGTACACATATTGTTTTGTGACATTGGTTACCATGTCAACGCACCCCCTTCTCAACCTTGGGTACAGGTTAATGGCATCGCTCCCCAGTATTGTAACAACCAAAATCGCTGCCTCACATTTCCAAAGGCTATCTGGGGTGGGAGGGGACAACCTGCATTTGAGAAACATTTAGAGACTCGTGTTCATTCCACCAACCAATGCTTATCCAGGGCCTTCTTGAGTTCCCAATCACCAGCTTTCCTGTCCTTTCCTGTCTTCTCGTGTCCCTTTTGTCTCGTTTTGTTTTATGAGCCTGTCTAATCTTTGGCTGAAGGTGAACCTCAGGAATGACTTCATTACTGAGCTAAAAGTGGTTTCTCCAGTCTCTGTCAGACTAGTAAGTCTGGTCTTTTTTTGTGAGTTAGAATTTTGTTCTACATTTTTCTCCAGCTCTGCCCAGGACTCTCTTGTGATCCCTGTCAGAGCATTCATTGGTAGTAGCCAGGCACCATCTAGTTTTGTTCAACTCAGTCTGGTGGAGGCTGTGGTAGTTGTGGTCCATTAGTCCTTTGAACTAATCTTTCCCTTATGTCTTTGGTTTTCTTCATTCTCCCTTGCTCTCGACTGGGTGAGACCAGTGGAGTATATTAAAAGGCCGTTCACAAGCTTTTAAGACCCCAGACACTACTCAACAAAGTAAAATGTAGAACATTTTCTTTGTAAACTATGTTATGCCAATTGAGCTAGGTGTTCCCTGAGACCATGATCCCCACAGCCCTCAGCCGAGTAATTCAGTCTCTCAGGGAGTTTGAATGTGTCTATGGAGCTTCCATGACCTTGCCTTCAACAAGCTGTGCTGGCTTCCCCAGTACTGTGTACTGCTTACCCTTCACCAAAGTTACCACTTACCTATTGTCTGTTTATTGTTTTTCTATCCCCACCCCTCCCCTCCCTTATAACCATTAAAGATTGTTTCTTTTTGTGTGTAAACCTTTTCATGAGTTTTTATAGTAGTGGTCTCATACAATATTTGTCCTTTCGTAATTGACTTGTTTCAATCAGCATAATGCCCCCCAGATTCATTCATGTTGTGAGATGCTTTGCAGATTCATCATTGTTCTTTATTATTGTGTATTACTCCATTGTGTATATGGACCGTAGTTTCTTTATCCATTCATCTGTTGATGGGCACTTAGGTTGTTTCCATAATTTTGCTATTGCGAACAATGCTGCAATGAACATGGGTGTGCATATGTCTATTCATGAGACAGCTCTTATTTCACTAGGATATATTCCTAGCAGTGGAATTGCTGAATCATATGGTATTTCTATTTGTAGCTTTTTAAGGAAGCGCCATAGCATTTTCCAGAATGGTTGTACCATTTTGCATTCCCACCGGCAGTGCGTAAGAGTTCTGTTCTCCCCAAAGCCTCTCCAACATTTGTTATTTTCCGTTTTTTTTTTTTTTTTTTTTTTAATTCGTGTCAGTAATGCCGGGCTGAGATGGTATCTCACTGTGGTTTTGATTTGCATTTCTCTAATTGCATTATTTTGTGTTAGTTTGGGTAGGTAGAGTGTTTCTAGACATTTTCCATTTCCTCTAGGTTTTCAAATTCGTTGGAGTATAGTTTTTCATAGTACTCTGTTATAATCCTTTTTATTTCAGTTGGGTCGGTTGTAATGTCCCCCATCTCATTCCTTATTTGGATTATTTGCATCTTCTCCTGTTTTTCTTTTGTCAGTTTGGCCAGTGGTTTGTCGATTTTGTTGATCCTTTCAAAGAACTAATTTTTGGTTTTGTTGATTCTATTGTTTTTCTGTTCTCTATTTCATTTATTTCTGCTCTGATCTTTATTATTTCCTTTCTTCTGGTGGCTGTGTGCATCATTTGGTGTTCTCTTTCTATTTGGTCCAGTTGTATAGCTAATGCTTTGATTTTGTCCCTTTCTTCTTTCTTCATGTGTGCATCTACTGATATACATTGACCTCTAAGCACTGCCTTTGCTGTGTCCCAGAGGTTTTGGTATGATGTGTTTTCATTCTCATTTGATTCTAGGAATTTTTTTATTCCATGTTTGATTTCTTCTATTACCCAGTGGTTTTTAAGCAGGGTGTCATTCAGTTTCCATAGAACTGATTTTTTTCCTTGCTCTTAACTGTTGTTAATTTCTACTTTGATAATGTTGTGATCAGAGAAGATACTTTGTATTATCTCAATGTTTTGGATTTTTTTGAGGTTTATTTTGTGGCTTAACATGTGGTCTGTTCCGGAGAAAGTTCAAATGTGCATTGGAGCACATTGGGTGCAGCAGTTGGGTGGCACGTTCTATATATGTTTATGAGGTCAAGTTGGCTGATTGTGGCCCTTAGATCTTCTGTATCTTTGCTGAGTTTCTTTCTAGATGTTCTGTCCTTTACTGAGAGTAGTGTGTTGAAGTCTCCTACTATTATTGTGGAACTGTTAATTTCTCTTTTCAGTGCTGTTAGAATTTGTTTTATGTATTTTGGAACCCTGCCATTGTGTGTGTAGATATTTATTATGTCTATGTCTTCACGATGAATCATCCCTTTAATCATTATACAATGCCCTTCTTTATCTTTTATGGTGGATTTTGTTTTAAAGTCTATTTTATCTGAGATTAGTATTGCCACTTCTGCTCTTTTTTGGTGGCTGTTTATGTAATATATTTTTTTCATCCTTTGATTTTTAATAAATTTACGTCTTCGTTTCTGAGGTGTGTCTCTTTTAGACAGCATATTGCTGGATTTTGTTTTTTTTAATATATTCTGTCACTCTCTGTCTCTTTATGGGTGCATTTATGCCATTTATATTCAGTGTAATTATTGATAGGTGTGAGTTTATTGCTGTCATTTTGTAGTGCTTTTTTTGTGGTGCTGACAATTTCTTTATTCCTCTTACTTTCCTGGGCTGAATTCCCTTTGTTTGTGGATTCTTTCCAGTTCTTTTGTTTTTGTAGATTTTGTGTTTACTGAGACTTTATGTTTTTCTTCTTTATTTTGATGAGTAGGTTTGTTAACTTTCTTTGTAGTTACCTTGAAATTTACCCTTATCTTCCTAAATTTGACCCATCTTTTATTACTTAGTACTGCCTTGTCTTCCTCTCCATTTGAAAGTTATACCTACAACATTTATTCCCTCTTTTATTGTTCTGACATTGTTGTCATTTACAGATTAACCTCTCTAGTTCCCTGTTGTAAATCTTTTAGTTTTGATTAATCCTTAAGAGTTCATTATCTAGGTTGGTATCTGGCTGGTGCAGTCTTGCATCCTAGATTCAGTCTCTGGTCTGATGTTTGTTTTCAAGCTGAAAGTCTTCCTTTAATAATTCTTGTAAGTTTGGTTTGATTTTTTACATATTCCCTTAATTTGTTTATCTGGAAATGTCCTAATTTCACCATCATATTTGAGAGAGAGTTTTGCACAATATATTATTCTTGATCGGTAATTTTATTTTCTTTCAAGGTTTTATATATGTCATCGCATTGCCTTCTTGCTTGCATGGTTTCTGCCAAGTGATCAGAGCTTAGTCTTATTGTTTCCCCTTTGTATGTGACTTCTTTTTTCTTGAGCTGCTCTCAGGATTCTTCCTTTGTCTTTGGTTTTAGCGAGTGTGATTATGATATGTCTTGGTGATTTTCTTTTGGGGTCTATCCTATATGTGGTTTGTTGAGCTTCTTGGATGGTCGCCTTCTTATCTTTCATGATATTAGGGAACTTTTCTGTCAGCAATTCTTCAATGATCCTCTCTGTGTTTTCCATTTTCTCCCCCTGTTCTGAAACTCCAATCACTCACAAATTTTTGCTTTTGATTGTATCCCACATCATTCTCAGGATTTCTTCATTTTTCTTCATTCTTTTTTCTGATTTTTCCTCAAAGTAGTATCCATGTATTTGTTTTAAATTTTGCTGATCCTGTCTTCCATTGTTTCAAACCTGTTCCTCAGCCCTTCTATGAAACTGTCCATTTCTAAAATCTTGTTTTTGCTGTTTTTGTATGATTTGTGGTTGTGAATTTATTTTGACATTTTGTTCCTGTATTATTTTCCTGAATTCTTCCATTGTTTTGTCTGTGTTTTCCACGATTTTGTCTGCCTTTTCCTTGATGTCTATTTTTTCCTCATTTTAGTCTGCTTTGTCCTTCAACTCTTGGATAACACTGTATATTAAAGATTTGAATCCCCTTTCAGGTAGTTCCAGTGACTTTTCTTCTGCTGGCAGGTCATCTGGTGTTTTATTTTGGAAGCCTACTGAAACCATGCTGTCCTGCTTTTTATATATATGTATATATGTATGTTTTGTTATTGTCAGCTGTCTTCAGGACATTCAGTAGTTATTTTCCTCATTTCTTGATTGTAGATTTGTTTGTGTCATCCTGCTTTTGCTTTATTTGGCTATGTCTGAGCAGGCAGACTATGCATTCTTTGTTGTTTGCTCATCTATGGGCTCAATACTTCTCACCACCTTGTCCAATGAGCAGGGCCAGTTGCTCAGCTATGATGCAGCAGGGCAGGTCCAGAGGAATGGGAGGGGTTGGGATGGGTTATTCGTGGCACGTACTGAGGCCAACAGGGTAATGACAGGGGTCAGTGCAGGGCAGTTTCTGGTAGACCGAGCCCATGCTGCTTGAGGGTGTGGTGTTCAGCACATGGTACAGATAGGCAAGAGGGAGGTGGGGAGGTTGTGATGTGTGGAGCTAAGTGGGTGTGGGAAAAAAGAGAAAGAAGACAGAGAAACAGGAACAACAAAAAAAAAGTGCTGAGGGAGCCTGCCGTTGGAGTTGTGAAGACCCGGGGAAGCCATGTGCCAGTGGCTTTCTAGCCAGGTAGTGAGGCACAGCCCATCAAGAAGGGACAGATACGGCACAATCAGCTAAATGGGCAGGAGAAAAGAAAGGAAGGAAGGGAGAGAGAGATAAGAAACTAGATTAAAAAAAAAAAAGGAGAAAGAAAGGCAGAGGCAGCTATGTGGTCAGGAGAGAGGAATGGAAGGTATGTAGAGAGAGATAAGAAACCAAGAAAAAAAAGATGCCTCAAGGGAACCTACTGATGTGGTGGCACAGACTGGGGAAGTGGCTCCCCAGCCTTGCAGCACTGCACAGTCTGTCTAGAAGGATCAGAGATGGCACACGGCGCCAGGTGTTCAGGAGAAAAGAAGGGAAAAATGGTAGAGACAAGAAATCGAGAAAAGAAAAAAAAAATCCCCAAGGGAGACCACTGGCTTGGTGGTGCGGACTGAGGAAGTGGCTCCTAAGCTGCTGCACAGCCCTTCTAGATGGGGGGCAGAGATGGCACATGGCACCAGGTGTTCAGGAGACAGGAAAAGAAGGAAAGTAGAGAGAGACTGGAAACTGAGAAATGAAGAAAAACAAAAAGGAATAAAGAAAAAGAAGAAAAAATGCCCCCAGGGATCCCACTGGTGTGGCAGCTTGGACAAGGGAAGTGGTTCCCCAGGCAAGCAGCACTTCACAGCCTGTCAAGAAGAAATGGAGATGGCACAAGGAGCCAGGTGTTTGAGTGAAAGGAAGGGAAAAAGATGAGACAGAGAGAAGAAACCAAGAGAAGCCAAAAAAAGCAACAAAAGCATAAAAAAAAATGGCACCAAAGAAGCCAGACAGTGTGTGCAGGGTGAATCCAAGTGCAATAGAGCTGATGCCTCTCCTGCCAAGCAACTTCGGCCCAAAGGGAAGCAGAGGAGTCTGGGCAGGGGGAAGAAGCATGGGAGGTGGGAAATCATGTATTGCTGGTTACCAGGTGCTCTGTCTCCTGCTGGGAGCTCCATAAAGTTGCCTTCCCATACTCCCTGTCCGCTGATCTTCCACAGGAGTCCAAAACGGCGAATCCGAGCCTCATTAGCTGACAGAGACCTTCCACTCCATATCTCTCCTTGCTCTCTGTCCTCTGTCAGTTTTTTATCCCATTTGGTGCTTGGTTAAGTTCTTTATCTCTTCATTTGACACTTAGGGTTCCAGGATTGGCATTTGTCTCTGTTTTACTTAGTTTTTCCAGCCTGTGCTGTGGAGGGACTGCATGGTGCTTCTGTCTATAGCCCCACATTGGCTCCATCTCCAGCTCTTTTTAATTCTTAAAGTTTCATGAATCCAGTGACTTCTGTTCAGCATAAGTTGCTAATGGGGAGGGGGAATTTAATCTCCCAGGGAAGCCTGAGAGTTGTAAGAGGCGATGAATGGTAGATGAGCTCTCAGGATAATTGGACGGCTGAAAAACATCCTGCATCCCTCTTACGGGGAGCCCTGGTGGTGCAGTGGTTAAAGTTTTTGGCTGCTAAATGAAAGGTCAGCACTTCAATCCCACCAGCTACTCTGTGGGAGAAAGTTGTGGCTTTCTGCTTCCGTAAAAATAACAAACTTGGAAAATCTATGGGGCAGTTCTAATCTGTCCTATGGGGCGCTTGTTGTTAGGTGCCGTCAAGTTGGTTCTGACTCATAGCGACCCTATGTACTACGGAACAAAACACTGACGGGTCCTGTGCCATGCTTACAATTGTTGTTATGCTTGAGCCCATTGTTGCAGCCATTGTGTCAATCCATCTTGTTGCAGGTCCTCCTCTTTTTCACTGACCCTCTACTTTACCAAGCATGATGTCCTTCTCCTGACAGGATCAGTTCCCTCCTGACAACATGTCCAAAGTATGCAAGACATAGTCTCCCCATCCTTGCTTCTAAGGAGCATTCTGGTTGTACTTCTTCCAAGACAGATTTGTTCATTCTTTTGGCAGTCCATAGTATATTCAATATTCTTTGCCAACACCACAATTGAAAGGCATCAATTTTTCTTCTGTCTTCCTTATTCAACTTCCAGCTTTCACATGAATATGAGGCTGTTGAAAATACCATGGCTTGGGTCAGGCACACCTTAGTCTTCGAGGTGACGTCTTTGCTTTTCAACACTTTAAAGAGGTCTTTGCAGCAGATTTGCCCAATGCAGTATGTCATTTGATTTCTTGACTGCTGCTTTCATGGGCATTGATTGTAGGTCCAAGTAAAATGAAATCCTTGACAACTTCAATCTTTTCTCGTTTATCATGATGTTGCTTATTGGTCCAGTTGTGAGGATTTTTGTTTTCTTTATGTTGATGTGCAATCCATACTGAAGGCTGTGATCTTTGAGCTTCATCAGTAAGTGTTTAAAGTCCTCTTCACTTTCAGCAAGCAAGGTTGTGTCCTCTGCAAAACGCACGTTGTTAATGAGCCTTTCTCCAATCCTGATGCCTCGTTCTTCTTCATATAGTCCAGCTTCTCAGATTATTTGCTCAGCATACAGATTGAATAGGCATGGTGAAAGGATACAACCCTGACACACACATTTCCTGACTTTAAACCACACAGTATTCCCTTGTTCTGTCTGAACAACTACCTCTTGATCCATGTACAGGTTCCCCATGAGCACAACTAAGTGTTGTGGAATTCCCATTCTTCGCAATGTTATCCATAATTTGTTATGATCCACCCAATTGAATGCCTTTTCATAGTCAATAAAACACAGGTAAACATCTTTCTAGTAGTCTCTGCTTTCAGCCAGGATCCATCTGACATCAGCAATGATATCCCTTCTTGTATATCCTCTTCTGAATCCGGCCTGAATTTCTGGCAGCTCCCTGTTTATATACTGCTGCAGCCGCTTTTGAATGATCTTCAGCAAAATTTTACTTTTGCGTGATATTGATGATATTGTTCAATAATTTCTGCATTCAGTTGGATCACCTTTCTTGGGAATAGGCATAAATATGGATCTCTTCCAGTCGGTTGGCCATGTAGCCGTCTTCCAAATTTCTTGGCATAGATGAGTGAGCACTTTTAGTTCTACATGCATTGTTGAAACATCTCAATTGATATTCCGTCAATTCCTGGATCCTTGTTTTCTGCCATTGCCTTCAGTGCAGCTTGGACTTCTTCCTTCAGTACCGTAAGTTCCTGATCATATGCTACCTCTTGAAATGGTTGAACATCGACCAATTCTTTTTGGTACAGTGACTTTACGAATTCCTTCCATCTTCTTTTGATGCTTCTTGTGTTGTTTAATATTTTCCCCATAGAATCCTTCACTACTGCCACTCCAGGCTTGAATGCTTTCTTCAGTTCTTTCAGCTTGAGAACTGCCAAGTGTGTTCCTCCCTTTCTGGTTTTCTATCTTCAGCTCTTTGCACACGTCATTATAATACTTAACTTTGTCTTCTCGAGCCACCCTTTGAAATCTTCTGTTTGTCCCTTTTACTTCATCATTTCTTGCTTTTGCTTTAACCACTCGACATTCAAGAGCAAGTTTCAGAGTCTGTTCTGACATCCATTTTGGTTAGTGAAAACCTTATGAATAGGGTTGCTATGAGTCGGACAGCAACAGATTTGGTTTTGGTTTGGTTTCTCTGACCAGCTGCCATCTAGTCAACTCAAATTTATGACAACCCCATGTGTGTCAGAGTGGAACTGTGCTTCACAGGGTTTTCAGTGACTGATTTTTCGGAAGTAGATCACCAGGCCTTTCTTCCAAGGTGCCTCTGAGTGGACTCAAACCACTAACCTTTCATTAACTACTGCACCACGCAGGGACATCCCCTCTTAGGAACTTGCTTTTCCTTCTGTTGCAGTCTGATTTTGCAAATATGGAGGCAACCAGATTCCCACCCCACATGCTCTTCTTACAATGTGACCTCAGCACTTCTGTCATGGATGATGGGGTCTGTGTCCCCTCCCCTTGGCCCAGGTAAACCTTTGTGACTGCCTAGAATTTAGTGTACAGTAGAAAATTCCATGTGCATCTCTTTATAGCTGAGTAGTATTCCACTGTGTGTGTGAACCACATTTCATTTATCCGTTCATCTATTGATGAACATTTAGGTCTTTTCCATCTTTTGACTATTGTGAAGAACTTTGGTGTACAAGTATCTGTTTGCATTCTGCTTTCAATTATTTTGGGTCTATATTCTAGGAGTGGAATTGTGAATCATGTAGTAATTCTACATTTAACTTTTTGAGGAACCACTAAACTGTTTCCACAGTGACCTTACCATTTTACAAACCCACCAGCAAAGGATGAGGGTCCCAGCTTCTCCACATCCTCACTAATACCTGTTGTTTTGTATTTTTTTTTAATCTCACATGCTACAGCGTGGATGAACCTTGAAAACATTATGCTAAGTGAAATAAGCCAGACCTAAAATGACAAATATTGTGTGATCCCACTTATATGAACTATCTAGAATAAGCAAATGTATAGAAACCATAGCATATTAGTGGTTGCCAGAGGTGGGAAAGAGGGAGGATTTGCTTAGGCGGCACTGAGCTTCTGTTAAGGGTGATGGGAAAATCTGGAAATGGATAGTAGAGATGGTTGCATAACCTGGTGACTATAATCAATATCTCTGAATTGTACATGTAAAAGAAGTTGAAATGGCAAATGTTTTGATGTAGAAATAGTTACAACAATAAAAAGAAATGCCATGCCCCTCCACCTAGCTGTCTTGGAACACTAGTTTTTGGGACTCAGCCCCTGTGTGCCAAGGAAGCCCAAGGAGTCCGGGGAAAGACCTCCTGGGACAGAAACCGAAACCCCCAGCCCCTGGGCCAGATGAGCTACAAGACAACGACCAGCATGGGTTTGCCAGCCGTGTGAGTGGACAGTCCTGAAAATGGGGTCTCCATACATTGTTGCAGCCATTCCTTGATGCTGCTCACACGTCGGTGCCCTCTTCACCATAAGGTCCATTTTCTGTGTGCCATTTTGTTTTATTATAAAACAGGATTATTGGCTTTCTCAATCCTACTGGTTCAGGCTTTGGAATCTGTCTGATCACAAAGGTCGCTATTTGGTGCATTCATCCTGGCCCTTCTTGAGGGAAAATTGCAGAACCTGAGAAACACAAGACATTATTGTAATGCTCATAGTCTGAATGCCTTACTAAAATTACTGAGGCCCTGAAGAGTTGGGCTTTTCACAAAACCCACCACACCCTAGGACTAGAAAAAGATCCCTTATGGTGGCCTGATGTGTTCTATTGGAGGGAGAGAAACAGAAGGGGGATGGGAGTTTTGATTTATCATCCAAGTTCCCTTTCCTTTCCACCTCATTTAATGTGATCCTTACAGAGATATGTCTTTGTCTTGCACTCATTTAAAACAAAGGCTCCTCTCAGTGAGTCCCCAGTTCTAAGTTTGTGAAGTAGGGAAAAAACAGCCAGATCTGCTGTTACACTAATTTCACGTATTCTCATCTCATTTCAAAACCACGTTATTCTTCCAGCTGCATATCTACCAGCCATTTTCTTCTGCAACCTGTAGGTTTCCTGCAGAGAGAGGACAATGGGAGAGGTAAGTGAGAGAGATGATTTACAAGGCTTTTTTTTTTTTTTTTTTCTTTCTGCTCTAATTTACAGGAAAATCACCCTTGCATGGGAAGACAAGTTAATCTTCCCATCACTGAAGGATTCATCATGATGGAAAACAGTGAATAAACAGAATATATTTTATATTAGTAATACTGAATATATTTGGTAGTAGTAGTTCTTTGGTGCCCTGGATATTAGTAGAAATGCCTTATCTTTTTAACTGAAAGAATGTTTGTCTTTATTTCAGACAGTACTACCCTCTATTCTTTTGCAAGGGTTAATTTTTTATCTATTACAGAGGAGTCCCTGGGCAGTGCAAACGGTGAAGTGCTCAACTAGTAGCCGAAAGGCTGGCAGTTCAAACCCACCCAGAAGCATCTTGGAAGAAAGGGCTGGCCATCTGCTTCTGAAAGATCACAGCCTTGAAAACCCTATGGAGAACAGTCTTACTCTGACACAGGTGGGGTCTCCGTGAGTCAGAATCAGCTCGACAGCAACGAATAACGACACCACTACTCCAGTATGACCTCGTCTTAGCTAATTATATCTGCAAAAGCCCTACTTCAAGTAAGGTCACATTCACAAGAACTGGGCATTAGGATTTCAGCATCTCTTTCTCGGGGACCCAAAGACACAGCTGAAACCATGTCACCGGATGTCCAGCACCTTGGGAAGTTACAAAGTGGACACGGAGTTTCCCACTCGCTCTTGAGCTGGTTCCCCGTGGCATCTCTGTGCATACTGCCTACAGCTCCAGAGGCAACTGGGAAGGAAAGAAGGGTCATAGAGGGATTCAAAATATTCAAATGACACATGGTTTCAGGTTGGGGTGGCTTGATTTGTGTGCTTTGTAATAAATGCAGTAAGAACACCGTTCATTTCCAACTCTTCAGTAGGATGAAGCATTAGTAACTATTTCTTCCAAAGATAAACTTGATTACATTACTTATGTATACTATGTACATTGCATTAGAGGTAAAAAATGCACCAGGGTTAAAAAAAAATTAATAATATACAGCTTTTGAAAATGAGTGTTTTCTTATCCACTGCTAATAACAGCTTCGATTATTAAAATGAAAGGATCTTAAACATGCAACTCACCTTCAGGTCTTGGTACTGCTTGTTTGCTTTTACACATTTTGCTAAACTTGACAGACAATCTAGAAATAACATCTCTGCTCACTTTCAGTTGCTCATTTTGATACCAGCGCTGTGCTTTTGTGTAGGGGTCTCTGACATATGGGGAGAACCGTGTGAGAGAAGTGAAAAAAAAAAAAAAACCAGGAGCTTTGAAACCACAAAGACTCAGGTTTTAAAGCCACGTATGTCCTGGAGGTTTGGGGGTGCCTAGTTAAGTAGCAATTCTAATCTCAGTTTTTTAAATTTGTACACATGAATGAAAATTAAATAGCTAACATTTGTTGCTGTTTTTGTTAGCTGCTGTCGAGTCAGCCCCCAACTCATGATGACCCCGTGCACGACGGAACGAAATGCCGCCCGGTCCTGCGCCATCCTCATGATGGGTTGTGGATGGGACCATTGTGATCCATAGGGTTTTCGTTGGCTGATTTTTGGACTTAGATCACCAGGCTTTTCTTCCTAGTCTTAGTCTGGAAGCTCCATTGAAAACTGTCCACCATGGGTAACCCTGCTGGTATTTGAAATACTGGTGGCGTAGCTTCTAGCATCCCAGCAACATGCAAGCCACCACAGTATGACAGACTGACAGATGGGTGGTAGAGGGCTTCATTTACTCTATTTAAAATAAAAATTTGTTACCTCAAAGAGATTACAATCTAATGAGGAAGACAGAACACACACAAATAGCTACAATAAACATTGTAAGGATGCCACAAAGTGACAGGGATCTTAGAAGAGGGAGGAAGGGGATGCTGGGAATGACTTGGTAGAGCTGTGACTTCCTGGCTGGCACAACAGAAACAGTACAGACGGACAGTAACACTTACACATATTCCATCTGGCCACCTACTCTTCTCAACCCCCTTCTCAACTCCTACCAGTATTTCAAATAGCAGCAGGGTCACTCATGCTGAACAGGTTTCAGCAGAGTTTCCAGACCAAGACAGACTAGGAAGAAAGGCCTGGCAATCTGTTTCTGAAAATCAGCCAATGAAAATGAATTCTGGCCAATGAAATAGGAGTGGATGTGTGTTCTTATAGGCTGAAGAGGTGCGAAGCCCATGTGCTGTTATCCAGTCTCCTCCACCGCTTTGCTATCTGAGGTGACTTTGTGTTCCAAAAGGCTCAGCTACCAGATGTTAGAACCTCCATCAGCCCAGATCTCTGAGTATCTAGGTGGAACATAGCCCCCTGCCAAGCATGAGGGAGAAATAAACTTTTATTGGGTTAAACCGTCAAGGTTTGGGACTGTTTTGTACAACAGTATAGCATAGCCTATCCTAACACAGGCTGGTAGGTGCTTCCCCCGCCCCCCAGGGTTTTTATGGTTTTATTTAGCACAAATAAAACTTGCAAAGAGCTGTCTATTCATTTTCTTCGCTGCGCACCTGGCGCTGGGCTTAGCGACTCTCATGGCCAGCTGAGCTGCCCTTCCCACGACAGCTTTGCGGTTCTTGGAGGAACCGCGGTGAGCAATCTCAAAGCGCTTCCTGCTCCTTGACACTGTGGACCAGGAACTTGGGGAAGCCACTGGGCAGCATGTGCCATTTTCTTGCTGCTTCCATAACCAGCGTCGGCACCAAGATCAGGCCCTTAAATCGTCTCTGCGCCCTGTTGTCAGTTCCACTGGGCTTGCGCCAGCTCCGCTTAATTTTCACATAACGGCCTGATCAGTGCCTGATGAACTTCTTGGTCCTCTTTTGGAGGATCCTGGGCTTCACCAGGGGCCTGGGGGCAGCCGTGACACCGGTTAGAGATGGCTGCCACCTCCGTAGGCAGCAACAAGGAAGAGAGCAGGTAGATGCTTCCATAACGACTACTCGAAGCCATGTTACCGTGCCATTAGAAAAGCAAGTCTCTGTCAGACAAAAGGGAGGCAGGGGTGGCTCAGCGGTGGAATTCTCCCCGTCCACGCAGGAGACCCAGGCTGAATTCCCAGCCAAGCCACCTCATGAGTAGCCACCACCCGTCTGTCAGTGGAGACTTGTGTGTTGCGATGATGCTGAACATGTTTCAGCATAGCTTCCAGACTAAGTGGGAGTAAGAAGAAAGGCCTGGTGATCTACTTCCAAAAATCAACCAGTGCAAATCCTATGGATCACAAGGGTCCAAGCTGCAGCCAACCACGGGGATGGCACAGGACCAGGCAGTGTTCATTTCCTTGTTCACGGAGTCGTCAGGAGTCTGGGCCAACTAGCGGACAGCTACCAGCAACAGCGTCTACCCTGATTCCTCTTCCTCAGCCCTGGGTACAGACCCAGTGACTTCTTTTGACCCACAGTTTTAGTTCTCATCTCCCCGGTGGTGGACACCTGTGCTATTGCCACAAGCCGACCCCTCCTCAGGCCGCAGGTAATGGACCCAGGTGTTAGCAACTGACTCAAGCGAAGCCAACGAATCTCTTTGCCATAATTTTTCTTTCTTTCTTTTTTTATTGTGTTAAATATATGTGTAACAAAACATTTGCCACTCCGCTATTCTTCACATGTTTAATTCAGTGACATTAATTATGTTTATCATGTTGTGCTATCATCATCATTAGCCATTTCCAGATTTTTCCATCACCCTAAACAGAAGCTCAGTGTTCCCTAAGCAATGAGTCCCCTTCTCCCCTCCCTCCCACTCACTCCAGTAACCACTAGTAAACTTTTTTTTTTATCATTGGGGTTCAAGAGAAAGTCAACTTCATTTCTTTCCCCCGGCTAAAACTCTAAGAAAGGGAGACTCAGGAGCTGTCAGCGGCCGTGTTTTCTGATGCCTGAAGAAAGCTGGTCAGCTGGAAGGGGATGGAGTGCGCAGGCGAAGAGAAATGCTGAGCAAGAGAGGGGGACGTCGGGCGGCGTTAAGACCCTGCTTCTCCTGGTGGCGCAGCGGTTGAGAGCTCAGCTAAGACAAAAGGTCGGCAGTCGGAATCCAGTAGCTGCTCCTTGGACAACACTATGGGGCAGTTCTACTCTGTTCTATGGAGTCGCTGTGAGTCAGAACCCACTCGATAGCAAGGGGGGTGGTGGTTTTTTTTTTTTGTTTTTGTGTTCCAGCTCCGCCCGGGGTCCGGCTATATCCCTGCCCTTCCCTGTTCTCCAAATATTCCTTGATGTACTCTAACATTAGGCTTAAGTTAGTTGGATTTCTGTCACTTTCAATCAAAGAAACCCCGAGTATCTTACTTTGTCGCAAATAACATGCCCACACATAAAACATGCAACATAGTGTGTTTATGAAAATAACGTGGGGGGAGGATGCGTGGTTGGCAAAAAAAGTATAATGCACGAGCGATTTGCATAAAAATATGGTAGTATATTTCTTAAATGAGTCTATTAGAAGTTCACAGTGTAGCTTTTCCCTCTCTTTTAGCCAGTAACTGGCAACCAGTTGCCATCAAGTGGATTCCAACTCATGATGACCCCATGTGTGTCAGAGTAGAACTGTTCTCCGTATGGTTTTCAATGGCTGGGTATTCAGACGTTGATTGCCAGGCATTTCTTCCAAGGCACCCCTGAGAGGATTAGAACCAGCAACCTTTCGGTTAGCAGCCCAGCACATTAACCGTTTGCTCCACACAGGAACTGCCACCCTTTCTTTCTCTTGGCAGATCCAAAATCATATCTCCTAGTATTGGCAACAACCCTTACAACTGAGCTCAAAATCACCATTGCTGCGCTAGATCCAGGACAATCTCAAAATATACCGCATGTGCTAATGAGCTTGGTTACACACACACACACACACACACACACACACACGCAAGCAGGGATGAATTACACAATAAGCAAGGTACGCATATTATTTAATTGACTCCATATAGAAGTCCTGTAGGGCTGTCGTTATTGGTCCATTTTACCGTCAAAGAAACTAAGGCTCAGCAATGTGAAGTGATTTGAACAAGTTCACAAAATTTCTAATTGCCAGAGCCAGGGTTTGAAATTAGTTCTGTCTAACTATATGGCTTCAGCTTTTTCCATTTCAAATGCTGCCTTTAAAAAGAAAAAGAAAAAAAAATAAAAGGCAAATAGGTGCATTGAT
Source organism: Trichechus manatus latirostris (assembly GCF_000243295.1). Lineage (NCBI taxonomy): Eukaryota > Metazoa > Chordata > Mammalia > Sirenia > Trichechidae > Trichechus > Trichechus manatus. Next base: position 1,571,326 of record NW_004443961.1, read on the forward strand.
GTCATTCTTCCTCAAGGACATGAAAAGAGTGTATAAACAGCACAGTCACTCTGTGTAATAAAATCTTTTAATTATGACCCAAATTCACAGCAGTGCAGGGATAAGCTGACCGTGAACTCACCTGAAGTCAAAGCACTTCACAGCAAGGCCAAGGGCGAAACCTCAGCTCTTTCTTCTATCAGCAAACAGAGAACCTCAGGAAGGTGTGTTTTTATCCAACTTAGACGAAAATGTGGTGGAGGGAGACGTTTATAAGGATGCCAGCAGGAGCTGAATCAGAGGCAGAGCTTGCAACTTCTTATCTCCACAACTCCATTTGGGAATCTACTGCTATTGTCTTTCTGGAAGTAAAGTACATGCCTTTTGAGGACCGGTTTGGGGAACATTTGCAAGGAGTGCAAAGGCCCTGAAGGAAGAGGTTAGCAGGAAAGTGGGGCTGGTAGCATTCCTACCTTGATGGGTGCAGAACCAATCTGCAGCCCAATAAATGGCTCACTGATGGATTGCTTTCCATAAGGAAGGAGACTAAAAAAAACCCATTGCCATCGAGTCGATTCCAATTCATAGTGACCCTATAGGACAGGGTAGAACTGCCTCATAGAGTTTCCAAGGAGCGCCTGGTGGATTTGAACTGCCGATCTTTGTGGTTAGCTGCCGGTGCACTTAAGCACTACGCCACCAGGGTTTCCAAAGAAGGAGATAGCTCATCTTATTCGCTATCCAAGGTGGGTGATGTTTTCTAGCTCGACTCTTAATGAGTTATTTACTCTTCATTACTTTTAATCTTTGAATTTTGTCCTGGTCTAAACAGTACCTTGGAATCATATGGCACAAAACATTCTAAGCCTGTCATCTTTTAAAAGGCTTCAAATCAGGTAACAGCTTCACAGAACTTCAGTTTAGTACCTCGTTTATTCTTTTTTATTATATCAGATGGATATGGATATAGATAAAATATAGGTATAGAGATAGAGTTTAAGGTAGAAGTTGTTGTTAGGTGCCGTCGAGTCGGTTCCGACTCATAGCGACCCTGTGCACAGCAGAACAAAACGCTGCCCTGTCCTGCGCCATCCTCACAATCATTGCTATGCTTGAGCCCATTGTTGCAGCCACTGTCGATCCATCTCATTGAGGGTCTTCCTCTTTTTCGCTGACCCTCTGCTTTACCAAGTGTGACGTCCTTCTCCAGGGACTGATCCCTCCTAATAACATGTCCAAAGGATGTGTGAGACGTGGTCTCACCATCCTTGCTTCTAAGGAGCACTCTGGCTGTACTTCTTCCAAGACAGATTTGTTCGTTCTTTTGACAGCTTATGGTATGTATATTCAATATTCTTCGCCAACACCACAATTCAAAGGCGTCGATTCTTCTTAGGTCTTCCTTACTCATCGTCCAGCTTTTGCATGCATAGGAGGCGACTGAAAGAGAGGCAGAAGTAGAGGTAGAGATACGGAAGGTCCCTGAGTAGCACAAGCTGCTTGCACTCAACTACTAACCTAAAGGTTAGTGGTTTGAACTCACCAGGCGGCACTGTCTCTCAAATCCGTGGAGCTGATATGTAGCAGGAGTGTTGGAGATATTCTTTGAAGCAAGATGGTTATGGCTGTTTGTCTGTCCCTCTCAGGTTTTTAATATGCATCTTCACGCCCCTCCTGACCAGAGCTCCATAATAGTGGTTGTTACTTGCCCCTGAGTCAGCTCTGACTCGTGGTGACCCCACGTACAACAGAAAGAAACACTGCCCGGTCCTGCGCCATGTTCATGCGCGTTGGTGTGCTTGAGTCCATTGCTGCGGCCACTGTGTGCTTTCGGTGCCTTCCAATTTAGGGGGCTCATCTTCCAGCACTGTACTGCACAATGTTCTGTTGTGGCCCATAGGGTTTTCACTGGCTGATTTTCAGAAGTAGATCAGCAGGTCTTACTTTGTAATCTATTTTAGTCTGGAAGCTCCACTGAAACCTGTCCACCATGGGTGACCCTGCGGGTATTGCGAATACCTGTCAGAGCTTCCATGATCATAGAAACATGCCAGCCACCACCGTCTGACAAACCAGCAGACGAGCGGGGGTCTTTGCGGCACCAAAAACCAAACTCGTTGCCATCAAGTAAATTCCAACTCATAGCGACCCTAGAGGACAGAGGAGAACTGTCCCATAGGGTTTCCAAGGTGTGGCTGGTGGATTCGAACTGCCGACCTTTTGGTTAGCAGTCGAGCTCTTAACCACTGCGCCACCAGGGCTCTGAGCTATTCAGCAGATGAGGGTAGGGAGACACTCTGGTATGATGACCCTGCATCTTGAATTTATTTCTGTTGTTGTTGGGTGCGATAGAGTCAATTTTCAACTCCTAGAAACCCCATGTGACAGAGTAGAACCACCCCACAGGGTTTTCTAGGCTGTAATCTTTATGGAAGCAGATCACCAGGCCTATCTCCTGGTGGGTGGGTTTGAATTGCCAGCCTTTCGGTTAGCAGCCAAGCGCTTAACCATTGCCCCGCCAGGGCTCCTTATCTTGAGTTTAAGGCCCAAGAATTTTGGAAAGGTGACTCTTGATGTAAAATCAGAACCCCCACATTTTCTTGGGAGCAGCTTGCTCCCCACCTCAGAGAATAATGCGGTTAGTTACCTGAAGCTGGGTGTTGACGCTCATCATTTTCCTAATGATTGTATTTCTCGTCTCCCCATTTCCATGGGCCGACCGTAAAGCGTGCGGGAAAGCAAGTGCCCCGATGTGTTCTATTTACTCAGGTTAACAGCTCTCGCACAATTCTGATTAATCCTCCCCTCTCCTTTACCCTGAGGTACTGGCATCCTAATGCCATCTCTATTATTGTTCGGCAGATCCTGTACTACTGCATACAGAAAGAGTGTAAATCACAGAACTAGTGTTTGAGGTCCGTAAAACCCCAGGTTATGAATATTTCATTACTATCCGTTTTATTTCCCTATCTATTCTGCATCTCCCCAAATGTCGTTTGTTTATTTATGGGTGCACTGTTCACCAGAAAGGCTTAATTACTCACATCAGGTGTGGACGGGATTGCCGACCCCCGTCTTGCGGCCTGAGCCACATTTGAAGGCAGTGATAGGTGATTTTTGTTTTCCCCTTTTTCCTTCATTTTTCAACACACAAATACCTGCCTGCCAGGTTGCCTCACTCACAGGAGTTTCTGCTTCCTAGCCATCATTGTCTTGATTTGCAAGCCCCACACACTGGCGCGCAGACGTTTCTGCCGTGAACTGCGGCCACGTGTTTAAATTCTTCTCAACGCCCCATTGTATGTGTCTTTGGTGGAAGAAGCAGTCAGACTTCAGCCGCAGATCTTGGCAGTGAGCGTCACATCATACAAGTGCAATTAGCCCCCCTCCCTGCGCTGGTACAGATGATTTGTATGAATCAGCTGGTCCCGCAAAAGAGGCAGCCATTATCACCTGCTTCTGAATTTCCCTGGAACCACAAAATTCCTATTAGTAAAGAGCCAGGGGGATTCAATCAGAGCAAGATCCGAGTCTGAATTCCCGACTTAAGGTGCTGACATCTCTCCCGCCATAGGGCAAGGTAGATATTAACACGACTTTGCGGTACAGGCAGTGGATTATTGAAAATGTCATAATTATATCTGCGATTCAGCAATGCAACAATTTTCCCCCTTTCTTCACCGTCATCGGCATAAAAGCAGCCTATGGGATTGCTATTTTCTGGCTGTGAGCCCTTTTATGGGCTGAGGAGAAAAAATTCCAGCAGGCTAGTGTCGCAGCTCTGAGAAGGCCTCATGACAGAAATATTGCTTTTAATGTCATTGTCTCTTTCTAGCTTGTATGCCACTCTCTTCGGATGGAGAGGTTTCTGCGTTGATGCAGCATCTCTGAGATTTTTCTGGAAAACCTCTGAGTCCCTTCCTTGCACTCCCCCCTCCCTGCAGATCAGGGGAAAATTAACCAGCTATTGGGATGACGCTATGGCATCTACAGATACAGGGGAGACGCGAGTTGGGAGGGGGCTATTCAGAGGGGAGTGAAGTCAGCAGGAGGCCTGTCTCCAAGGTTTCTGAAGGAGGCGTAAAAGAACGCAAGAAATGCATTCCGGGTGAACCTTCCCCTCCCGTTTATTTTGCTAGCTAAGATAAATATCACAGCTCATATCTAACATTTGAAAAGCAGGGCCAAAAAAAAAAAAAAATGATGGATTAATAAGTCCAAGGACAGAATAATAGAAGGGAAATATATTATCGAGAAGGATACCCGAGCCAATCTGAAAGGGGCAGGGAAAAAAGCTGAAGTGCAGATGGAAAGAAAACAAATAAAATAGTAGGCCATAGCAACCTTAAATAAAAAACCCTCCTGTAGTTATGCTAAATATTAATTAATGTTACCCAAGACCCCTGTGGTACTATTACTTGAGAAACAGGTATCTTCAGGCTGTGGGAGATTCCTTTTGTTATAGCCTACGCTCTGAGCGCTGTGGACTGAATGCCAGGCTAAATGTTCCCACTGTAATTATTGGTAATAATATTCCGCACACATTTCTATCTCCCATCGTCGTCTGTGATGAGGCTAATCCAGTACTTTCTGCATGAACTGTTATAATACCCAAGGCAGCAGGACAGAATATGATCAAGCGTGGGTTTACCAATGCAAAACCTAATGTGACTGAGTTCGTTTCCAGGAAATAAGCTGCGGATGGGATTTGTTCGAATCAGCCGCGGAGATGAACACCTGTAACCTCCTCCAGAGGCGACTGACTCAGGTGACCAGTTCTCAGCATGGCTTCATGTCACCCACAGGAAGCTGTCCTGAATACGGTTCTACAGAGCTGAGAAAGTGTTCTTCAATCAAGAAGCAGACCTTTTATTTCTTTTTCAAATTTTATGATTTGTTTAAAAATTATTTAAGATTCCCTGGTTGGTGCGAATGGTTAAGCGCTTGACTGCTAGCCAAAAGTTTGGTGCTTGGAACCAACACAGAGGTGCCTCAGAAGAAAGACCTGGCTATCTGCTTCTGAAAGGTCACAGCCTTGAAAACCCTATGGAGCAGTTCTACCCTGCACACATGGGGTCCCCAAGAGTCAGGAGCGGCTCAGTGGCAACTAACAACAACAATAAATAAATCATTTAAATAATTTATTGAAATTTATTTTGTATTATGTAACAAAAAGTTTGCCATTTTAACCATTTTTAAATGCATAATTCAGTGACATTAATTACGTTCGCCATGTTGTGCAACCATCGCCACTATTCATTTAAAAAAGTTTTCATCACCCCAAACAGAAATTTAGTAAGGTAGTCCCTGACTTATGACGTATTTGAGTTACGACGAACTGCATTTACCATTATCCGTTTTTTTCCGTTTGTTTGTACAGCTTATCGTTAGTAATATGTGTGTAGGTAGGTAGGTATTAAAATATATCTGTAAGTTTATATATAGTGTTTCCAACCCCAAAAGACAAATACAGATCGGATTTATAAAGATACTGCTAATAAAAGGCAATAATAATGAAAACTAAAGAAAAATGAAGTATTCGACTCATGTCAGAACCAATTTAGGAGAGTCATTGGAAGGGAAGTCGGGGACTACCTGTACCTCTTAAGCGCCCTCCTTGCCCCAGCCCCTGGTAACCCCAATAAACTTTGGTCTCTATGCATTTGCCTATTTTGGATATTTCACATAAGTGGAATCATCTAATATTTGTCGTTTTGTGTCTGACTTATTTTACTCAGCGGAAGGTATTCACGGTTCATGCATGTCGTACCAAGTAACAGGACTGCGTTTCTCTTTACGGCTGAGTAATATTCCATTGTATGGGTAGACCACGTGTTGTTTATCCATGTTGGTTGTCCTGTTGATGAACACTTGAGTTGTTCCTACCTTAGGGCTATTGTGAATAGTACTGCAATGAACATGGGTGTACCTGTACCTGGTTGAGTCCCTGCTTTCAAGTCTCTTGGGTATCTTTTAATGAGAAGTGAGGTGATCTGGATTCTGCTGGCAGCCCAGCCACAGACACTATCAAGGTGATGGTCTGCTGACAGCTCTGTGACTCAGTCTCATCGATGGTAAAAGGTGGAGTATACAAAGAAACCCTCTAGGAAGGAATATGATTTTAAGATCTATAAGCTGCCCAGAGATCCCCAGAGAGAAATTATTATTCCTCTATTGTATTGTAAAACTAAGTGAACAGCCCAACAGATTCACAAGAAACAAATCATCACTTAAATAGGATTGTTAGAGATGTCCTACAAAAGGAATTAATAAAAGGAAAAGCCTAGAAATTACTAAAAATGATACAATGTAAAATAGCATACTTTGGGTGGAGAGAGGAAGAACTGTCATACAATTACACCCTGCTTGAACTCTAAGACTATAATGAGGAGACCATAGTCTTGCTTACATGTGAGAAAAAAAAATGCAGCGTATGAAAACTCAGATTTACAAACTAGATCAGTTAATGAGTAATTACACACACTATAAAAGGATTTATCACTTTACAAATGGATTCCCTGCAGGGCTCCATTTTAATAGCTGAGCTCTCAGTGTTAGGAGTCACTGCCAATTAAAAGTCAATCAGAAGTGAAGATAAAGCACCTCTGAAATGAACATGTCTGTCAATGGGAAGTCATCAGTAAGTTCCAAAAATTCACTTTGTGTACAACTTTTTGTTGTTGTTAGCTCTCATCGAGTGTGCAACCAAAGAAAACGCTGCCCAGTCCAGCACCATCCCCATGATTCATTGTGGATTGGACTGTTGTGGTCCATAGGGTTTTCTTTGGCTATTTTTGGAAGTAGATTGCCAGGCCTTTCTTCCTAGTCTTAGTTGGTAGTTCAGCTGCAACCTGTTTAGCATCGCCGCAACATGCAAGCTTCCACTGACAGATGGGTGGTGGCTGCGCATGAGGTGCCTTGGCCGGGAATCAAACCTGGGTCTCCAGCATGGAAGGCAAGAATTCTATACCGAACCACCCATGCCCCTGTACAACTTCATAGGTACAGAGAATTTATTTCATCGGCCTTTATTGAGCACCTATTATAAACTCAGCTGGTCCTGTAGAATCCCTGCCAAGGGATTTCACAGAGTTGACTCCACAGTCCCTGTCCTCAGGAAATCTATGGTGTGAAGGGCACCGTCAGCACTTGTGGTGGGACAATTCTTTCCTGTGGAAGTTGGTCCTGTCTATGGCGGGATTATTCACTAAATGCCCAGGGAGCTCCCCTGTCATTGTGTCAACCACAGAACACCCTCACACACTCCCCAGTTCTCACTTTCCACATGGGAGACCCAGGTCCAAATCCCAGCCAATGCACCTCGTGCACACTCACCACTTATCTGTCAGTGGAGACTTATGTGTCGCTGTGATGCTGAACAGGTTTCTAGAAGATCCAGAAGATCTTCCAGACTGAGACAGACTAGGAAGAAAGGCCTGGCGATCTACTTTCAAAATCAGCCAATGAAAACTCTATGGATCACAGTAGTCTCATCTGCAACCAATCATGAGAATGGTGCAGGACTGGGCTGTGTTTTGTTCCATTGTGCATGGGGTTACCATGAGTCAGGGCCAACTCGACAACAGCTAACAACAACAACAACCCATATACTGCTGCTGAGGACCTGTGTGCTGTTCATAAAGTCTGCTGTGATACCTTGAATTGAAGGATATCACTTCTAGAGCATCTCTGAGAGGTCACTCTTTTCATCTGGTAAGGGGGAAACTGGAGTCAAAAGAAATGAAGTGTCCCATCTCCAAACACCATCCCACGGAGGCTTCCATTAAACAAATCTCTTTGGGAAAAGCGAGAGCATTTGATGTCTACTCTCTGAACTCAGCTGCTTTCTACTTCAATTTCTCTCTGTATTTATCAGATTTTCCCTCTTTATCTCTGCTCCTTTTCCTCATTTTCAGGAAAGAAATTGTGGTGGTTATTGTTATGTGTCAACTTGGCGAGGTTATGACTCTCAGTGGTTTGACAGACACTGGACTGGTTGCTTTTCCATAATGTAGTATAATGTAATTACGTTCCATGATGTGATCTGATGTGAGCAGCCAATCAATTGAAAAGGGAGTTTCCTTGTGGGAGTCGCCTGCCTCCAAAATATAGATGGATGTTTTGCAAAGCTGATTCTCTCTCGACCCTGCACTCTTGGCGTGTGTGTGTGTGTGTGTGTGTGTGTGTGTGTGTGTGTATATATATATATATCAGTCACTGGTTTTGCTCCTCTCGAGAACCCAGACTACAATAGTAATATTCTTATTCTTTGTTGGGTTCAACTTCCCCTGTTCTCCAGCACCTCACTTCCCAAAGCATTGCTTGTTCTAGCAGTAAGATTTTAGAAAAGGAAGTGAGATGAGAGATAATCTGCTCCAATAATTTCCATCGGTGGTGTGAAGAGCCCTCTAACAAAGTAAGCAAAGTCCTCTACTGGGGAGAAGGTTTGGAACACCTGTGGGAATTTGATGGAGAGTCAAAGAGAAGAATAATACAATAACTTCTTTTTTATTGCCCTTGGTTTTACTAAGGTTCGGCTGATGAGACTGCACAAAACCTTAAATGACCTAATAACATGGTTTCATTATTTTCTTCAGCAGCTTTCAGTAGCCTAAGAGTGTGAGAAGAGAACGCTGTCTTGGAAATCATTTGTCACCGATGAATGGTGCAGTGTAAAGAGAATGAGGGATTTGGATGTGAGGCAAACGCATCATTCAAATGGCTGACCACGTGGTCCATATCAGAGAGACAAAGTGGCACCATGGGTGATCTTAACGCCCAAACTAGGAAGCTGCAAGAGCCAGGAGGCCCTGGACCTGCTCACTTGGTGGTGAGAGATGGAAGAGAGGGAGGCAGAGTTGCCAAGGGGAAGGATAGAGTTTCAGAACTCAAACACACAACAGTTTTATATAATGGTGTTGTCTCTGGCATGGCCAGCTGGTATGGATGAGGCCAAATGGGAACGTAGTTATTGAGGTAAATGTTAAACCCATTGCCATCGAGTCAATTCCAACTCATAGCGACCTTATAGGACAGGGCAGAACTGCCCCATAGAGTTTCCAAGGATGTAATCTTTATGGAAGCAGATTGCCACATCTTTCTCCTGAGGAGTGGCTGATGGGCTCGAACCACCGCCCTTTCAGTAAGCAGCCATATGCTTTAACCACTGCGTCACCAGGGCTCCTTGAGATGAGTGTTAAAGCCCCTAAAAATGGCATGGAAAGAGAGAATGGGACAGGTACTCAAGTCACTTAGTAAAGTAAAGGAAGTGAATTTGAAAAGAATAACTCGAATTTCTATTAAAATACCTCTGGGACAAAAGATTACAAGAAAAATATACAACAATTCTCAAGTGCTTTGGTATTAGAAAAATGCATTCAGAAAACCAAAATAAGATTTCATCTTCCCACTGAATTTATATGGATGTCATCATCCAATCAATAGGTAGGTATTTAGCATATCAACCCCTAGTCAGACACGGTGATGCAACTGGGGACCAACAGGCACCTGTCGTGAAGGAGTTCACAGGCCAGTGAAGGAGGCAGAAGGAGATTCCATTTCAACAGTCTAAGTACTGTTGTGGTCTTGTGCCATGGAGTCAATTCCAACTCATGGCGACCCCGTGTGTTATAGAGTAGAACTGCTCCATCGGGTTTTCTTGGCTGTCATCTTTTTTTTTTTAATTTTTAATTTTATTGTATTTAGGTGAAAGTTTACAGTGCAAATTAGTTTTTCATTCAAAAATGTATACACACACACACACACACAAAATGTATACACAGATTGTTTTGTGACATTGGCTGCAATCCCCACAACACGTCAGCATTCTTCCCTTTTCCCTCCCCGCACCCCGGGTTCTCCCTTTGCCCAGTTTTCCCGTCCTTCCCTGCCTTGTCCTCTTTGTTTCTGGGCAGATGTTGCTCATTTGGTCTCCTATACTTGATTGAACTAAGAAGCACATTCCTAACGTGTATTGTTTGTTTTACAAGCTCTGTTTAATCTTTGGCTGAAAAGGTAGACTTCAGGAGTGGCTTCAGTTCTGAGTTAGCAGGGTGTCTGGGGGCCATAGTCTCAGGGGTTCCTCCAGTCTCTGTCAGACCAGTAAGTCTGGTCTTTTTTTTTTGAATTTGAATTTTGTTCTACATTTTTCCCTGCTCTGTCTGGAATCCTCTATTGTGATCCCTGTCAGAGCCGTGGGTGGTGATAGCTGGGCACCATCTATTTCCTCTGGGCTCAGGCTGGTGGAGGCTGTGATATTTGTGGCCCATGAGTCCTCTGGACTAATGTTTTCCTTGTGTCTTTGGTTTTCTTCATTCTCCTTTGCTCTGAATGTGATGGGAACAAAAGATGTATATTGATTGGTCCATTAGACCATTAGATGGCTGCTTGCAAGCTTTTAAGACCCCAGATCTACTCACCAAAGTAGGATATAGAACATTTTCTTTATAAACTGTGTTATGCCAATTAACCTAGATGTCCCCTGAGACCTGGTCCCCAACCCTCCACCCTAGTAACTCAGTCCATAAAGGTGTTTGGATGCATCTAGGAAACTTCTATGGCTTTGCTTTGGTCAAGTTGTGCTGACTTCCCTGTATTGTGTGTTATCTTTCACTTCATCAAAGTTAACACTTGTCTACTCTCTAGTTAGTGATTTCCTTTCCCTACCCCTCCCCTCAACTGTAACCATCAAAAACTGTTTTTTTTCTATGTGTACACCTTTTCTTGGGTTTTTATAATAGTGGTCTTGTGCAATATTTGTCCTTTTGTAATTGACTTATTTCACTCGGCAGAATGCCCTCCAGATTCATCCATGATGTGAGATGTCTCTCAGATTTATCACTGTTCTTTAACATTGCCTAGTATTCCATTGTGTGTGTACCATAGTTTGTTTATACATTCATCTGTCGGTGGGTATTTATGTTGTTTCCATCTTTTTGCTATTGTGAATAATGCAGCAGTGAACATGGGTGTGCATACGTCTATTCATGTGACCACTCTTATTTCTCTAGGATATATTCCTAGGAGTGGGATTGCTTGATCATATGGTATTTCTATTTCTAGCTTTTAAAGGTGGTGCCATATCGTTTTCCAGAATTGTTGTACCATTTTGCATTCCCACCAACAGTGTATAAGATTTCATATCTGCTTGCAACCTCTCCAACATTTGTTATTTTCTTTTTTTTTTTTTAATGCTAGTAATGTTTGGGTGGGATGGTATCTCATTTTGTTTTAGTTTCCATTTCTCTAATGGCTAATGATCCTCATGTGTCTATTAGCTGCCTGAATGTCTTCTTTGGTGACGTGTCTGTTCATGTCCTTTGCCCATTTTTTAATTGGATTATTTGTCTTTTTTTTGTAGAGGTGTGGACGTATTCCATAGATTTTAGAGATTAGACCCTTGTCAGGTATGTCGTAGCCCAAATTTTTTTCCTAGTCTGTAGGTTCTCACTTTACTCTTTTGGTGAAGTCTTTTGATGAGCATGAGTGTTTAATTTTTTGGATCTCCCAGTTATCTAGTTTATCTTCTGGTGTTTATTCATTGTTAGTTATGGTTTGTATTGTATTTATGTCATGTATCAGAGCCTCTAGCATTGCTGTCTTCCATGATCTTTATCGTTTTAGGTTTTAAATCCATTTTGTTAGTTTTTGTGTATGGTGTGAGGTATGGGAACTGTTTCTTTTTTTACACATGGACATACAGTTTTGCCAGCACCATCTGCAAGCCTTCTTCATTGCAAATACCTTTTTTCAACAACACAGACGGTGGCTATACACACAGACCTTGCCAGATGGAATACACAGGAATCAAATCTACTACATATGTGGAAAGAGATGATGGAAAAGCTCAATATCATAAGTCAGAAGAAGTCCAGTTGTTGACTGTGGAACAGACCATCAGTTGCTCATATGCAAGTTCAAGTTGAAGCTGACAAAAATTAGAAGTCGACGAGAACAAAGGGACAACCTTGAGTATATCCCCCTGAATTTAAGAACATCTCAAGAATAGATTTGACTCATTGAACACTAATAACCATAGACCAGAAAGGTTGTGGAATGACATCAAGGACATCACACATGAAGAAAGCAAACGGACATTAAAAACACAGGAAAGAAAGAAAGACCAAAATGCATGTCAGAAGAGATTCTGAAAGTTGTTTCTAAACGCAGAGTAGCTAAAGTGAAAGGAAGAAATGATTAAGTAAAAGGGCGGCTCGAGAAGACAAAGTAAAGTATTATAATGACATGTGCAAAGACCTGGAGTTAGAAAACCAAAAGGGGAGAACATGCTCAGCATTTCTCAAGCTGAAAGAACTAAAGAAAAAATTCAAGCCCCAAGTTGCAGTAGTGAAGGATTCTATGGGCAAAATACTGAATGACACAGGAAGCATCAAAACAAAATGGAGGGAATACACAGAGTCACTGTACCAAAAAGAACTGGTAGATGTTCAGCCATTTCAGAAAGTAGCATATGATCAAGAACCGATGGTATAGAAGGAAGAGGTCCAAGCTGCACTGAAGGCATTGGCGAAAAACAAGTCTCCAGGGATTGACGGAATACCAGCTGAGATGTTTCAACACACGGGTGCAGCCCTGGAAGTGCTCACTCACTATGCCAAGAAATTTGGAAGACAGCTACCTGGCCAACCGACTGAAAGAGATCCATATTTGTACCCATTCCAAAGTAAGGTGATCCAACAGACTGCAGAAATTATCAAACAATATCATTAATATCACACACAAGTAAATTTTTGCTGAAGATCATTCAAAAGCGGTTTCAACAGTTGTGGAATCAACAGGGCACTGCCAGGAATTCAGTCCAGATTCAGAAGGGGACATGGAACCAGGGATATCATTGCTGATGTCAGATGGATCTTGGCTGGAAGGGGAAAATACCAGAGAGATGTTTACCTGTGTTTTATTGACTATGCAAAAGCATTCTACTGTATGAATCATAACAAATTATGGATGACTTTGTGAAGAATGGGAATTCCAGAACACTTAATTGTGCTTGTGAGGAACCTGTACTTAGACAAAGAAGCAGTTATTCAGATAGAACCAGGGGATACTACATGGTTTAAAGTCAAAAAAGGTGTGGGTCAGGGTTGTATTCTTTCACCACACTTATTCAATC
>NW_004443961.1:1584740-1617836 GCF_000243295.1 Trichechus manatus latirostris
CTAAAGTGGGCCTGACCCAAGCCATGGTGTTTTCATTCGCCTCATATGCATGTGAAAGCTGGGCAATGAATAAGGAAGACCGAAGAAGAATTGATGCCTTTGAATTATTGTGTTGGTGAAGAATATTGAATACACCATGGATTGTCAGAAGAACAAACAAATCTGTCTTGAAAGAAGTACAGCCAGAATGCTCATTAGAAGCAAAGATGGCTAAACTTCTCACATACTTTGGACATGTTATCAAGAGGGACCAGTGTTTGGAGAAGAACATCATGCTTGATAAAGCAGAGGGTTAGTGAAAAATAAGAAGACCCTCAAGGAGAGGAATTGATACAGTGGCTGCAACAATGGGCTCAAGCATAACAATGATTGTGAAGATGGCACAGGACTGGGCAGTGTTTCGTTTTGTTGTACAGAGGGGCCATTATGAGTCGGAACAAACTCGATGGCATGTAACAACATTTGTTTAAAATACTGTCTTTTCGCATTTAATGGACTTTAGTCCTTTGTCAAACATCAGTTGACCATAGGTGGATGGATTTACATCTGTGTTCTAGAGTCTTTTCCATTGATCTATATGTCTGTTGTTGTACTAGTATCAGGCTGTTTTGATACCATGGCTGTATAGTAGGTTCTGACATCAGATAGTGTGAGGCCTCCTACTGTGTTCTTTTTCTTCAATAATGCTTTGCTTATCTGGGTCCTCATTTCTTTCCATATAAATTTAATGATTAGGTTTTCCGTCTCATTAAAGAATGCTGTTGGTACTTGGTTTGGGATTGCATTACATCTGTAGATCACTTTGGGTAGAATTAATATTTTCACAATGTTGAGTCTTCCTACCCATGGGCACATTATGTTTTTCCATTTATGTAGGTCTCTTTTGGCTTCTTGCAATAGTGTTTTGTAGTTTTCTTGGTATAGATTTTTTATGTCCCTGGTTAGATTTATTCCTAAATAATTTATCCTTTTAGGGGCTATTATAAGTGGTATCATTTTCCTGATTTCCTTTCCAAAGTTCTCTTTGTTATTGTATAGGATTCCAACTGATTTTTCTGCTTCGATCTTGTATCCTGCTACTCTGGTGAATCTATTAATTCCAGTAGTTTTCTTGTGGAATCTTTGGGGTTCTCTGTGTATAGGATCATATCATCTGCGAATAGGGATAGTTTTAATTCTTCCTTTCCAGTTTGGATGCCCTGTATTTCTTTTTCTTGCCTTATTGCTGTAGCTAGGACTTCCAGCACAGTGTTAAATAGGAGTGGTAATAAAGGGCATCCTTGTTTTGTTCCTGTTCTCAAGGGGAATGTTTTCTGCTTCTCTCCATTAAGAATGATGTTGGTTGTTGGTTTTGTATAGATGCCCTTTATTATGTTGAAGAATTTCCCTTCTATTCCTATTTTATTGAGAGTTTTTATCATGAATGGGTGTTGAACTTTATCAAATGCCTTTTCTGCATCGATTGAGATGACCCTGTGATTTTTTTTTCTTTTGTTCTATTTATGTGGAGGATTACACTGATTGATTTTCTAATGTTGAGACATCCTTGCATACCTGGTATGAATTCCACTTAGTCACAAGTGTATTATTTTTTTGATATGATGCTGCATTTTATTGGCTAGAATTTTGTTGAGAATTTTTGCATCTATATTCATGGAGAGATATTGGTCTGTAATTTTCTTTCTTTGTGGTGTCTTTGGCTGGCTTTGGTATCAGGGTTATGCTGGCTTCCTAGAATGAGTTTGGAAGTATTCCTTCCTTTTCTATGCTCTAAAATAGTTTGAGTAGTACTGGTGCAAGCTCTTCTCTCTACCAGAGCTTCTTCTGGTAGAATTCTCCAGTGAAGCCATCTGGGCCAGGGCTTTTGTTGTTGTTGTTGTTGGGAGTTTTTTGTTTTTTTTTTTTTTAATTATGTCTTCAATGTCTTCTCTTGTTACTGGTCTGTTCAGATTTTCTATCTCGGTTTGCATTAGTTTAGGTAGGTAGTGTGTTTCTAGAAGTGTGTCCATTTCCTCTAGGTTTTTTAATTTGTTTGGAGTACAATTTTCATAGTACTGTTATGATCCTTCTATTTCAGTTGGGCCTGTTGTAATGTCTCCCATCTCATTTCCTATTTGGGTTATTTTCTTCTTCTCCTGTTTTGTCAGTTTGGCCAATGGTTTGTCAATTTTGTTGATCTTTTCAAAGAACCAACTTTCAGTCTTCTTGATTCTTTCTGTTATTTTTTTGTTTTCTATTTCATTTATTTCTGCTCTACTCTTTATTCTTATTGTGTTTGTAGGGTTCTTTTGGTGTTCTCTTTCTGTTTGCTCGAGTCATAGGTGTAACGTTTTGATTTTGGCCCATTTTTATATTTGGATGTGTGCATTTATCACTATAAATTGAACTCTGAGCACTGCCTTTGCTATGTCTCAAAGGTTTTGGTATGATGTGTTTTCATTCTCATTTGATTCTAGGAATTTTTTTATTCCTTCTTTGATTTCTTCTATTCCCTGTTGTTTTTAAGCTAAGTATTCAGTTTCCATGCATTTCTTTCTTTTTTTTTTTTTTCCTTGCTCTTCCTGTTATTGATTTCTACTTTTACAGCATTGTGATCAGAGAGAATGCTTTTTGGATTTTATTGAGGGTTGCTTTGTGGCCTAAAATGTGGTCTTTTCTGGAGAATGTTCCATGTGTATTGGAAAAGAAGATATACTTTGCTGCTGTTGGGTAGAGTGTTCTATATATGTCTGTGAGGTCAAGTTGGTTGATTTTGGTCTTTAGATCTTCTGTATCTTTGTTGAGTTTCTTCCTAGGTGTTCTGTTCTTTACTGAGAGTGATGTGTTGAAATCTACTATTATTGTGGAACTGTATATTTCTTCTTTCAGTGCTGTTAGAGTTTGTTTTATGTCTTTTGGAGCTGTTGTGGGTGCATAAATATTTGTTAAGGTTATGTCTTCTTTTTGGATTGTCCCTTTAAATCATTATATAATGTCCTTTGTTGTCTTTTATGGTTGATTTTGCCTTAAAGTCTATTTTAGCTGAGATTAGTATTGCCACTCCAGCCCTTTGTTGGTTACTGTTTGCTTGATATATTTTTCCATCTTTTGATTTTTAATTTATTTATGTGTTTGTTTCTAAGTTGTCTCTCTTTTAGAAAGCATATTGATGGGTTGTGTTTTTTTTTTTTTTTTAATCCATTCCGTCACTCCCTGTTTCTTTATGGGTGCATTTAAGCCATTTACATTCAGTGTGATTATTGATAGAATGAATTTATTGCTGTCATACTGTTGTGCTTTTTTTTGTGGTGCTGACATTTTCTTTGTTCCTCTTACTTTCCTGTGCTGAGTTCCTTTTGTTTGTGGATTTTCTTTTCTTTCTTTATTATAGATTTTGTGTTTACTGAGATTTTATGTTTTTCTTCTTTTTATACTGATGAGTAGGTTTGTCAACTTCATTTGTGGTTACTCTGAAAGTTACCCTTATCTTCCAAAGTTTGAACCAGTCTTTTATTACTTGATATCACCTTGACTTCCTCTCTATTTGAAAGTTTTATACCTACACCATTTATTCCCCCTTTTATTGTTTTGATGTTGTTGTCATTTACAGATTGATGTCTCTGTTTCCCTGTTTTAAGTCTTCTAGCTTTATTTTATTATTGAGAGTTCTTTACCTAGGTTGGTATCTGGCTGATGCTGTCCTGTGTCCTAGACTCCAGCTGTTGTCCGATGTTGTTGATTCTCTAACTAACGGTCTCCCTTTAATATTTCTTGTGAGTTTGGTTTGGTTTTTACACATTCCCTTAATTTCCATGTATCTGGAAATGTTCTGATTTCTCCATCGTATTTGAGAGAGAGTTTTGCAGAATATATTATTCTTGGTTGGCATTTTTTATATATGTGGTCCCATTGCCTTCATACCCACATAGTTTCTGCCTAGTAATCAGAGCTTAGTCCTATTTTTTCCCCTTTGTAGGTGACTTTTTGTTTTTCTTGAGCTGCTCTCAAGATTCTTTCTTTGTCTTTGGTTTTGGCAAGTCTGATTATGATATGTCTTGCTTTTGTTATTAGGTGCCGTTGAGTCCATTCCAACTCATAGCGAACCTACAGGACAGAGAAGAGCAGCCCTATAGGGTTTCCAAGGAGTAGCTGGTGGATTTGAACTGCTGATCTTTTGGTTAGCAGCCTTTATTTTGGGGTCCATCCTACATGGGGTTCCTTGAGCTTCTTGGATGGTCAGCTTTTTGTCTTTCATGGTTTTTGGGAAGTTTTCTGCCAGGAGATCTTGAACAATCTTCTTTCAGCTTTCCTTTTTCTCCCCCTGTTCTGGAAGTCCGATCACGTGCGAATTTTTTCTCTTGATTGTGTCCCACATAATTCTTAGGTTTTCTTCATTGTTGTCTCTGATTTTTCCTTAAAGAAAGTGGCATCCATGATTTGTCTTCATTCTCACTGATTCTATCTTCCATTGTTTCAAATTTGCTCCTAAAACCTTCTATTGAGCTGTCCATTTTTGAAACTTTGTTGTTTATCTTTTGGATTTCTAGTTGCTGTTTTTGTATGATTTTGAATTAATTTTTATTTTTGATGTTTTGTTCTTGTATTCTTTTCCTGAATTCTTCTACTGCTTTGTCTGCGTTTCCCTTGATTTTAGCTATGTTTTGTTAGTTTTGTCTGTTTTCCATGATTTTGTCTATTTTTTCCTTGTTTTTGTCTGTGTTTTCCTTGATCTCTTTCCTAATCTCTTGGAGAGCCCTAAATATTAGCCTTGTTCATTCCACATCAGGTAGTTCCACTATCTTTTCTTCTGCCAGAAGGTCATTTGATTTTTTTATTTTGGTCACTTGTCCTGCTTTTTTTATGTTTTGATATTGTCTGCTGTCTCCAAGACATTAAGGTATTATTTTCTTTATTTATTGATTGTGTGTTCGTTTGTTTCATCCTGCTTCTTTGTTTTGTTTTGATATGTCAGGGCAGGTGGGCCAGGCATGCTTTGCTGCTTGCTCATCTGTGGGCACAATAGCTCTTGTCTGGGTGAGCAGGACAGCATCAGGCAGTGTGAGCCCACTTAACTGTACACTGGTTTGGCAAGGTGGCTAACGGCTGACTGCAGGCGCTGCCTGTCTTATGTTGGCCAGTGGTGCAGGAACATTCACAGCCCCTTTCCAGATAGGCAGGGATGTCAGACAGGAGTGGTATGGGCTCATTTCCCATCATTCAACAGCTGATTGAGTAGATGGAGGAGAGATATGGTGCGGGCCCAGTGCATCAGCAGGCCTGAGCACCGGGGATTCTCTATCCACAGAGGCATGGCAGTGTCTGGTGGGAACGGGGTTAGGGGGTGATGTAGGAGGATATGTGGGGTGGAGAAAAAAAAGAAAAGAGAAAGAAAAACATGTAGCCAGCAGGTGGGGGTGGCGTGGACCTGGGGCCAGTGTAAAGGGGGGTAAGGTGGCATATGAGGGTAGATGGGAGGTAGGAAGGAAACAAAGAATAAGAATAAAATAAATGGTGGCATTGTGAGGGCTGTGGGTAGGGGTGTGGCAGACCTTGGGCAGCTGAAGCCTGTGCTCTGGTGGTACTCTATCCACAGTGGCATGGTGGGGGCCAGTGGGAAGGGGGAGGAAGTGGCCTTTGGGGCTAGGTGGGAGGCAGAAAGGAAAGTAAGAAATGGAAAAAGAGGAAAAAATATGGCAGTGCAGTGGTGGCCAGTAAGTGCGGGTGGGTCAGACCTGGGGTCTGGCAGGAAGGAGGGATAGATGAGTTATGGGGCTAGGTGGGGGAGGAGAGAAAAAAATGGTGGGAGCTGGGGGGTAGGGGTAGGGTGTACCCAGTGCAGTGGTGGGCTGGTGGCTCTCTGGCCACAGTGGCACAGTAGGGGATGGTGGAAAGGGGGGAGGTGGCATACGGGGCTAGGTGGGAGAGAAATAAAAAAGGAAGAAAGAGAAAAGACAGAGGGAAAAAATGGTGGCACAGCGGAGGTTGGCCAGTGGAGGTGGGGTGGACCTGGGACCCAGTGGGAAGGGAGAGGAGGTAACATACTGGGCTAGGTGGGAAGGAGAAACAAAAGAAAGGAAAAAAAGAAAGAAAAAAAATGGCAGCATGGTGGGGGCCATGAGTGGGGGCGGGGTGGACCTGGGGCAGCAACGGGCCCGTGCACCAGTGACTATCTAGTCACAGCAGCACAGCAGGGTCCAGTGGGAAGGGAAGAAGATGGCCTACAGGGCTAGGTAGGAGGGAGAAAGAAAAAGAAAAAAAATAACAAAATAAAAATAAATTTAAAAACTGGCTGTGCGGTGGGGGCCAGCGAGTGGGGGGTGAGGTGAACTTGAGGGCTGGTGAGAAGTGATGGGAGGTGGCTTACAGGGCTAGGTGGGAGGGGAAATGAAAAGAAAGAAAATAAAGAGAAAAAAACCAAAATGGTGGCACGGTGGGAGCCGGCCGGGTGGACCTGGGGCGATGGTGGGCTGGTGGCTCTCTAGGCA
Organism: Trichechus manatus latirostris; assembly: GCF_000243295.1. Classification (NCBI taxonomy): domain Eukaryota; kingdom Metazoa; phylum Chordata; class Mammalia; order Sirenia; family Trichechidae; genus Trichechus; species Trichechus manatus. The sequence goes on from NW_004443961.1 coordinate 1,591,205, forward strand.
CGTTGGTGCAGTGAGGTCAAGTGGTGGGAGGGAGGTGGTGTATCGGGTTAGGTGAGAGAGAGAAAGAAAAGAAAGAGGATTGAAATAATAATAATAAAATAAAATAAACTAGCCGTATGGTGGGGCTGGCAAGTGGGGGCAGGGAGAAACTGAGGGCAAGATGGAAGGGAGTGGAAGTGACATATGGGACTAGGTGAGAGGGGAAAGATGAGAAAGAAAAAAAGGAAAAAAAAAAATTAGTGGTGCGGCAGGAGCCAGCGTGTGGCGGTGAGGCAGACCCAGGGATATGGCTCTCTAGCTGTGGCAGTGTGGTGTGGCCCAGCAGGAAGAGGGGTGGTGGCATATGGGGCCAGTTGGGACGTAGAAAGAAAAGGAAAAAAGGGGGGGGGGAAGGGTTTTGTTTTTGTTTTTAAAGTTAAGAACCGTCGCTCTAACACTGAGTTATCTAGCTATCAATCCATTAAATTTGCTGACCAATGTGCATACCGCTTTCTCCATTTATTAGTCCAACTCCTAACCTAGAAACTCTCAGAATGCATTTTTCAGGGGGGGGAAAAAGCCTCTGCAGCTTATACCCCTAAGCCCACACAAATACACCTGTACAGCATGCCCAACAGAGAATAGTGGTACATTTACCTAATGATGGAGTTTAAATGTCTTGAAACATTACAACTTACGTTTAAATTCAGATGCTTTTCTGTCTAGTTCATTACACATATTCTTGAATACAAATGAAGACGGATACTAACTTTTCACTCCACATTTTTGATGCATGATGACCTCATTAACTGCTAAACAGATTAATCCTCACTATAACCTTTTGAAACATGACTGCATTAATAGGGCGAGGAAGAGGATCTCTGATTGAATCTCTCGTTAATGCATTTTGTCATTTAAGACAGTGCCAAAGTGGTTCAATGTTTCAAGTTAGCTTATAAAACAACTGGACAGAGTGATAACCCATTGCTGACAAGTCAATTCCAACTCACAGATATCCCATAGAGGGTTTCCAAGGCTGCAATCTTTTTTTTTTTTTTTCTTTTTTAAATTGTACTTTAGATGAGGGTTTACAGAGAAAATTAGTTTCTCATTAAACAATTAATACACATATTATTTTGTGACATTGGTTGCCAACACCACGACAAGTCAACACTCACCCCTTCTTGACCTTGGGTTCCCCATTACCAGCTTTCCTGTCCCCTCCCACCTTCTCGTCCTTGCTCCTGGTCTGGTGTGCCCATTTAGTCTCATTTTGTTTTGTGGGCTTGTCTAATCTTTAGCTGAAGGGTGAACCTCAGGAGTGACTTCAGTACTGAGTTAAAAGGGTGTCTGGGGGCCATACTCTCAGGATTTCTCCAGTGTCTGTCAGGCCAGTAAATCTGGTTTTTCTTTTTGTTTTGTGAGTTAGAATTTTGTTCTACATTTTTCTCCAGCTCTGTCCAGGACCATCTGTTGTGATCCCTGTCAGAGCAGTTAGTGGTAGTAGCCTGGCCCCATCTAGCTGTGCTGGACTCAGTCTGGTGGAGTCTGTGGTACTTGTGGTCCATTAGTCCTTTGGACTAATCTTTCCCTTGTGTCTTTGGTTTTCTTCATTCTCCGTTGCTCCAGACAGGGTGAGACCAGTGGAGTATCTCAGATGGCCACTTAAAGGCTTTTAAGACCCCAGTTGCTACTCACCAAAGTAGGATGTAAAACATTTTCTTCATAAACTCTCATGCCGATTGAGCTAGATGTTTCCCGAGACCATAGTCCCCGTCAAGGCTGTAATATTTACTGAAGCAGACGGCCACATCTTTCTCCCACAGAGCAGCTGGTGAGTTTCAATCACCGACCTTTCAGTTAGCAGCCAAGTGCTTAACCACTGGGCCACCAGGGCACAGAGTGATAACAGAAAAAAAAAATGACCTGATCATACTTGGACAATATCTGTATGGGATGGGGAAGAAGGGAGCTCTGTATTTCTGGGAAACCGAGGCTGGCCTGCCATAACTTGCTTTACATGATGCGCTGAGCTTCTCAGGCAGACCTCATCCTAGTGGAAGAGAGAACCAAGCACAAGCTTGATCAGGAACAGAGACAGGGCGGGGCGATTATTAGCACATCAGAGCATCTGTTGCTTGGATTAGGTCCTGGCCTGGTCCCCCACCCCATGTCTGAGTCCCGCAGAGAGCTAGTGTGCTAGAAGTAAAAGTGGATAGAGTTGCTCAGTAAATCTACCCAAAGATTTTACAGCATGTGAAGGATTGCTTTGGGAGGTCTAAAGAATATAAAAGCATGCCCCACTTCACCAGGGGTTCCTGAGCTGCTGAGGCGTCTCATGGGTTCTTGGGCATTGGTGGTGGGGGTCCCGTGGGGGTGGAAGCCTGCCGAGGCAGCAGCTGGGCCCACGAGAGGCTGCAGCCCTTTGGTAGACATGTCTGGGATGGGCAGGTACAGCAATACCCAGTGGAAGAGGTAGAATTAGACAGAGGACCTGGTTCCACCCACCAAGCATAGGGCACAGGGAACTGTATCAGGAGAATAAAAACAAAGGTGACTCTCAAGAACTAACCTGACTTATTTCCGAATTCATTGGATGTAAGATTGTCTTAGTCTTCTAGTGTTGCTGTAACAGAAATACCACAAGTAGGTGGCTTTAAAGAAGAAACTTTTGTTTTCTCACAGTTCAGGAGGCTAGAAGTCCAAATTCAGTGAGTCCACTCTAGGCGAAGGCTCTCTCTCTGCTGGCGTTGGGGGAAGGTCCTTGTCTCTTTCAGCTTCTGGAACCTCGGCGTTCCTCAGTTCCTTGGCGATCCTCACGTGGCATCTCTTTCCTCCAGTGGTGCTTGTCTCTCTGTGCTGCTCCTTATGACTCACATGTGATTAGGCTGAGGACACGCCTTACATCGATACGGTCTCATTAATCTAACACAGAAAACCTATTCCCAAAGAGGAAGACTCCCACGGGAACAGGGGTTAGGATTCCAACGTATATTTGGGTGGGGACGCAATTCAACCCATAACAACTACCAAAGAATGAGGAGAAATTTGGGTGAAGAGGAAGAACTTGCAGAATCCAAGAGTTTTGTATTAGAAGGCGATGCCCAGAGCTTAGAACGCAGGTTGCATTTTGTTCCATTCCTGTTGGGAGATTCCTCAAGCAGTTACCACTAGAACAAAGCCAAGGGCACATTCTTACCCCAGTGGTCAAACTAGTAGTCTACTGGTGTCATGGAGATCCTGCCCAGTCCCCTTGAGTTGTGCTGGTTGGTGGGACACTTCCCCAAAGAAGAGGAAGATTGTTTCCTCACCTCAGTGGAGTCTCTGGGGGCCTGAGAAATCCTCGCCATGCTGATTGGATTGCTATGAGAGTACACATATTCTAGTCGAGGAACCAGAGTGAAGACCCCTTTCATTTGAGAATCTGCCTAACCCCATGGGTACTTGTGATTGTTAAGGTTGTGTGTCAACTTGGCTGGGCATGATTCTCAGTGGTTTGGCAGTTACGATGTAGTTTGGCGGTCGTATAATGATGTAATCACTTCCGTGATGAGATCTGATATAATGTGACCACGTCCATGATGGGATCTGCTATGAGCAACCAATCAGTTGAAAGGGAATATCCTTGGGGGTGTGGCCTGCATCCAATATAGATGGGCTTTCTGGCGAGGCTCACTGGGTTTTGCTCTGCTCTGGGTCTTTTATTCAACTTGTCATCATATGACCTCCATTTCTAGGGACTTGGGCCAGCCACCTGCCAATCTTGGATTCATCAGCTTTTGCAGCCGTAAGCCAGCAGCCTGCCGTCTGACCTGTGGATCATGTGTTCGTCATCCCCTGTAGCCTCCAGCCTGATGCCTGATGCCTGAATCATGGGCTTGGACTTGCCAGCCTCTACAACCGTGTGAGCCATTTCCTTGAGATAAATCTCTCTCTGTACATATATACTATATTGTTGTTTTTGTTATTAGATGCCATCGAGGTGGTTCCAACTCATAGCAACCCTATGTACAAAAGAATGAAACACTGCCAGGTCCTGTGCCATCCTCACAATTGTTGTTATGCTTGAGCCCATTGTTGCAGCCACTGTGTCAATCCATCTCATTAAGGGTCTTCCTCTTTTTCGCTGACCCTCTGCTTTACCAAGCATGATGTCCTTCTCCATGGACTGGTCCCTTCTGATAACATGGCCAAAATATGTGAGACAAATCTTCGCCATCCTTACTTCTAATTAGAATTCTGTTTGTACTTCTTCCAAGACAGATTTGTTCATTCTTCTGGCATATATATATATATATATATATGTATGTATGTATATACACTAGTTTTGCTTCTCTAGAGAACCCAGCCTAAGACAGTCCTTGAAGCACAGCTCCTTGAATGATAAGTTCTATTAAGATATGTGGGGATGGTCTGTCTTCTCCCTGTGAACTAGTGAAACTGTTGGGAGGACAGTTGTTGTTGTTAGTTGCTATCAAGTTGCCTTTGACTTATGGTGACCCCGTGTAAAACAGAGCAAACCATTGCGTGATCCTGCACTATCTGCGTGATTGTTGGTATGCTCAAGTCGGTTATTATGGCCACTGTGTATTTTTGACAGGAGCCCTGGTTGCCCAGTGGTTACACACTGGGCTGCTAACTGAAAGGTTGGGGGTTCGAACCCTCCAGCCTCTCTGCGGAAGAAAGACATGGCAATCTGCTTCTGTAAAGATTGCAGCCTTGGAAACCCCATGGGTGTCCTACTTTGTCCTACAGGGTCACTATGAGTCACAATTGACTCAACAGCAATGGGTTTGTTTTTTTTTTCTGGTGTATTTTAAGTGCCATCCAACATAGGGGGCTCATCTTCCAGCACTATATTAGAAAATATTCTTTCGTGATCTGTAAGGTTGTCATTGGCTAATTTTTTAAAGTAGATCACCCGGTTTTTCTTCCTAGTCTGTCTTAGTCTGGAAGCTCCGCTAAGACCTGTCCACTGTGGGTGACCCTGCTGGTATTTGAAACACTGGTGGCCCAGCTTCCAGCATCAGAGCGACACAAAAGCCACCACGGTAGGACACACTGACAGACGGAGGTGTCTGGGACGGCTCCCAGAAGACACAATTAAGATGGAGAAATGAACCAGTCAGGGCACCTGGCAGCACAACAATGTCTTTGTACAAATGACAAAAAGACACCCCCTCTGAGCAGCCAGGTGGCAGAGACACACCTTTCTCAGGATGACAGCCCCTTACTAGGGGCACAACTTGGCAAGAAGGGAGCAGACCCCCATCCCTACGTGCATTTGTACATTGCACAAAATATATAACCGTCTGGAGCAGCCCACTCTCTGTGCCAGCTCCAGAGGTGGGAGAGCACTGAGAGAGCCTCAGGTTCAGAACCAGGGCGAGCCTAGGAGGGTGTGTGCTTGGAGACACCAGGCAGAGGCTTGACTTGAACCAGAAAGAGAATGTGGTGGGAGCAGCAGTCTGGGGAGTCAGCCTTCCATCTGTCCAGGCAGCCTATGGAGAACATTGCTTTGCAGCCCCAAACAGCTGCTGGTCATAAAGGACACAAAAGGAACTTTTTAGAACCAGAAGGTGTCATAGCCATGTCAGGAAGAAAAAAAAAAAAAAAAAAAAAATCATTGCAGGCCTGAAAGAAACCTTGGAATGAATGGTTGGAGGTCACCTCCTCACAGGAGAGGCTGAGAAATCCGCTGGGTTCATGGCAGCCATAAGCTGCTCTGGAACATAAGCAAGGGCATCTCAACACAGCTGGGCCTGGCACATCTGCAGCAGGGGCTCCAGCAGGTGAGCCCAGAAGGATGGAGATTTTGTAGGAATAACAGAGATCACAGAGGGTAGCAAAGTGAGAGAAAGTGTGTCCACTACTGGGGGGTCGGCCGTGACTGGGCATATGGGGACACTGGAAAGAATGGGCTTATCAAACTCATATTTGCATGACACAAAAGATAGATATCTATTTAGGGGAAAGAGAGCCAGACACCAAGCATCCTACTTGCTAGAGAAGAAAATTCTTCTGAGAGCAGGGTGGAGCCGGCCACTGCTGGAAACCCACACACTCGTGGGTGAGTCCTGAGGTGGCACCGTGCATGTTCTTGTTGTGGATGTCATCAAGAAAGCTCTGACTCAGTGACCCTGTGTTCAACAGAACGAAACACTGCCTGGTCCTGCACCATCCTCACAATCGTTGCTATGCTTGAGCCCCTTGTTGCAGCCACTGTGTCCATCCATCTCATTGAGGGTCTTCCTCTTTTGCCCTGACCCTCTACTTTACCGAGCATGATGTCCTTCTCCAGGGATTGGTTCCTCCTGATAACATGTCCAAAGTACGTGATACGAAGCCTCACCATCCTTGCTTCTAAGGAGCATTCTGGCTGTACTTCTTCCAACCCATATTTGTTAGTTCTTCTGGCAGTTCATGTGTATATTCAATATTCTTTGCCAACACCACAATTCAAACGAGTCAATTCTTCTCCGGTCTTCCTTATTCCTTGTCCAGCTTTTGCCTCATTTCGCATGCATATGAGGTCACTGAAAATATGGCTTGGATGAGGCGCACCTTAGTCCTTAAAGTGACATCTTTGCTTTTTAACACTTTAAAGAGGTCTTTTGCGGCATATTTGCCCAATGCAATATGCTGTTTCATTCCTTGCTTGCCGCTTCAATGGGCACTGATTGTTTATCTGAGAATGAAATCCTTGACACGTTCAATTTCTTTACCATTTATCATGATGTTGTTTGTTGGTCCAGTTGTAAGGATTTTCATTTTCCTCATGTTCAGATGCAATAGGCACTGTGGATAGGACCTGCAAACTGTCACTAAACTGTAAGACGGTGATCAAAGGCGGTCATGCTTTTAAAACCCTTGTAATGGATTAAATTGTGTCCCTTCCAAATATGTGTTGAAATCCTAACCCTTATACCCATGGATGTGATCCTGTTTGGAAATAGGGTTTTCTTTGTTATGCTGGCTAGATCATACCTGAGTAGGGTGAGCTCTAAATCTAGTCACTTCTGAGTGATGGAAAAAGCAGAGTGGACGGAGACACACACACAGGGGAAGACAGATGCCATGTGAGCATCATCTAAAAACCAAGGAACGCCAAGGAATCAAGGAATACCCAGGGCTACCAACAGGAAGGAATCAACACTGCAGAGACCAACTCGGATTTCTAGCCTCCGGAACTATGAGAAAATAAATGTCTGTTCTTTAAAGCCACCCACTTGTGGTATTTCTGTTACAGCAGCACCAGGTAACTAGGATCCCCTCTAAGGGACAGTTTCACAAAAGGAAGCATTCTCACCTATTTTACATGGGCACCCAGAGGGCTCCACTTCATCTTGCAGGCGTGAGTCTGTGGTGCCCTTCGAAGGCGGTCATGCTGTCCAGAGGCAGCGAAAGGAGCCACACTCAGCAGAGGTCACCCCTGATGTGGGGTCTTGTGGGGCAGTAGATGTGGTAGTGCTCATGGAAGCAGCTTGGGACTGAAGGAGAACCATCTGAGAACCGCATGGTAAGGGCTGGGCTTATTTGTGAGCATATCTGAGATACCCACTTGGTCTCCAGAAATGACAGGGGTGGGAAAGTGTGGGCTTTGTAAGGACTGGGATCATGCATTATCCAGCCATGGCAAGAGCCAGTGAAACATGAGTGAAACAGGAAACAGGAAACAGATGTTTTCTCCAACAATTGGGAGAATAGGAAAACTAAAATTATATCCATAATCAAAAATGGATTTCAACTTCCTGAAAGTGGTTACATTTTTGAGCTCCATTCCACAATCACAGAACATGCAGACTACTTAAATACAAGGGTATAGTTCCTTGTTCATTGTCATGGATTGAATTATGTCCCCCAAAAAATGTGTGTATCATTTTGGCTGGGCCATGATTCCCACTATTGTGTGGTTGTCCTCCATTTTGTGATTGTAATTTTATGTTAAAGAGGATTAGGCTGTAACACCCTTACTAAAGTCACATCCCTGATCCAATGTAACAAGAGTTTCCCTGGAGTGTGGCCTGCAACACCTTTTATCTTACAAGAGATAAAAGGAAAGGGAAGCAAGCGGAGAGGGGGGACCTCATACCACCAAGAAAGTAGCACTGGGAGCAGAGTGCGTCCTTTGGACCTGGGGTTCCTGCATGGAGAAGCTCCTAGTCCAGGGGAAGATTGACAAGAAGACCTTCCTCCAGAGCCAACACATAGAGAAAGCCTTCCCCTGGAGCTGATGCCCTGAATTTGGACTTCTAGCCTGCTAGACTGTGAGAAAATAAATTTCTCTTTGTTAAAGCCATCCGCTTGTGGTATTTCTGTTACAGCAGCACTAGATGACTAAGACACTCATGATTGTCAGACCCCACTGGCCTTCTTGGTCCCCCAAACATTCCAAACTTGCCCTTGCCTCTAGGTCTTTGCACTTGCTGTTCCCTCTTTGGAATGTTCTTCTTCCAAAGCCTTGCATGGTTGACTACTTGTGGTTCAGGTCTCAGCTCAAATGCCCCTTCCTTGCAGAGGCTTCCTCTGTACAATTTTAACCCATCTCCCCACTCTCTTAGACTATCTATGTTTTCAATGGTACTTATCTGTAAGTTTGTTGTACTGGGGTGGCTTGCGTGTTGCTGTGTTGCTGGAAGCTATGTTTCCGGTGCTTCAAATACCAGCAGGGTTACCCATGGTGAACAGGTTTCAGCAGAGCTTCCAGACTAAAACAGACTAGGAAGAAAGGCCTGGCCATCTACTACTGAAAATAAGCCAGTGAAAACTGTATGGACCAGAATATTGCCTGATATAGTGCTGGAAGATGAGCCTCCTAGGTTGTAAGGCACTCAAAATTCACAGTGGCACCAAGAGTGGACTCCAACATACCAGAGATCGTGAGGATGGCGCAGAACCAGGCAATGTTTCATTCTACTATACATGGGGTCTCCATGAGTTGGAGGTGACTTGTGGACAATCACCAATAACATATCAACAAATCATTATCTGCAATTATTTTGTTATAGGTACTTTTGTTTTGTTTTGTTTTTAAGTGCATTGCTTGTCTACAGCAAGGTAGCGAGGAAGGCAAGACTTTGTCTCATGTACTTTGGACATGTTATCAGTAGGGACCAGTCCCTGGAGAAAGACATCACTCTTGGTAGAGGGTCAGCAAAAGAGAGGGAGCTCCTCAATGAGATGGATTGACACAGTGCCCGCAACAATGGGTTCAAATATAGCAACAACTGTGAGAATGGCGCATGATTGGGCAGTGTTTCGTCCTGTTGTACATGGGGTCGCTATACACCTAACAACAACAACATCTCCATTGGAATATAAGTATCAGAAAACCCAGGACATCGGTCTGCCTTGTTCCCAGCTGTATTCCTTAACATATTACTGCCCGGCACATAGTAAGTGGGATGGTAAGGTCTATCTATTATCTCTAAGGAGCCCTGGTAGTGCAACAGTTAAGCTCTCAGCTACTAAATGAAAGGTTGGTGGCTTAAAGCCAGCCAGCGGCTCCACAGGAGAAAGAGTTGGTGATCTGCTTCCTTAAAGATTACAGCCAAGAAAACCTTATGGGGCAATTCTACTCTGTCACACGGGGTCACTGTGAGTTGGAATCGACTCTTGGACCCAACAACAATAATCTGTTTCTATCTCTATATATACACAAGGATAGGTATAGAGAATGTTGTTGTCATTAGCTGCCATCAAGTCGGCCCCCGACTCATGGTAACGCCATGCACAATGGAACGAAGCTTTGTCTGGTCCTGTGCCATGCCTATGATCTGTTACGGACTGGACTGTTGTGATCCATAGGGTTTTCATTGGTTGATTTTCAGAAGCAGATAGCCAGGCCTTTCTTCCCAGTCCATCTTGGTCTGAAAGCTCAGCTGACACTTGCTCAGCACCATAGCAATGTAATTATTTTTAAACATCGTCAATGCCTGTGCATTTGGGGGAATTACTTACTCTAGCTTAACATAAAAAGAGGTGCCTGTACACCCTTTATCTTATGCATTTTCCAGGTAAATGAGGACCAGGAGAACCACCCTTTCCTTAGCATGCAACCTTGGTTTGTTTATATGTGTTGACAGATCATTTTCAAATTCATGTCTCAAAGGCTTTGTGCACTGATAACACCTCTCACGGGTCAATACTTTAACGTCCATTTTGCTACAACATCAGATGTTTCTACCATTCTGAATTTGCCTTTTCTAACCCAGTGCTGTTAAAACAACACATTGCTGATGAGAATTTTTGACCTATCAACAATGGACTCAAACATACCAACGATTGTGAGGATGGCTCAGCACTGGGCAAAGTTCTGTTCTGTTGTGTATGGGGTCACTATGACTTGGAGCTGACTCATGGAAGCTCACAGCACCACCATCAACAATATATATGGTAACCTTTCACTGTATCAGCAATACTAAAACCATCTGTGTACTGTATGGAAACTCTGATCCTCAAAAGTGTTCCTGCTTAAAAAATAATCTAACTGAAGTCTCTGTTTCAGGCAGAACTCAAGCCCCTCTCTGGTATTTTAGCAACTTTGCAGATCCACTGGGAGTATGCCTCATATTTTCCAAGTCCTCTTGGATGGTGACTTTGACATCAAACGAGCTTCTAAGCAGGGCTTCCAACTGGTTCCTTCTGGTTCAAACACCTGCTGAGAATTTGCATTTCTAACAAGTTCCTAGGAGATGCTAATGCTGCTGGTTTGGGACCAGTTCTGAGAAGCACTAGGAGAGCAGTGGTTCTCAAATTTATTCTACATAAGAATCACCTGGGGATCTCGCTAAATTGTAGATTCCAATTAAGTATATCTGGGGTGGAAATGCAAATACTCAGAAGGGGTTCGAACCGAAGGAAGCAATTTGAAGCCCTGCTTCTAAGACACGCTGCGGAATATCTTCACTGGAAAGTGTTAAGAATAGAATAAGTAACAGCCCGTGCTACGTGAGGCGTCACAGCTCTTAAAAACTGGAGACATAACCGATTCGCCCCTTGGGATTTGCTCTAGCTAGGTGATTTTCCTACTTTCGCATAATAATTAGTCCTCCAAAACGGTCGAGTTTTGCCCTCAACAAACAAGATTATCTTGCGGGGGATAAAACGACATTAATCAATTTTAGAGGAGATATATATATATGTATATATTTTTTCCTCCCATTAGGTATACAGCAGACTCACTATTAAATTTTCAAGAGAAGTTTAAGACCAAAAAAAAAAGGCCAATGGCTTCTGGGAAATATTTCCTGATGTGTTTGGCACTTTCAAAATTTTTGCTCTTTTTCCTTTTTTATGTAAACCCTCCCCTGGTAACTGGCATTGGGGTATTTCTGAAATTCATTTACTGCCATTTTGTTGTATTGTCCAACAGATTGTTTCTAGTACCTTCTGATGTGTGGCAGCTGTGTTTTAACAATTCCAAGTGTACCATATGAAAGTAATCAGAGGCACTAACACACGAGTGTCTGCAGCTCTGGAGGTATTTCCTGCATGTGGGATTGCTGGGCCATGTGATGTTCAAGTTTTGCGTTTTATTTTAGATGCTGATGTGTTCTCTAAATATATGTAGAATCATTGCATGTTGGTGTTTGCAGATCCACCTCTTAATGGACATAGCTTTCGACAAGGGCAAGCATACTAAAATCTGCATTCAAGGGCCATTTTAACAGAGCGCAGGGTATATAACACGTTAATCTGTGCAAAATCATCTCTCAGATTCTCCAAGGAGGAAATAGTTAAAGTTTAGCGTTTTCTCTGATAAGGTGAAGCCTGGGTACAGTCGTAATGGCTAACTCCATAGTCTCCTAACGTGAGCAGTTACTGGGAAGCATTGCACAAACAGGAGTTTTATTATAGTAAGATTGCACTGTACTTAAAGTAGATATCCCTGCGTCCCCTCCAAAGCGGGAAGAATGGAGTTAAGCTACAGGATCTGCTCATTCAGCAACTGTGTCTTATAATAAATTAGAGTTTTGATAAAAGGGTTGCTTTGTTTATCCTAGAAAGTGGAGTCAGGTAAAGAGTAACCAGACGAAAAGTGTCTTTCAGAGCACGGCTTGTCAATAAAGCAGTGCGGTGTGCAATCCTGAAAGAAGATACAAGGATATGAACGTTTTATTACCTGCCTGATTGTCAAATAAGCAAGGAGGCCAAAGATAAAGCTGAAAACTCAAGACTCCAAATGTGGCAGATGCTGTGATAAGTCATATTTTTAGATTTAAGTTGACTTTATCACATATCCAATTCCCCAACACTTTAGCAACGTTTATGAAAAATGTAAACTCTTTCATTGTTTTACTATGTATTATGTATTCCAATATTTTAGTGGACATAAATATTTATATATATATAAATGTGTATATATATATATATATAAATGTATGTATATATATATATATGAAGCCCTGGTGGTACAGTGGTTTAAGAGCTCGGTTGCTAACCAAAATGTCGGTAGCTGGAATCCACCAGCTGCTCCTTGGAAACCCAATGGGGTAGTTCTACTCTGTCCTGTAGGGCTGCTATGAGTTGGAATCTACTTGATGGCAATGGGTTTAGTTTTGGTTTATATATATATAAAACCATTGGTTCAGTGGTAGAATTCCTGCCTTCCATGTAGAAGACCTGGGTTCAATTCCTGGCCAATTCACCTCATGCTCAGTTACCACCCATCTGTCAATGGAGGCTTGCATTTTGCTATGATGCTGAGCACGTTTCAGCAGAGCTTCCAGACTAAGAAGGACTAGGAAGAAAAGCCTGGATATCTACTTCTGAAAATCAGCCAATGAAAACCCTATGAATCACAACAGTCCAGTCCGTAACAGATCATAGGCATGGCACAGGACCAGACAAAGCTTCGTTCCATTGTGCATGGCGTCACCATGAGTCGGGGGCCGACTTGATGGCAGCTAATGACAACAACATTCTCTATACCTATCCTTGTGTATATATAGAGATAGAAACAGATTATTGTTGTTGGGTCCAAGAGTCGATTCCAACTCACAGTGACCCCGTGTGACAGAGTAGAATTGCCCCATAAGGTTTTCTTGGCTGTAATCTTTACGGAAGCAGATCACCAAGTCTTTCTCCCACTGGGTGGGTTTGAACCACCAACCTTCCGGTCAGCAGTCGAGAGCTTAACCGTTGTACCACCAGGACTCCTTAAGGATAGAGATAGACCCTACCATTCCATTTTAGCATGCCAACTTCCCTTTCCTAGCTAGTTGAGTTCCTCTTCCCAAACGTGTTAGATGAGGGGCTCTAGGACCCCGTGGAGGGTGACCCAAAGCCTGCGAGCATCTGTTAGTCCATGTCTCTCCGTGGTGTCCCCTACTGCAGGACCTCAGCGTGTGTCTGGCCAAAGCAGAACATTCGCTGTTCATTAAAACGGTGATTCCACAAGCGTTTCGTGACTCCCCAGCTGCTAGTATAAGGCACAGAGTAAATGCTGGAGCTGGGGCCCACCTTCGGGGGATCACTCTAGAATTAGGAAGTAACATTTTCTGCACCGCTTTGTCCACTGCTTTCCTTTGGCCTCCGTCAGGGCTCCACGGGGCATTGGGCCACATGGAGCCTTAACTCCTCGCTGACGGAGTCTCTTTGGAACATCAAACACCAGAATAGTCCATGTTTTCCAATCCAGAAAAAAATTAATTGTTCAAACTTTCAACCCTACCTTTCCAATTCTTGACTTTCTTCTGGGCCCACTTGCTCTATTTCTTTGCCCAGATAAATACAGAGAGACCATGAACGGAATTATCCTCTTCCCCCCAGCACCCTGAAATGCTGATACATTGCGAATCTTTACCGGAGAGTCTGTACTGACTGCGCATTTATCACCTGCAAGTGGTAATACGGAAGACTTGGCTTTTTTTGGTGTAGCTTTAATCTCTGACCTTATTATCGTGCGTGATGTGGCCTAACAGAGAGACCGAGATGGATAGGTTGATCGATGGGTAAACAGATGTTGTTCTGAAAGGGAAGAGTTAAAGATTAGGACAATATTGAATCCTTGTGGTTCTACCTCTCATTTCTGAGCCGTAACTTTGCCTGTTTTTCTCAAGCAAGGAAAATTAGAAACAGTTCCTGAAAAGTTGCCATTTGGGTCAGCTATTTCAATTTACTCCACAGATTCTTCTGGGGGTGCTCAGGATGTGCAAGGTACTGCGCTATGCAGGAGAGAGACACAAAATGAGGAAATCAAGAGTCCTTGCCTGCGGCGCCTCATCATCTAGTATGAGGGCAGGCATGTAAAGAAAGGGACTTCCAGCCCGAGGGAAAAGCTGAGCAAAGGCCCTGAGGTGGGAACTTGGATAGCATGCTTGCAAATCAAGAAGGTGATTGATTTGGTTGAAGATTAAGCTGTGTGGAGAAATAATGGGAGGGGAGAGAAGAGAGCAGATAGGAATAGGACCCAAAACCCACTGTCGTCCAGTTGATTTCAACTCGTAGCAACCCTATAGGACAGAGTAGGCTGGTAGGTTCAAACTGCTGACCTTTCAGTAGGAGTGAAGCATAAAGGAAGCGTCGATCCAAATTTTGGGGCATTGAAAACCAGGCTGAGGTTCGGACATTGCTTCCTAAGCGGTAGAGGGCCACCAGAGCTTGGGAGGGACAGCGACACAATGACCAAACCTTTCTCTTTCCTAGTCACTGCTGAGGTCTTCAATTAGAAAACTCATAAATGATTCAGGGACCCTCAAACAGCATCTCCAACATCACCCACATTTTGTGAGAACCCAGTGGCTTTAAAATTTACAAAATCACTACAGAGGAGGCAGAAAGTACATTGAAAACCCGCATTTTCCTCCTCTAGAAGATGTGTGTATAGGCATCTGTGATGGTTAAGACTGTGTGCCAACTTGACTGAGCCATGATTCTCAGTGTTTATATGTGATCACTCCCATGATGGAATTTGCTGTGAGTAGCCAATCAGATGAAAGGGAGTTTCCTTAGGGGTGTGGCCTGCATCCGAACGTAAGTAGACATTCTGGCTTTTTGTTCTGTCTGGATCCTGCAGCTGCCTCCTGTTCATCTGACCTCTGGTTCTTGGGACTTGAGCTATCAGCTTATCTGCCGATCTTGGGATTCGTTGGCCTTCACAACCTGTGAGCAGGAGCCTTGCTCTCCGACCTGCTGATCTTGGGTACGCCAGCCCCTGTGGCTACGTGAATCAAGAGAAGCCTCTGTCCTGATCTATGGACTTGGGACGTTGCAGCCTCTACAGTCGCATGAGCTGGACTTGGGATGTTCCAGCCTCTACAGTCACTTGAGCTGTTTCCTTGATAGAAATCCCTTTATATACACATATACATATACACATACACATACATATACACATACACATACATATACACATATACATATATATATACGCTTTACTGGTTTTGCTTCTCTAGAGAACCCAGCCTAAGACAGCATCATTAGTCTTGCACCCAACCATGGAGGAAAGAAAGTTTGTCTCAGCCACTACATCTTCTCTAAACCGTGCATCTTCACAGACTAATCTCTGTCCCAAACCCACCTGGAAGAGGGGGACTAGCTCTCCCCCATCACCTGCTCTAATTGGCTTAGCTGAAGCTTCACTTGTGGTTCAGTGGTAGATTCTTGCCTTTCAAACAGGAGAACTGGGTTCAGTTCTCGGCCAATGCACCTCAGCACAGCTACCACCCATCTATCAGTGGAGGCTTGCATGTTGCTATGATCCTGAACAAGTTTCAGCAGAGCTTCCAGACTAAGAGGCACTAGGAAGAAAGACCTGGTGATCTACTTCCAAAAATCAGCCAATAAAAAACCTATGGATCACAATGGTCCAATCCACAACTTATCATGGGGATGGCACAGGACCAGGCAGCATTTGCTCCATTGTGCATGGAGTTGCCATGAGTTGGGGGCCAACTCAAGGACAGGTGACAATACAATAAAGCTTCAGCAGAGGTAGATGGCAGGGTGTTAGATAAAATCAGTGTTAGAATAAGTGGACAACCCCCTTTGGGTGCGTTTCCTGAGGGGCAGACTTTCATTCCTTTGCCCTTTCCTCCCCCACCAACCTAAAAGCTACCTGATTGTTTATCTGTGAGATTCCTGGGGGTCAAAGCTTGTTATGTTCCATGGTTGGAGCTAAACACCACGAGTAGCCCAGGAAGAAAAAAGCCTTGAACTAAATTTACACTAAGATATAAGTGACTGACCAGTGGTGGTGGTTGGCATCGAGTCGATTCCGACTCATGGCGACCCCATGTGTGCACGGTAGAACTGTTCCATAGGATTTTCAAGGCCGAAACCTTTCAGAAACAGGACAGCAAACTTGTCTTCCAAGGTGCCTCTGGGTGAGTTCAAACCACCTGTCTTTGGGCTAGTAGTTTAGCTCTTAACTGTTTGTGCCACCCAGGGCCTCCTGTGACTAATGCTACAGAATGATGTCTCGGTCAGATTCCCAGCAGGAAATAGATGGCATGCTCAAATTAGGATGATTGGAGAATTTAATAAACGGACTATTTGCAGAGTTATGAGGAAGCCAGGAGGGTCAGTGCAGGATCCTGGGCTAATAAAAGCACAGCTGTTACCAGGGCTAGGTTTGGGGGGAAGGGGAGGGGACAGTTACTGGAACCTGAGATGAGAGAGTCATGCAGAGAAGCTGCCGTGAGAGGAACTGGGATCTTCAGACAAGGGACACCTCTGACCAAGGTCACCCTGCAGGGAGAGAGCCAGGGACAAACTGCTTGATCTCACTCTTCTCCCTCCCTTCCATCTGTCCCCAGCCCTCCCCACTGCGGAACTCAGCCAGAGCTGGAGGGCATGGGAGCCCAGGGATGAAGGATGAAGCTCTTGTGAGTCAGCTTCCCTGTGCCACAGAGCCTGGTAGATACACGGGGAAAGCAGATCCCGGTGGGTGAACGCACACCAGCTCCAAGGGCAGGAGGAAGAGAAGGAAAAAGGGAGACAGACGTGGAGGACGGAGGACCGAAGCGTACAGTCCAAGTGTTTTCCAGAGAATTGACCCTGTTCTCAGACGTGCACGTGTATGCGCACACACACACCACACTCAGGCACACACTTACACACACTCATACATACACACCACACACAGGGACACACACACTCACACATACACACACCACAGGCATACAACTACACACACACACACCACACGCACATATACACACACACTACACACACACACCACACACAGGCACACACACTACACACAGGCATACACTTACACACACACTCACACACCAAACACAGGCACACACTTACACATGCTCACACATACACACACACCACACACAGGCACACACTTACACATGCTCACACATACACACACACCACACACAGGCACACACTTACACATGCTCACACATACACACCACACACAGTCATGCACTTACACACACACACACACCACACACTCACACATATATACACACACCACACACACAGGCACACACTTATGCACACTCACACAACCACACACAGACTTACGCATACACACACCACACACTCACACATATATACACACTCACCACACACATAAACACACCACACACAGGCACAGACTTACATGCACACTCACACAGCACACGCTCACATATATACACACACACAGCACACACATACACACACATGCACACATACCACACACAGGCGCACACTCACCACACACACTCACACATACACATCATTCACATATAATACACACATACCACATACACACTCACCACACACACTCACACATACACATCATTCACACATATACACACATACCACATACACATGTACACACACATCACTCACACATATACACACATACCACACAGGCACACACTCACACTCACCCCACACATATACACACACCTCACACATACATACACACATACCACACACATACATGCACACCGCACACTCACACGCACATCCATGCACAGATGTAAACACACCACATACTAATACACACACTCTGTCACACACACCACATGCACCTTTCAAAACTCAAGCAACATAATGGTGGATCTTTCTTGTTCCTTCTGAAGTTGAAAGTTGAAAGGAGACATTTTTCAGCACCCCTTGTTCTCTAAGAGGGCCGCCCTCCTTCTCAGAGGAAAACCGTTGTTGTTAGTTGCCATTGATTCCAGCTGACGGTGATCCCACGTATGCAGAGTAGAGCTGCTCCATAAGGTTTTCGAGGCTGTGATTTTCGGAAGATCACCAGGCCTGTCTTCTGAGGTGCCTCTGGGTGGGTTTGAACCACCAACCTTTTGGCTGGTAGTCCAGCACTTGACCGTTTGCCCCACCCAGGGACTCATTGAAACTCAGCTGCTAGTGAGACCCAAAAGCATGGACTCAACCCTCTGTGAGGTGCTATTCGGTTTTCTCTTATGAACCAGTTGGGGGTCCGCCTGAAGAACCACAGAGAGAGCAAAACCTTCCTTTCCTCTTCCCGCAAGACTGCCTTTCAGGCCATACACAGTCAGCCTCAGATGGAAACCCAAGAGTTCCCGGAATCTCCCACACATCCCTCTTCTCTGTTCCACCCCTTTTTCCCTTCCCCCATGCGAGGTTCATCCCGGATTCTCTCCTGGGAAGCTTCTTTGAAATCTATAGTCTGTAAATCTTCAGTTTGCCCCAGGAGTAAGATAAGATTCTTCTGCCTGAAATATTCTTCTGCCTGAAGCATCTGTAAGAGGAAACTTTCTCTTGCAAATAATGACCATAACTTTGAGGTATTATTATGCTAAAAAAACCTCTTCCTACCGCTGTCTCCCCACCCCCTGAGGGGTAAAGGAGGCAGAAGAAACCTCAAACCTGTTCCGTTACACTGACTTTAAAAAACCAGTTGTCATCAAGTGAATTCTGACACACGGCCCTGGACAGGGCAAGTGGTTAACGTGCTCGGCTGCTAACCAAAAGGTTAGATGCTTGAGTCCACCCAGAGGTGCCTCAGAAGAAAGGCCTGGCGATCTACTTCAAAAAAATCAGCCATTGGAAACCCTATGGAATCTGACACGTATGGGGTCGCCATGAGTTGGGATGGACTCGAGGGCAGCTGTTTTTAAGGAGATCAAGATAAATAAGGCATGTGAAAATGCTGTGAACGGCAAAGCTCTAGAAGCAGGACAAGTATTTTCCAGAGAGTTGCCTCCATCAGGGGCCGGCAAACTTTTTCTGTAAAGGGCTAGATTGCCAATATTTTTGGTGCGGTTGGTCATACAGTCTCCATCTTAAGTACTCAGCTCCACCATTGTGTAGGGCAAAAGCTGCCACAGACAAAACAGAAACACCTGGGCCATAGTTTGTCAACCTCTGGGGTAAATTTATGATTTCATCTGGGAAGAAGAATGGGCAGAAAAGTCAGAGACAAGTAAACTCCTAATAACATCTTCTATTTATTGGGTACCTAGAGTCTCTGGTTGGTGCAAACCCACCCAGCAGCACCACAGAAGAAAGTCCTGGTGATGTGCTTCTGTAAAGATTACAGCCAAGAAACCCCTATGGAGCAGTTCTTCTCTGACACACATGGGTCGGCATGAGTCAGAATCGACTTGACGACAAGTTTGGTGTTTTGGGTTTTGGGTACCTTCTGCGGTTCAGGAAACCCTGGTGGCTCAGTGGTTAAGAGCTATGGCTGCTAACCAAAAGGCTGGCAGTTTGAATCCGCCAGGCGCTCCTTGGAAACCCTATGGAGCAGTTGTACTCTGTCCTGTAGGGTCGCTATGATTGGACTAGACGAATTGTACATGTCATGAAGTGGAGAAACGCAGTTTGATGATAACAGTTGACAGCAGGATTCCTCCTAGAAAGAGAATATTTTTAAGGAAAGATATCCTGACAAGTGCCTAGGAATTAGAAAGTGAAAACAAGGGTTTTGGGGTGAGGAGAGCAGCTGTATTTGAGAAAGGAGGAGTCATACTATGTATTCCAGACAGGAATTGAAAAGACAATGGAGTCTGCTACATGATTTTCAATGCGACCCTACCCTGTGACCCTCCAAATCCTCAGTAGCGTTTTTAACTCATGAAATATTGAGAGCGAGGGTTTTTTTTTTTTAGAAACCAGTAAGGAGGCTGGGCCTCACCCTGGACTCACTTGGGGCAGACTTTATGTACCTTGCCAGGATTTGCCATGCAGAGGCAAAGAAAAACATAAAAACGTAAGCCCTAGAAACACCTAGGAATGACAGAGAGGCCTCTGGCCTGCCACAAGCCATGGAAATGTGGTGTGGAACCATTGAACCAGATGTCCGCAGAGCCAGGCCGCCAGCTGGAGTCTCCTGCAGCAACCCGCGGCATATTGTGATGTAAATAACGATGACTATAGCCATCTTATAAAATATGCCAAATACTTTCTATCAAAATGTTGAAGTTTTTTAAAAGGTTACTAACTACGCCATCATTCTATTGATTATGAAGATTTTTCTTTTAAAGAAGAAGGTGAGTTACTGACACTTTTACATGGTTTTAACGCAGATGTATCCAGATTTTAACTTTCTGGGATGAAACGGTTTCCTAAAATGATCCGTTCTTTTTGTGAAAACGTTCTTCATACATCATACTGTTTATAATCACATTTCCAAAAAAATCCCATTGCCACTTTTGGTTAATAAAACAAAATAGGAGTTAGCAATTAGCACTGAGCACTGGAAGAAAGCATGTTCATAATAATAAAAGCCTCCAAATAGCCTGTCCGTAAAACAGTGGCCTGTAAATGCATGTGTTCATGTCTCCGAGAATGAGTGGTGCTGAGGGTGCTGGGAGCAGCTACTTGCTCATGTACAGTGGCAGATTCTTGGCACATAGTATTGAATTTTTGGCTGAAGGACAGGAGTGAGCCCTGCTAATGGTGGCTGAAGAAAACATTTCAGAATGTCTTTATTTTGTTGGACAGACACTGTGATTGAGAAGAAAGACTTCCTACTAGGAAAGAGTTGCTCTGAATTTGAATTTGGATTTCGCTACTTCCTAGTTCTGTATCCAAGGTTCTAACTAGGTCCCTATGAGCCTCAATTTGATCATCTGCAACCTGGTAAAAATACCTGTCATGGATTGAATTGTGTCCCCCCAAAATATCTGTCAACTTGGTTGGGTCATGATTCCCCGTATTATATGATTGTGTACCATTTTGTAAATCTGATGCAATTTCCTTATGGGTTGTAAACTCTATCACTATGATGAGGTTATATGTGATTTCCTCATGTGTTGTAAACTCTATCACTAGGATGAGGTTATACTGATGAGGTTTACAAGATTAGTATCTTAATGCAATCTCTTTTGAGATGTAGAAGAGAGAAGCGAGCAGAGACACATGGGAACCTCATACCACCAAGAAAGCAGTGCTGTGAGCAGAGCGCATCCTTTGGACCTGAGGTTCCTGCACAGAGAAGCTCCCAGACCAAGGGAAGACTGATGACAAGGACCTTCCTCCAGAGCCAACAGAGAGAGAACGCCTTCTCCTGGAGCTGATGCCCTGAATTTGGTCTTATAGCCTACTGGGCCGTGAGAGAATAAACTTCTCTTTGTTAAAGCCATCCACTCGTGGTATTTCTGTTAGAGCAGCACTAGATGACTAAGACACTATCCTTCACACTTCACCTGGCTGGTGTGAGATTTACATGAGAAAAGTTATGCAGGGGAAGTTTTGTAAATTGATATAGAAATACAAGTTGTTTTAAACTGGCATCGGAGATGTTAGTAATCGTGACACACTGTCAACTATATTTTCAGGTTTCATTTAGAAGCCTTGGTGGCGTGATGGTTAAGTGCTCGGCTGCTAACCAAAAGGTTAGTGGTTCGAACCTACTCAGCAGCTCTGAGGAAGAAAGACCTGGTGATCTGCTCCCATGAAGAGTATAGCCAAGAAAATTCCATGGGGCATTTGTGCTCTGTCATGTGGTGTTACTATGAGTTGGAGTCAACTCTACAGCACCCAAGAACAACAACAAAGCCTAAATCTGCTTAGTCAGTATGTGTGTATTTTAGGAATATAAGTCATACATGTTAAAATTTCTCCCTGTGTTACTCACTGTTTGCAAACTGATTGTGAATAGAATGAGAGCCAATGATAAATTGTGGGTCGCGTGGTTGTCACTAATGGTTGCCCACCGGAGAAACATCTATCCCTTCTCCTTTCTCTGTTAACAGAGCTTATGTTTCATGTCTATTTCTACTCTCTGGGTCTACATCCTTAAGCAATGGGACCTTAGCAAAGCCAATGTCAGCAACTGCATTCTCTTCACCAGGGGTGGCCATGTAAGTCAGTTAGGACTATGGAATAAATAATGATAATGAATACTGATTGAGCTTTTACTACATGTTAGCCACTTTCTAAGTGCCTTGCATATATTGACGCTAATCCTAACAACCCTATGAGGTAGTCTCTCTAACCATCTAAGTTTTACAGCTAATGAAATTGAGAGCTAGAGAATTTAAAATACATACCCAAGGAAATGAGTTGCAAAGCCAGAATACAAACCCAGGCAGTGTAGCTCAGAGCCCAGGCTATTGCCACTATGTATTACTAAGGAGGACATCTCCTAATGACTTCTAGGAAAGGTCTCCTCAGTGATAAGAAGAGTCATACAGCTTGTTTGCTTCTGCTGGACATCTGATGACTGCAAGTGATGCCTGGAGTAGTGGCAGCCATCTTGTGTCAAAGAGGGGCGCTAAGCTGATACACTGAGGGTAGCTGAGCAGAAGGATGGAAGAATCCTGGGTCTTTGATATTGTGTTGAATCCTCCACATCTCATACGTCTCCTGTGAATTTAACCCCGAAAACATGTCATTCATTTGTCCTTGTTCCATTTTTATTGCCCAACTCCAGATTTCTACCTCTTGTCGAGGCTCCCAAATGGTCAGCCTCAACTCCCCTGCTGGCCCCAACATAAGAAGTCTCAAGCACAGATCTCGTGATGCTTTTTTGCTTTGGATGGTTCCAAAGCTTGGAACCATGGTTCCAACATTTGGTTTCACTTGGGATGGTTCCATTGCCATCCAAACAATGCCTTTGTTTCTTAAGGTGATGCTCAGAGGCCTTTTCTCGCAGCCTCTTCTCCAGCTCTTCCCTCCATGTACCCTGGCATTGACCAGCGTGAAACTGCCCACTTTTGCATTTCTGTGCTGTCCATTCATGAGGTTTCTTTTGAGTAAATTGTTCCCGTCTACCATTTATTCTTCGCCAATATTCTTCTCTAGCACCACAATTCAAATGCATCAATTCTTATTCAGTCTTCTTTATTCATTGTCCAAATTTCACATGCATATGAGGCAATTGAAAATATCACTGTTTGGGTCAGTCCTCAAAGGGTTATCTTTGCTTTTTGACACTTTACTTTGTAGTAGATTTGCCCAGTGCAATACATGGTTTGATTTATTGACTGCTGCTTCCATGGGCATTGATTGTTGATCCAAGAACGAAATCCTTCCCAAAAAGAGGAAGATCCTCAAGGATGTAGATTGACCCAGTGGCTGCAACAATGGGCTCAAACGTAGCTACAATTGTGAAGACAGTGCAGGACCGGGCAATGTTTCCTGTTATACATAAGAGCACTATAACTTGGAGCCAATTCGATGGCATCTAACGAAAACAATCACAGTTTACATACAATTTTGCCGCTTGCTAACATTTCTAATTACTATATAAGGCTTTTTTAAGTTTAAAAAGTGTTCATGATATATTTTTAGGGAGCCCTGGTGATGCAGTGGTTAAATGATACGGCTGCTAACCAAAAGGTCGGCAGTCCGAATCCACCAGTAGCTGGTTGGAAACCCTATGGGGCAGTTCTACTCTGTCCTATGGGGTCACCATGGGTTGGAATCAACTTGACGGCAAGGGGTTTTTGGTTTCTGGCGGTGGCACAGTGCTTAAGCGTTCTGCTGCTAACTTAAAGGTCAGGGTTCGAATCCACCAGCAGCTCTGCAGGAGAAAAGACCTGACGATCTGCTCCCATAAATATTACAGCCTAGGAAACCCTATGGGGCAGTTTTTCTCTATCTGTTAGAGCTGTTATGAATCGGAATTGACTCGATGGCACCTAACAACACCACTCTTCTCTGGCCTGGCAAACTCAGTGTATCTCAGGGCAAAGCTCAGATTGCACCTTTTCCTTGTAACTCAGCCACCAGCAGACTTTTTGCTCTGCATGAGTTTCAATAAGCATGCTTCCATCAGACAAGCATGGGGGAGGCAGGAGCTGCCTGGGTAATTCAATTATCACCACCCCTAGCTCCATAGAAGTGCCCGAAGCCTGAGGACATGACCCCAGCTGAGCCAATGTGTCCCTTCCCTGACATCTTTTGATCTGGGACCAGAGAGAGCAGGTGCTAAATCTCTCTGCCATTCAGCCAGGGGGGAAATGATTATTGTCCAAAAAAACAAAGTCAGCCCAGTCTCAGACTGTTCTAAAGACCGCAAGTCAGTGGAACAATGTTCAGAGATTTTGTTTTTTTAAGTTTGTTTTAATTGTGGTGAAAATATACATTACAAAATATACACCGATTCAACAATTTCTACACGTACAGCTCAGTGACATTAATTACATTCTTCAAGTTGTGCGGCCATTCTCGCCATCCTTTTCTAAATCACTCCACCACCATGAACACAAACTCGCTGCCCTCTAAGCAAAAACTTCTCGCACCCTCCCTACAACCCTGGGTCACAATGGATAATCTTTGGTTTCTATATATTTGCTTATTTCCTATCACGTGAGATCATACAGTATTTCTCCTTTTGTGACGGACTTATTTCACTCACCATGGTGTTTTTGAGGTTCGTCCACGTTGCGGCCGGCTTCAGACTTCATTTCTCTTTACGGCTGAGTGGTATTTCATATTGTGTAGATAGCACGATCCTTTTACTAGATTTTTCTAAGAAAAATTTGTCACCCAATTTTATACACAAAGAAGTATTTTTTATGTATATGAATCTCAGAAAGGTGAGGTGAGGGCGAAAATAAAAATGCCACCCATGTATTTGTCTTGAAAAATTCAAGCGAGGAAGCAAAAATCAGAGAACTCAATACTTGAGAAGTTGAGTCATTAAGGACTAATTGTAATCCAGAATTTTTGTTTGGTATCAAAATTAAGCACAAATATAAAAATAATTTTGATAGAAAAGATATATAAAGATAATGATATAATAACATTGATCTGGATATAAAACCACAGGTCTTATCAGCAAAAACAGGAGACAAAGATAATCACGTTACACATCGTGATTAAACATTTTTTTTGAGGTTCTGGCTAATGCAGTGAGGTAAGAAAATTAAATGAGGTACAGATGAGAAAACAAATAGGACGATATGTTATTTATGTGGAAAACTGGAAAGAACCCATTGAAATTTTGAAACAAATAAAGTTTGTTGTTGTTGTTATTGTTGGGTGCCAGAGAGTGGATCCCAACTCATAGCGACCCCATGTGACAGAGTAGAACTACACTAGCATTTTCTTGGCTGTGATCTTTACAGAAACAGATCACCAGTTCATTCTTCCGCGACACCTCTAGATGGGTTCGAACCACCAACCTTTTCTTAGCAGCCAAGTTACCTTGTGCCACCAGGGCTCCTTACGAAAGTTTAATAAGCTCATTATGTATGAAATGAATGTGTATGTTCAATATACAAACTTGAGGAGTTTCTCCTGTGTTTCAGCAGTACCTTATTAGAAAATATAATGAGGAAATAAACTGTTGTGTCACAATGCTTTAGGGCACAAGTTGGAGGAGAGAGAGTTCTTAACTAGAGGGTATTTCTCCCAGAAGCAAAGCTGATGTTAGGCATACAACAGGAAGAGTCACTGCAGAATCATTAACACGACTAACAAAAAAATATGCTAACTAGCTAAAAAAAGAAAAAACTCCCCCCTTAAGGAAACTATTTCCAGAAAACTTTTCCAGTAAATTTTACTGAGGAATATAATGACTGAGGAGCCCTGGTGGCACAGTGGTTAAGAGCTTCGCTGCTAACCAAAAGGTCGGCAGTTCAAATCCACCAGCTGCTCCTTGGAAACCCTCTGGGGCAGTTGCACTCTGTCCTGTAGGGTTGCTGTGAGTCGGAATCGACTGGACGGCAGTGGGTTGGGTTTGTTGGTTTGTTTATAATGACTGAATGGAGAAACAGAGGGGAAGGAAGACTTGACATCGGAGGAAAGTCAACGCCTCCTCAAATAATCCTCAAACGTAATGACAGTCCGTCAGTCCCAACATATGCTTTCTTTAACACTTCATGACGACTTGAGATTCCTGTGGGGGCAGTGGTGGTTCAGTGAGAGTATTCTCGCCTTCCGTGCAGGAGATCTGCCAATGCACCTCATGCACAGCCACCACCCATCTGTCATTGGAGACTTGCGTGGTGCTATGACGCTGAACAGGTTTCAATGAACCTTCCAGACTAAGACGGACTAAACCCATCGCCGTTGAGTTGACTCTGACTCACAGCAACCCTGTAGGACGGAGTAGAACTGCCCCATAGGGCTTCCAAGGAGTGGCTGGTGGATTTGAACCACCAACCTTTTGGTTAGCAGCTGTCATGGATTGAATTATGTCCCCCCAAAAATGTGTGTATCAATTTGGCTGGGCCATGATTCCCAGAATTGTGTGGCTGGCCTCCCTTTTGTGATTGTAATTTTATGTTAAAGAGGATTAGGGTGGGATTGTAACACCACC
>NW_004443961.1:1617936-1649281 GCF_000243295.1 Trichechus manatus latirostris
CATCCCTGATCCAATGTAAAGGGAGTTTCCCTGGGGTGTGGCCTGCACCTCCTTTTATCTCTCAAGAGATAAAAGGAAAGGGAAGCAAGCAGAGAATTGGGGACCTCATACAATCCAGAAAGCAGTGCTGGGAGCAGAGCACGTCCTTTGGACTGGGGTCCCTGCGCAGAGAAGCTCCTAGTCCGGAGGAACACTGAAGAGAACAAGGCCAACAGAGAAAAAGCCTTCCCCTGGAGCTCACGCCCTGAATTTGGACTTTTAGCCTACTTTCCTGTGAGGAAATAAACTTCCCTTCGTTAAAACCATCCACTTGTGGTGTTTCTGTTAGAGCAGCACTAGATGACTAAGACAGCAGCCAAGCTCTTAACCACTGCACCACCAGGCTTCTTTGAACATATACCCTTCTGTAAATGTGTTGTACGTCTGTGTTAATGAGAACAGGTTAGGCAAACCTGGGATTAAAGCCTCCCTCTACCACGTAGAGATGTAACAGTGAAACATTTAGGCAATGTACCCAGTCTCTCTGGATCTATTTCTTTATCTATAAAATAATACAGCAAAACCTGTGAATCCAGGACCTGTGTAAGACAGAAACCTGTCAGAGAAGGAAAACTCAAATACTGTCCGCTAGAACCAGTGATAGAAAAGTGGTAAGTCTGCACCCTGTCAAAGGCAGAGAACTTGTGAGATCCGGAAAAACAAGGCAGTCCCGTTGAGTTCCGGCTCTCACGGGGTTCATTGTACCTACCTTGTAGAGTTGAGATAATTAAAATTAATCACGTACTTTAAAAACTTCTTAGCAGAGTGTCTGGAACGTAGAAATTACAATATTGTTGTCTTTTCTCCATAAAACCAAACCAGTAGCTGTTGAGCTGATTCCGATGCAAGGCGACCCCACGTGTGACAGAGTAGAACTGTGCTCCACAGAGTTTTCAATAGTTGATATTTCAGCAGTAGATCATCAGGCCTTTCTTCTGAGGCACCTCTGGGTAGATTCGAGCCTCCAACCTTTTGGTTAACAGCTGAGCACTTAACAGTTTGTACCACCCAGGGACCTGTCTTTTTCCCATAGCATCTTCTTTATGGTTGGGCCTGCCTTATACTCTTATATGTTTTAGTAGATCAAAGTATTTATTTATCCATTGGTGAATTGATAAAGGTCAATGTTGGATATCGATACAGACTTTCCACTGAAAGATTTCAGAAGCAGTATTTCCTACCCCTTTTGGACCAGAAAGTAAATACTCTTCTCTACAAGGAAGGTGTGTGGCAGTGTGTGTGTGTGTCAAAGAGAGACAGACCGTGTGTATTAGAATCCTGTCTTGGTGTTACTGTATTTTTGATAACACGCCTTGCTAAGGGACTTTAGTTTTGCCATTAAAACTATACTGAGAAATAAAATACATTGCAAAGAAACACCACGGTTTCTGTAAGTCGCTTAACCTCTCTGAGGCTGTCTTCCCATCTAAACAATAAAATTAGACCAGATGACCCAGTCTTACCTACCAGCCTGTCCCTTCAGATGCTATGAGGGTATAGTTACTTTGCTATGGACTATTAAGACTGGAAACCCTGCTGGCATAGTGGTTAAGAGCTATGGCTATTAACTGAAAGGTTGGCAGTTCAAATCTACCAGGTGCTCCTTGGAAACCCTATGGAGCAGTTCTACTCTGTCCTATAGGGTCATTATGAGTCAGAAGCGACTCAATGGCAACGGTTTTTTTAATCAAATTACATTATGTTCTTTGTCTTTCATCTGTGTAGCAGCCCTAAGACATATCCTTCATCTAAGTAACAAATAATTACAGGATTTATTTCAGATCATAGCAGAAAAATTCTGTTGACTGTAAGACATCAGGTAGTAATTCAAATATTGTTAACCCCCAAAATTGTCATATTAACTCTGAAAAAGTATGATGTCTTATATTTTAACAATAAGTGATAGCAATGCTTAGTTCTACATGAAATTGGAAAAAAGGCAGATTATCATAAAGAGGTGGGGCAATTTACTCAAAATCAGCTATTAGATTATTGGCCCAAATAAAGACAGCCCATGGGTTTCCTAACTTCCACTTCTCAAGTTTAGCAAACGCTACATGTGTCCTTTGAGTCTGAGTTAGAATTCCGTTTCAATGTGGTAGTTGTCAAGTATGGCCAAGTTCAAGTAGGGTACTGTAGCTTTTTCTTTAGTAATGCAGGAAATATTTGCTGGTGGGCTTCATGCATGCCCCGACTTGGCAGATGATGTTGTGTTTAAGATGCACACACACATATTTCCAGCAAACCAGCACCCAGCGAATCAGCTCTACGTGACACTAGATTTGATGGCATGTCTACGCTCGCCTTTTGACGTAGATTTGTTGGGATGTGTGTGTGTGTCTGTGTGTGTGTGTGTGTGTGCGTGTGTACGTGTGTGGTACTAAATTGATACTTATTTCCCATCAACCTTATTTCAGTGGTCTCGTTAAGAGCCTGTGGAAGGCCAGCTAAGGCTGCTCTTTGGTTGTAGCTGCCATTCAGTGGTCTGTCAGGGGGTAGGGTAGGGGTGGGAGCTGCAGAAGGCTAAAATGGGAGCCGGAGCCCCCAGGCTCCAGAAAGAAACTGCTGGACAAGCAGCGTGAGGAGATGCAGACTTCAGACCTGTCTGCAACCCCAGGTTCAGTAGCAGTGAATTGGGAGCTGGACAGTACTGACTGTGAACTCCTCCCTGGTCCCTGTCTTTCCAGCAGAGGCTGGGTCTTCCTTTCTCACCTCATTCGTATCCGTGTAGACGAAGAGTTCAGGCATCACCTCCCGTGGGAGCTCGTGGAGAGATAGGCTGCCTGTTACAGATTAAATTTGTGTCCCCCTAAAATATATGTTGTAAATCCTAACCCTTATATCTGTGGTTAGGAGCCTAGGTGGCACAGTGATCAAGCACTTGGCTGCTAATCCAAAGGTCGGCAGTAGCAGCAGCTCTGAAGGAAAAAGATGTGGTGGTCTGCTTCCGTAAAGATTACAGCCTTGGAAATCCTGTGGGGCAGTTCTACTCTGTCCTATAGGGTTGCTATGAGTCGAAGTCGACTCTCTGGTGATGGGTTTGGTTTGGTTTGCTTTCATACCTGTAGTTACAGTCTTATTTGGGAATGCATTTTCCTTGTTGTGTTAATGAGGCAGCGTTAGTGTAGGTGGGTCTTAAGTCAACTTACTTTGATATGTAAAAACGGCAACGAGTTTGAGTTGGTTTTTTATGTTTTTTTTTTAGAGCCAAGGAATAAGGACCTTCCTTCAGAGCCGAGCCAACAGAGAAAGAAAGCCTTCCCCTAGAGCCGGTGCCCTGAATTGAGACTTCAAGCCTCCTAAACACTAAGAGAAAACCCTGGTAGTATAGTGGTTTAGAGCTATGGCTGCTAATCAAAAGGTCGGCAGTTCAAATCCGCCAGGTACTCGTCGGAAACCCTATGTGGCAGTTCTACCCTGTCCTATAGGGTCGCCATGAGTTGGAATCGACATTAAGAAAACAAATGTTTGCTAAAGCCGCCCACTTGTGGGATTTCTGTTTTAGCAGCACCGGAGAACTCAGGCACTGCCTACGTGGGACTTCCTGGGCCAGTATCCCCCATACTAGACTCACTGGTGGCCCCTTGTTATTGCACAACTCGGCAGTGTCCATGTGACACAGGAACACAGAGGGACACTGGACCACAGAGCCACAGGTCACCATAAGATGCCCCTGGCCAAGGCTGGTGGTCGGCCCTGGGATGGATACCCACCAACACTGAGGCTCTCGGAAAGCTGCTTGGATCCCTTAGGGAAGGTTCCAGGAGTTAAGTGTTCATTGATGGGTGAGCTTCCCATGGCAACAGCAAACCTCAGAACCGCACGTCGGCTGGTATTCCTGGGGGACGTGACATCAGCCAGGTTTTCAACGGTAACAAAGGCCCAAGCTGCCATCGGAAGCGTCTTCCAGGTCCTCTGTAGAGGTCTGAGGTTTCCGTGTGTAGGATACTGTTCCATCTAAAAGCCTGGTACGACCCGAGCGGGTTCTGCAGAAAGGACTTTGAAGGCACCCTCCACCTTCACCTGCAGGACACAGGGCTCTGGACTCTGTGAAGGCTTCTCTTTACATTCACTCAGAAACCAAGGGCCACACCACCAGAGCCCTCTGGGAAGTGCGTAAACCCACTGATTAATTTCGTCTCTTGTACCACACTCCCAGCAGGTGTGAGTGATGCTTGAGACTCCTGATGAGACAGAACCCGTTGCCGTCGAGTTGATTCTGACTCGTGGTGACCCCACATGCCACAGAACAGAACTGTGCTCCATAGGCTTTTCTTGGCTGTAATTTTCATGGAAGCAGATCACCAGGCCTTGCTTCTGTGTCACCATTAGGTGGGTTGAAACCACCGAACTCTTGGTTAGTAAAAAAAAAAAGAAACCCATTGCTGTTGAGTCAATTCCAACTCTTTGCAACTCTAGGACAGAACAGAACTGTCCCATAGAGTTTCCAAGGAGCAGCTGGTAGATTTGAACTGCCAACCTTCTGGTTAGCAGCCATAGCTCTTAACCACTACGCCACCAGGATTTCCATTTGGTCATAGTGGCTAGAATATACCCACATTCATGAGACCCTTGCCTATCAGGGTGTAAGTGTATCTCAGAATGAACCAGGACGATGTTTGGATGAGTAAAAATACCTGCTCTGTCCCTAGAGATGAGAGGATGATAGATTTCCGGATCATGATGCAGGAAGAAGGGTTCTGTTCTATCTGGACTTCCCTCTGCAGTTGGGGGTCAGATCATCAGCTTGCCTGGGGAAACGACTTGGCAGATCTCTCTCCTCTCCTTCCAAGGGCCAGGCACAGGGGCAAGGGATGGAGCAGGTGTGGGGCTGACTCCCGCTCCATCACAGCTGTGGGCCCACCACGGGTCTGCATTCGTTCTCCCTCGCCATCCCTTTCCTTCTGCCAAAGGCAGCGTGCTGTGTGTGACCCTTCCTTGGGCCAGATCAGCTCACAGGCTAGGAATCCAGCGGGGGCTGGTTGGGCCTGCCCGCGTCTGGTGCAGAGTGTGGTGCCGTGGCTGGAGCTGACGGAAGGAGCTAGTTAACCCTGCAGTTCGATTGCAGGATGCTCTCCCCTACGCCCAAAGACCACGCACGCCCTCGCCAGCTAATGCAAAAAGGCCCCAGGGAACAGTGTTCCCTGGGTTCAAATGCATGAACTTTGTAAGGGGAATACTTCAATGGGCTTGGGCTCCCTCATCCCTAGGATGGGTGGAAGCATTCGGAGCCACGCCACTTAGCTGGCCCCATCATCCCACTCAGGAAAAATCAAGGCCCGAAGACTCCACGAAGAACTCACGTGGCCAGTTAGTATTAAGACTAGGGCGCGAACCTCCGACCGCTGACTTCCAACCCAGGGCTCCTGCAGCCCAGACTGTCTCCATGCGTTAGCTTTCATTTCATCTCCAAAATTTGGTCCCTTCCTCGGAGCCTTTCCTGGAACTGGGCTTCTGAGTCTAAAGTGGTTTAATGAATGCTTTTGGGAAGGGAGAGCCACCAGGCCGCTGAGTGGTTTTGATCAAGTTTGCCAGTATATACACCCTGGGATAATCTGCATAAATGTAATAAATAATTCCTCCAAAGCACGCTAAGCGAGGGCCTCGTGGTCATTTGAAAATCCCCGTCTTGCATTCACCCCGGCAAAGCTAACAATGCAAGGGAGGGTCAAAGGTATCCGCCGCTGGCCGTGACTGCTGTTGACCGTTGTAAGTGTGACTATTTTTAAAATACTGTATACCTCATTAAGCTGTGCTCTGAAAATGAGAAATTTGCTTTAACTGCATTGTTTTGAATTGCTGAGAGAAGAAATCTATCAACCGCAAGGTGCCCTGCTGCTGAACTCAGCCAAAAAGCTGTTAATAACTCCAGCAGATGTTTCAGCTTTTCAGGCCAATAGACTCTGTCTCTCCCTACCCTCCCCTTTTGCAGAATCCGACGCCAGTAACTGGGCTCTGGTCGCTGCCGCCGCAGCCACCACCACCGCTGCTAGAGCGGGTGGTGCCAGCGCTGCTGAGAAGTCATTGTTTAAACAACGAGCGGCAACAGCCTGGGCCTTTTAAGGTCAGGACGTCATTGTTCATAGCGTCAGAAGTTTAAATCTTCAGGGGGGAAAGGAAGGTAAGGGCCCAGAGTCAGTACTGCTGTCGGGTTGTCTGCCTTCATTGCTAAGCATTTCCTTTAGCTTTTTGTGGCTCCTCTCAACGCTGAAAGTCTACCTCCCGGGCAAATCAGAGCCCTGGGCTTGCTGAGGTAGACGGGCATGCATACACCAGCATTCCTACGTGTGACAGAGAGGTGGCTGTGGTCGCAGCTTTACAAAGAGAGCCTCTGCAGGATGCAAGGCTCTGGGTGGTTGTTTGCCTGGTGGGGGTGGCTCAGAATGCAGTGGCCTCAGCAATTCTGCAATATTAGAAGTGTGCATTATAGCTACGCCCCTGTGTCAGAGGTAGAGTATGAGGGCAGCCAGGGCCGCCGCGCTCCCAGGCGAGAACTTCTCTGTATCTCTGGACCGGGATGAACTGATATCTTAACCTGCAATTAAATCCGTTGTAAGGCTTTCCAAATGAGAAGAAAGTAGAGGAAAAAAGGGAAGGGGGAGATTCTGCACGCACTCACCGCCTGCTCACTTATTTTGGAGAGCATGTTCTAAGGCCCCCCAGTGACAGCGGGGTGGGGGGTGGGGGTGACTGAGAAAACACAGGTGCACCGCATTTCTGGAATATTGCATTGATTAGGAACACGTCTGAACTGCATGCCTAACGTCATTCACACCAAGAATTGCAGTTTCAAAGGGGGAGAGAATGAGAGGCAGAAATAAGCTCATAAATATTTTGTTTCCTTATTTTGATGCAACACAGAGCTAGAATACCCAAGACTCTGATGACCTCGGCTGTCGGCTTCCACTTGTGCCAGCCACTGTAAATTCAGCCCCTAAATATCCACTCTCTGCCATAGTGGCTATAAAAAGTACATGCCTTTTTCCTGGTGCCACGGCCACCAGACTGTTTGCATATGCTGTGTGTTTCCCTTCCTTGGGAACAGCTCAGGAATGTGCTGGGAGTCTGTTTTCTTTCGGACTGGATAAAGTCAGGGACTCCGTTGTGACTTGGTCCACGTTCTCTGCAGTTTACACGCAGAGCGCTCATTAGTGCTAATGGCATTTGCACATATGTGTGGAAGGAAAAGTAGAGTTGCCCATGCCTCTGTGTTCTGTATTTTCTCATCAGATCAAGAGCAACGCGGTACACTTGAGAGTCCAAGAGCATCTATATCTTCTAATTCTGAAACATAAAAAACTCAGACTACAAATTACCCCAGGCATTCCAAAAGATGGTGTTCCCATTAGGAAATGGGATGGGCATTTCCACTTAGATTACTGTGGTTCCAAGAAACCAAGGCCAGAGGATGAGTCTTCAATAAAATAAATACAACAACCAGTGTTGTAATCATAGGCTAAAAAAGAAAAAAAAAAAATCCTCCCTACCGAATCAGTAGAGAATATGTTCTCATTATAAAAAAAAAAAAAAAGAATTCCACATTAAATTACCCATACGCACCCCCAGAGGATGTCAGTGCAAGATGAGGAAGAGAATGGAGACTAATCGTGGTTACGTTGAGATTCCAGATCTGCCAGCAGTGAATACTGGTTACCCAGCTAGTCATTAATAAACTATGTGGTGATGTCTGAGGCCCACGCAAATCCAGACCAGACCGTTCACTAGTCCTTGAGCTTGACCTGCGATGATTTCCAAGCGAGCACGTTCTTATTCCCAGTACATGGGAAATGGACAATAAGGGAAAGATGATGCCATACGATTTCCATGATGGATGTTCGCACCCCAAATACCTCCACCATCTGATGTGGTTTGCAATTTTGAAGTTAAAACAGCCACAGAATAATATGCTTGTGCACCTGGCTCAGGTGCTACATCTGCCATATGTTTGTGAAATAATCCAAGGAGATGTGACAACTGTACCCTCCCCTTGGGACCGCATAAAACGTGCCTACAAAGAGTTACCTAATTATTCATTCCTGCCAACAACACCCTCGCCTAATAATAAGGTGGTGCTTAAAACGAGACAATGGTACTTTCAGTCTCGAGAGATGTCAGTGCCACTTATTGTTTCAAAAACAAAGTCTTTTGCATTTTTTAAAATAAGAAAAAGATGCATGGCCTTTAGATCAAATACAGTACTCTGCAGGTGGTATTGCTGGCATTCGTACAGGGACAAATTCTGTAGTACTAATCAAGGCTGCAAGGAGCCAGCCCTGGTGGTGCACTGATTACACACTCTACTATTAACCGAAAGATCAGCGGTTTGAAACCACCAGTGGCTCCGAGGAAGAAAAGCCCTGGAGATCTGTTCCTGTAAAGATCACAGCTGAGGAAACCCTATAGGGCAGTTCTTCTCTGTCCTATGTGTCGCTATGGGTTGGAATTGACTAGATGGCGCCCAGTAACAATAATCAAGGTTGGGTGCATCTTGAAGCTCATTGGCTGAAAGTCCATGTAGCCACTATGGAGAGTCTCTAGGGGGCACAAATGGTTAAGTGCTGGGGTACTAACTGAAAGGTTGGTGGTTTGAATCCACCCAGAGGCACCTCAGAAGAAAGGTGTGGTTATCTGCTTCCAAAAAATCAGCCTTTGAAAAAAAAACCATGAGCTGTTCTACTCTGATTACACATGGGGTCCCTATGAGTTGGAACTGACTTGACGGCAACTGGTCTGTTGTTTTTGGTGGGAGCCACTATGGAAATTACTGGCCCTAAATGATGGTTGCTAATAAATGGCTGGAAGGAGCCCTGGTGGCACAGTGGTTAAGCACTTGGCTGCTAACCGACCACAATTTGAACCTACCGGCCACTCCGCAGGAGAAAGCTGTGGCAGTCTGCTTCCATAAAGATGACAGCCTTGGGAACCCTACAGGGTAGTTCTACTCTGTCCTGCAGGGTCTCTAAGAGTCAGAATCAACCCAACGGCAATGGGTTTTTGGTTTTTAATGAATGGTTGCATGATCTGATCCTACTACCCGCTAACAGAAAACTTCACAATTGGCAAATTGCTTTCCTATATGTTATCCCATTGAATTCCTGTAACGACCCTGTGGAGCAGCTATGAAAGGCACATCTTATTTAGCACGGCCCCTTGTAGTACTGACTCTTTAGAGGACTAATTAGCCAGAGGAATGAGCACCTTCTTTACATTTTTAAACACTGTTACATTTTTTGGTCTTGAACAATGAGCATCAGTTGCCGTAATACACACTTCTCACCTTGAGAGCCATTGACAACCTGCTTGGTTTCCTCTTTTCCTGGTATTCCTGGTGGGAAGTGGCTAAGAGCTCAGCTGCCAACCAAAAGGCCGGCAGTTCGGATCCACCAGCTGCTCCTTGGAAACCCTATGGGGCAGTTCTACTCTGTCCTACAGGGTCGCTATGAATTGGAATCGACACAACAGCAATGGGTTTGTTTGTTTTTTTGGTTTATTATCATATTCTCCATTAATTCAAAATGAATAATATATAAATAATAATAAAAAGAGGCGGGCGAATTATCTTAATGATTAAAATACAGGCCAACCATCAAAATACAAATTTTACTGAGGCTGTAGGCCACGTCAAAGGTCAAACGGATGATTTATGCTCTGGGCCTAGCTTAATCCACATTAAATCAAAATTGAAGCTGTCAGCCAATAAGCCTCTAATAGTATGTTAATTGCATATTGACTGATGGAACAAACGATATGGGAATTATACCTCCTTAGGGACTAGGCAACGATCCCGGTGGCACCATGGTTAAATGCTTGGCTACTAACCAAAAGGTTGGCAGTTCAAACCCACCCAGCTGCTCCGCAGTAAAAAAGACCTAGTGATCTCCTCTCATAAAGATTACAGCCCAAAAAAGCCCTGTGGGGCAGTT
Source organism: Trichechus manatus latirostris (assembly GCF_000243295.1). Classification (NCBI taxonomy): domain Eukaryota; kingdom Metazoa; phylum Chordata; class Mammalia; order Sirenia; family Trichechidae; genus Trichechus; species Trichechus manatus. Next base: position 1,627,899 of record NW_004443961.1, read on the forward strand.
CTACTCTGTTACACGGGTGGCTAGGAGTCGGAATCGACTGGATGGCACACAACAACAACGGAGACTAGGCTTAAAGACCCCCCGGAGCCAGATTAGGTTACACCGCACACTACTTGCCCTGGAGTCCACGCCAACTCCAAACCATGAGCTGTTCTACTCTGATACACATGGGGTCCCTATGAGTTGGAACTGACTTGATGGCAACTGGTCTGTTGTTTTTGGTGGCACCCCCATGTATGACAGAGTAGAGCTGTGCTCCGTAGGATTTTCAGTGATTGAGTTTTGGGGAGTAGATCACCAAGTCTTTCTTCCCAGGCACCTCTGGATGGGCTCGAACCTCCAACCTTTCAGTTAGCAACTGAGCACATTAACTCTTTGCAGCACGTGAGGACCTCAAACAATTGCACAAGTGGAGAATTAGACTCGCAAACAAGCAATCCCACTATGATGAGAACCCTTGAATTTGATGGCCTGCAAAGTTACACGGCCGATGAGGATAACTCACCTAAATCTCTCCTGGAAACGTTCCCATGGAAGTAAAACACGAATTGGTGTTCCCCAGGCAGACACAAGATTTAAAATTGTATGTTGCAGGAAAAATAAGATATCAGTTGTAAGCAAGCGAGTGGCGTAATCAAATGTTTGTCTTTGAACTCTGAAGGCACTGTGGAAGGTGAGTTAGGGTCAAGAATCCCTGGAGGCCAGGCAGAAGTCAAAGATTGTATTTGCAGGGTACATAACCCCTTTACAGCTGCCCTGGTGGAGCAGTGGTTAGACACTTGGCTGCTAACCGAAAGGGCGTTGGTTTGAACCCACCAGCCGCTCCCCGGGGAAAGATATAGCAGTCTGCTTCTTGTAAAGATTACAGCCTTGGAAACCCTATGGGGCAGTTCTACTCTGTCTTATAGGGTCACTACGAGTTGGAATCGACTTAACGGCAAGGGGTTATCACCCCTTTGAGCGAATGGTTTGGCCTTCCGTCCTTGATGTGAGAGTAGGAGCACAACTGAGGCCATTCAGTGAGGCCCACCAACTAAGAGGAATCACCTGGGGGCCATGGTGAGGCCAACAAAAGCCCAGGAAGCCAGAGGCTCTGGGGGAGTGTCTCAGGTTGGAGAGTGAGAAAGGGCTGCTCTTGGGAGAGGGGCAAGCACACCTCTTGGTGTCATGGAAGCTCTGGGCTGAAGATCCCCCAGACATCAGCCAGGAGGACAAGAGATTGGAGGTCCATTGGAAGGGACTGGCCCTAGACGCAGCAGAAACCTTGGACCCCGTGGAAGGCAGAGCCAGGAGCAACAGCAGCAGAGTGGTCTGAAGGAGTGTGCCAAGAACTGTAACGCTCTTTGGGCTGTGACAGCAGCCACGAGGGGCCCAGGCAGTGGCAGAAACTGGGTCCAAAGAGCAGGGGGCGCCAGTCTGCGAAGGCTGGGTGCACCCCTCATGGGGTTACCCTCAGAGCAGTAATACCTCAAGAGTGGTTGTAATGCTGGCCCAGGACTGTCCTCAGGCTGCTGGGTGAGAGATGGACCAGCAGCTAAGAGACCTGCCAGCCCAGTGACTTGAGAGTGAACATCGACTTTCCGTCACGAAAAGTTATTTCCATGCGCCAACGATCAGGGATGGTCTTGTGCGTTCTGGCTCTGGGATATTATTAGTGAGCAACCTGTGTGTACACCATGATAATAAATTTGTGTTAATTTTGTGTTACCTGTGGGCGAGTGCATCACAGATATGGCGTGTGTGCACCACAGAATTACAATATTTGGGGAGTTAATAGACCTAATCAAGTAAAATGATATGGGAGATATGCAGGAAGGAGAATTAATAGGGTGTGGTGTAAGGGGCCCTGGTAGCACAGTGGTTAAAGTGCTCAGCTGCTAACATGAAGCTTAGTGGTTTGAACCCACCAGCCGCTTCTCAGGAGGAATATGTGGCAGTCTGCTTCCATAAAGATTGTTGTTGTTGGTGTTAGGTGCCATCGAGTTGGTTCCGACTCATAGCGACCCTATGCGCCACAGAACAAAACATGGCCCGGTCCTGCGCCATGCTCACAATCGTTGCTATGCTTGAGCCCATTGTTGCAGCCACTGTGTCAATCCATCTCCTTGAGGGTCTTCCCCTTTTTTTTCACTGACCCTCTACTTTACCAAGCATGAGATCCTTCTCCAGGGACTGATCCCTTCTGACAACATGTCCAAGGTATATAAGATGTAGTCTCGCCGTCCTGGCTTCTAAGGAGCAATCTGGTTGTACTTCTTCCAAGACAAGATTTGTTCTTTCTTTTGGCAGTCCATGGTATATTCAATATTCTTTGCCAACACCACAATTTAAAGGCTTCAATTCTTCTTTGGTCTTCCTTACTCACTGTCCAACTTTCGTATACATATGATGAGATTGAAAATACCATGGCTTGGGTCAGGCGCACCCTAATCTTCAAGGTGTTATCTTTGCTTTTCAACATTTTAAAGAGGTCTTTTGCAGCAAAAGACCATAAAGATTACAGGCTTGGAAATCCTATGGGGCTTCCAGGTGACCCTTCCTACAGGGTCGCTGTGAGTTGGAATCGACTCAACAGCAACAGGTTTGGTTTTTGGTGTTTGGGACGTGAGGGAGGAGTCAAAGTCCCCAAGAGTTTTGCTTGAGAAAGTGAGTAAAGGGTTTATACCTTCGCTACTGAGTGGCACAAATGTTTAAGCGCTCAACTACTAGACAATAAGTTAGCAGTTTGAACCCACCCAGAGGCACCTTGGAAGACAGGCCTGGCAATCTGCTTCCGAAAGGTCACAGCCTTGAAAACCCTATGGAGCAGTTCTACTCTGCACCCATGGGGTTGTCGAGAGTCGGGATCGACTTGACAGCTACTAACAACAACAGCTTTAGAGACTACAGGGAGGAGAGCAGATATTGTGGAGGAACTGGGGATGGGCACCAAGTCACAAGGAACATGTTCAACTGCAGACATATTGAGTTTACAGTGTCTGTTGGATATCCAGGCGGAACTATTTAGACAACAGTTGGAAATATGGGACTGGAGCTCAGTATAGAGATGAAGATGGAAAACATTGGTAGGGACAAGCTCCTCCCAAAACTGAATAAAGTGAGGAAAGAAGACACCCACATTTAAGAAGAGGGCAGGAAATAGAAACCAAGCCAGGCAATGAAGAAGCAGCAGCCAGCGTACCCGGAGGTAAGCCAGGAGGGAGAGAGGTGTCATGGAAGCCAGCGCAGGGCTCCAAGAATGGGAGGCTAGTTGGCAATCTGAGTCATCTAAGACGAAAACTAAAATGCTTCTTCCATTGGGAACAAGGAAGGACAGCATGTCAGCCTCAGTGTGGTGATGTGAGCAGAGCCATGTTAGAATGGACCAGAGTGAATGGATGATATGGAATCATAAAACCAAAAAATAAACCCATGGCCATCTAGTCAATTCTGACTCATGGCGACCCCCTGTGTTACAGAGTAGAACAGCTCCATAGAGTTTCCTTGGCTATAATATTGACAGAAGCAGATCGCCAGGTCTTTCTTCCATGGCACAGCTGGGTGAGTTCGAACTGCCAACCTTAAGGTTAGCAGCCGAGCACAAACCACTGTGCCACCCACGGACCTGCGGACTCATGGAGAACAAATTTAGGTTGCTTTCTCCAGAAGCATAACTATCAAAGGACGAAGAGCAAGGGGGAAAGACAAGAGTGCATGAGTGGGTTTTTGTTTGTTTGTTTTTTAAAAGAGCATACTCTTATGCTGAGGGGAATAACTGATGGAGCACTGAAGATAAGAGAAGGGCACAATTGGAAGAAAGGCCCAGCAATCTACTTCCGAAAAATCAGCCATTGAAAACCCTGTGGAGCACAGTTCTACTCTGACACACCTGCGGGCGCCATGAGTTGGAACTGACTCGACGGTGAGAGAAATTCAGTACCTCTTATGCAGGAGCTTCCATTTTCCGCCCCAAACCCACCCCTGGCGATCACTGAAAACCTTGGTGTCTATGCATTTGCCTATCGTAGATATTTCACGTGGGTGGGGTCATACAACACGTGTCCTTTTGTGAATGACTTATTTCACTCAGCCTCACATTTTCAAGGTTCATCCATATGGTAGCGTGTGTCAGGACTTGATTTCTCTTCATGGCTGAATGATACTCCATTGTTTGTACGAGGCACATTTTGCTTGCCATTCATCTGTTGATAGGCATTTTGGGTTGTTTCTATCTTCCGGTTTTTGTGAATAGTGCTGCAGTGAACACTGATGTCCAACAGCTCAAGCATACACTTTTTAATGGAAAAAAAAAAAAAAGAGAAGATGTCATTATTGGTGAAAAAAATTTCCTAGAGAGACAAAGTGGAATACTGTCTGTAGCATCAGTGAATGGTTTTGCCTTTGGTAGGAAAACTGTCTTCTGCCACAGATGAGGACAAAGTAAGAATGCAAATGGATGCAGATGCAGATGGGCTTATGGGCAAATGAGTGGGAAAATGAAAGAAGCCACTCCTGGTAACTTCTAGGGTCTAAATTAGAAGCAAGGTGGCACCAAAGAGAGAAGGTTGAAGGCTGTGAAGAGTGGAGAAGGTTTGGAATAGCAGCTGAGGGAAATGGGAGACCACATGTAATAAGACTGCCAGGTAACATCAAAGGCACAGCTGAGATTAGTTTCACTCCAGATTTACGATCTCCATTCTATATGGTTGTGATTTGTCTTTTTCCTCCAGCTGAGCGGTGCTCAAGGCATGTTTACGGCGAAAGAGGCTCCATGGCGGATTGCCTGAAGGACATGAAGTCCATCCATCTCTCCAGATAGTTTAGATCCTGTCTCCAAATCAAGGTAAGCCATCCAAATTAAATACCTGGACCGTGTTCCCTTTTACTTTTACTCTCTGTTTCTGAATTGTATTTTGGCGTTGTGCCTTGGCTGGTATTGAGGGATCCAGTGAGAGACAGCCATGGCCTCGCATCTTAGCATGGAACGGGATATTGAGAAAGGCACTAGGCTACCATTCATGTTCCACACGTGAGGCCACAAAGAGCCCCTTCCCTTAGACCAAATGCCAGGAAACAATTGGTGTTTCCATGAGTGATGGTGATGTGTTCACGTGTGTACCTGGTGGTAAAGACCATGGTCTCGAAACCCAGATGCCTGGGTTCAAATCCAACATCTATCACCTACTGGCTACTTGATCTTGAGCCTGTTAACTTCTCCGTGCCTCAACTTCTTCACCTATAAAATAGCCAAAATAATAGTAAGTGTTGAGCAAAGTGACCAGCACATCCTAAACCCTCGGTAACTGTGAGCTATTGTTGTTGTTCTTGTATCTCACAACTGACCTGTTCTGGTTTGGTTTTGTGTTTTGCCTCCACTCTCTATATGGCGCGCATTTGCATACACTGAATTAACTCTGTTTCCGTGTAATATCATTTCTCCATTTGTTCTTCGCCCACACTTTACTTATTTTTTTAATCATAAATTCACCTAGTACTGAGGAGCAATGGTGGTGTAATGGTTAAGTGCTTGGCTGCTAGCCAAAAGCTGGATGGTTTGAATCCACCAGTGGCTGTGTGGAAGAAAGGCCTGGCAATCTGCTCCCATAAAGATTACGGCCTAGGAAATCCTATGGGGCAGTTCTACTCTGTCACATGGAGTAAACATGAGTTGGAATCAACTAGACAGTACCCAACAACAGCACTTAGTATCATTTAAAAATGAGGTAGAGTTTAAGAGAGTCAACTGAAGGAGGTTTTATGCCAATGAATAACAATACAGACTATTCTGCCTACTTTTGCCCCGGTTTTAGAAAAAGTGTCAAAGATGGTAAAAAGGAATGGAACTTTCTTACCCATATTTGTACCTAGCAACGCAAGTTACCTTGAAGTCCATTTTATCTGATACTGACCTTTCTTACAGTCATTCTTAATAGGCCCTGCAGGGCTTAGCCCCAATGGGGTATTTGTTCAAATACTTCTCATTATAAATAAGCAACTCTTGTTACTCAGGCTGCAGAGAAGCATGGGTTAGTGTGGCTTGAGAAGCAGCTACAGGGCCTGGGTTTGAACACCAGCTCTGCTACTTACTAGCTCCGCGCCACTGGGACCCTCAGCCCTTCTGCTCTTTCATCTGCTAGGTAGGGTTAATAATACTGATCTCATAGTGTGTTTGTAAGAAATAAAGAAGATAGCACATAGAAAGGATTGGGAGCATTGCAGGCACTCAGAAAAATTAGTTAATCTGTATCCAGTGCAGAAGATGACATTCGAGTAGCCATTCAGAGCTGTACTTGAAAAATCAGACCAAAGAATTTGTCTTCTTTAAACATGTTTAATTGTTGTTAGTTGCTGTAGAGTCTGCTCTGAATCATGGCGCCCCAGGTACAACAGAATGAAACATTGCCTGCTCCTGCGCCATCTTCATGATCTTTGGTATGCTCAAGTTCATTGTTGTGGCTGCTGTGTATTTTGAGTGCCTTCCAACCTAGAGTGCTCATCATCCAGCGCTATATCAGATAATATTCTATGGTGATCCATAGGGTTTTCATTTGCTCGTTTTCAGAAGTAGATGGCCAGGCCTTTCTTCCTAATCTGTCTTAGTCTGGAAGCTCTGCTAAAACCTGTCCACCGCGGGCGACCCTGCTGGTATTTGAAATACCAGCGGCATAGCTTCGAGCATCACAGCAACACACAAGCCCCCACAGTATGACAGACTGACAGACAGGGGTAGAAATACGTTTAAAGGCAACCTGAATATATTTATCTTATTAAACTTAGTTATGGGAAATACATATCCCAGCCATTGAGGACTATTTAGTGAAAAGCCAAAACAAAAAGTTTTAACTCCTTCTTAAGAATATTCGAAAAGCTTCCTTTTTGGTTTCAGAATGTAAACTTGGCCTGTAAAATAGAAACATCTCAGATTTTATTCTCTGCTTTGAAACTGAATGGAACCCTGGTTGCACAGTGGTTAAGCACTTGGCTGCTAACCAAAAGGTCAGCAGTTTGAATCCACCAGCCACTCCTTGGAAACCCTATGGGGCAGTTCTGCTCTGTCGTATAGGTCGCTATGAGTCGGAATTGAATCAGTGGCAATGGGTTTGGGTTTGGGTTTTTTAAACTAATATAGACAAATAAGTCTGCTTTATCTCCTGGTGGATAATAGCGCCTTTTCTTTTTTCCTTGTCATGGTTGTTGCTGTTTTTGTTGCTGCATAGGCCAGTAAGTAGAAGCAGAGGAAACGCAGTTTTGTTTTGTTTTAGCTGGAAGTATATGGGTGTGGGATGGTTTGTTCCAGGTGTTGACATAAAAAGGGTAGCAAAAGGGTTTAGGTCATTCTTTAAAGAAATTTAAAAAACCCTGCTGCCTTCAAGTCGATTCCAACTCCTAGCAGCCCTCCAGGACAGAGTAGAACTGCCCCATAGGGTTTCCAAGGAGCAGAGAGTGGATTTGAACGGCTGACCTTTTGGTTAGCAGCCAAGCTCTTAACACAAGGACTTAATTCCCTGTCCCCTTGCCCTCTTCAGGCCCACAGCTAAATACCAGCAGAATTATGTTGGGGGCCACTTCCACCACCCCAGAGCACCCTGAGAAAGCAGTACAAGAGAGCACAAAAAGAACCCAGCTACAATGGTGGGTCTTCAAAGGGGCACGTTCATTATCTTGCTCAGTGCCCCACAGAGTTGCTCCAAGCTCATAACCGCCACTGATTTCAAAGAGCGCTCTCAACTTGCACACACGCCACAAGGCACAGCGCAGGATGAGAAACAGGCAGAGTGGCTTTAAGCCACGTTCAGACATTTTTTAATGTTCCTAAATGTCTTTGGTACCATCACTTTCACAGAGAAACCCACTTACCTCCTGCCGCAACGTGTGAAATAAAGCCATTTTCAAGCCTGGGTAGGGGATGGTCTGGAAATGGGGCTAAATCTTAAAACTGCATGAAGACTGCAAATGGGTTTCATCAGCTGGAGCTCAGCAGACATCTCTAAGGTCAGGTCACCATGACACTCAGCTCTGCTAGACACGGGCAATGCCACCCTTAAAGGGTTAAGAACCCCCTACCTCCACGGCATCCCAAAATAGGTGGTCTCCAGGGAAGGATGGTAACGTCACCTCAGTTGGGGCTGCTACCAGTGGTGACTGAGCGGTAGAATTCTCACCTTCTATGCGGTGGAACAAGTGCAACTCCTGTGCAGCTCCACCCGCTGTCAGTGGAGGCTTGCATGGTGCTAGGATACTGAACAGGTGTCAGCAGAGCTTCCAGACTAAGATGACTAGGAGGAAAGGTCTGGTGATCTACTTCTGAAAATCAGCCAGTGAAAACCGTATGGATCCCAATGCTCTGATCCTGTTGTGCATGGGGTCACCATGAGTTGGGGATCAACTCGACAGCAGCTAACAGTAGCAACAACCAGGATGGAAGAAGCATCATCTCAACTGAGGCTCCACTGGCACGTCCCTGGGGGTCCTTAAGGTAGGAATTAGCATTTCCCACCACACTTTTCCAGGAGCCCTAGTGGCGCAGTTGTAAAGCACTTAGCTGCTAACCAAAATGTTGACGGTTCGAACCCACCAGCCGCTCCATAGGAGAAAGACCTGGCGACATGATTCCGTAAAGTTTACAGCCTAGGAAGCCCTACGGTCCAGTTCTACTCTGTCCTTTAGGGTCACTGTGAGTCGGAATTGACTTGACGGCACACGACAACAACAACCGCACTTCTCTGCCTCAAGAGGTTCTCTAAGTCCCCCTCGGCTCAAGGTGTTTGTGGGAGACATGGACTGCCTGCTCAAAAGATTAGCCATCTTTCTTATTCAATTCTGGTCCTGTGGTTCTCTGGTCACCAAGATAAGGAAGAAGAGAATCCTCAGGAACTCGGAAGTCACTTTATATACTCCAGGAAGCTCTCAGGTAGGTAATTCTTCAAGGAGTCCTCTCAACGGCTCCATGAGCACCTCGCTTTTGAAAGGGTGCAGGAAAAACAAAAAAGGTGTTCTGTGCATGTCCACTGCTTGATAAACATTCACTAAATCATGAGCAATGCACTGTGCTTGGCACCATCTTTAATAGGAAACAGAATATTATTTGCGATAAAAACAGTTAAATACTGAGAAATTAGATGTGGTTTCCAGAAATCAAGGAATATCCTTTGCGAGTATGAAAATGCACAGTCTCTTCTCTAAAGCGCTCTGAGAAAATATTGCTATGCGTTTCTCGACCATAAATCTTCACTGTTTAATTATTCTTTCAAGAAATACTTAGAGAGCACCTGCTACGTGCAGCTGTAATTCCAGCTGCTGGGTTACAACAGTGGATAAAGCCGACAACATGTCCCACCCTCAGTGAGCTTGTACCTGAGTAAAAGACAGATATTGAGGACACAAGTAAGAAAAATCTAGAGTGTCTGAGAGAGTGATGAGTGCTAGGGAAAAAATGAGCGGCAATGAGGACTAGGGGATGGGTGGTGTACTGGACTGAATCGTGTACCCTGAAATTCATGTCTGCCAGAACCTGTGAATGGGACTTTTGGATACAGGGTCTTGTAGATGTGATCAAGTTAAAATGAGGTCATACTGAATTATGGCAGGCCCTAAATCCAATATGCTTGGTGGTATTATAAGAAGTGAGAAATCTGGACACAGGAAGCCAAGACACCAAGGGAAGAGGGCCATGCGAAGACAGAGGCAGGGATAGGAGGGATGCCACTACAAGCCAAGGAATGCCAGGATTGCCAACAACCACCAGAAGCTCCAAGAGGCAAGGAAGGATTCTTCCCTCAAGCCTTTGGAGGCAGCATGGCTCTGCCAACACCTTGATTTTGGATTTCTGGCCTCCAGAACTGTAAGAGAACCAAGTTTGCTGTTTGAAGCTGCCCAGGCATACTTTGCTACAGCAGGCCCTGGGAACTCATAGGAGGTGTGGGGAGGCATCATTTCAGAAAAGAACTATTTAGGAATCTTGACTTTAAAAAAAAAAGAAGAGGAAGACCCTCAACAAGATGGATTGTCACAGTGGCTGCAACAATGGGCTCAAGCATAACAACAATTATGAGGATGGCGCAGGACTGGGCAACATTTCGTTCTGTTGTACACAGGGTCACTATGAGTCAGAACCAACTCAATGGCACCTAACAACAACTTTAAAATACTTGTTGTTTTTCTGCTAGTCCAAATATGAGGAGAAAGTTACTCAGAATTACCTGTGAAGTCTTTATAAAACTCAGAAGGTGAGGCCGGGTCACCAAAAATGAGGAGAAGGCCGAGCAGCCTGGCCATCAGGTTCTGGCACCAGTCTGGCTGAACCTTGGCACAGCCGTGACACCAAGACCCATGAAAAATGGACTTAGACTTGGTGTCATGCTCTGCACCCAGTAGGTGCTCAATAAATGCTGTTCACTTATGGATAAGATCCACGGTCTTAGACCAGGTCATAAAATAATGTTTGTGACAGAAAGAAGAATTTGTCCATGCTTTTGTCAGTCTCCCAAGAGCCTGTGAGTAGATACAGCCATATAGACAGATGGGGCACAGGCATCACAAATATAGTAGTTTCTAGAGAGTTATTGTCTTTGTCATCTAGTGCTGCTATAACAGAAATACCACAAGTGGATGGCTTTAACAAACAGAAACTTATTCTCTCACAGTCTAGGAGGCTAGAAGTCCAAATTCAGGGTGCCAGCCTCAGGAGGAGGCTTTCTTTCTCTGTCGGCTCTGGGGGAAGGTCGTTGTCATCAATCTTCCCCTGGCCTAGGAGCTTCTCAGTGCAGGAACCCCAGGTCCAAAGGAAGTGTGCTCCTGGCTATTCTTGCTTGATGGTAATGAGGTTCCCATGTCTCTCTGCTCACTTGTCTCTTTTGTATCTCAGAAGAGATTGACTCAAGACACAACCTAATCCCGTAGATTGAGTCCTACCTCATTAACATAACTGTTGCTAATCCCACCTCATTAACATCATAGAGGTAAGATTTAGAACACACAGGAAAATCACATCAGATGACAAAATGGTGGACAATCACACAATACTGGGAATCATGGCCTAGCCAAGATGACATACATTTTTGGGGGACACAATTCCATCCATAGAGTTATGAAGCCATATCTACTCAAAATTACTGGTGTTAGTTGCTGTCAAGTCAGCTCTGACACATGGCAACTCCACGCACAATGAGACAAAATGCCGCCTTGTCCTGCACCATCCCCCTGATGGGCTGTGGATCATTGGCTGATTTTCAGAAGTAGACCACCAGGTCTTTCTTCTTCATCCATCCTCATCTGGAAGCTCTACTGAAACCTCTTCAGTATCGTAGCAACACACAAGCTTCCACTGACAGATAGGTGGTGGTTGTACATGAAGTGCATCGGCTGGGAATCGAACCCAGGTCTCCCTCACGGAAGGCGAGAATTCTATCACTGAACCACTACTGCCCCGTGTGTTAATATACAAGCTCTCAAAACTGCAGCTTTCCCAATTCAGCCGGTCTCAGAAACGCTGGACCTGACCCTCCTTCTATGTTACTATGGGAGTCCACAGTTCGTGTGGAAATCTCTCTTCTAGTCTTAAAGAACTAAAGAGAATTATAATTACTCTGATTTTAATCTATACCACAACTGTTTTGCTAGCTTGGTGTTTAAGAATGCAAACTTTCCAATCTCTTCCAGAAACCCAACACTATAAAAGGGACTACTGTAATTAGGAAGAAAACTCTGCAGTTCTCATTAACCAGAGAAGCAGTTTCTAAACCCAGGGAGGTTCCACCTTTACTCCAAGGAAGGTCAGGAAGATGATGCCGCAAGAGCCCAATAAAGATTTTGGATCAATTTGTGCTTGCTGGAACTGACTGGGGTCCGTGTGAATTGACTTGCAAAGGTAAAGAACAACAAACCCTTCTAGCAGAAGAGATCTAAACAGGAAAAGGGCTGAAGGATCAGGTAAAGCTCAATCTGGTTTAAAGTTTCTTTTTTAAGTCTTGATTGCCCAAATTCATTCAGCCTTAATGACAGAGGTGACCCTATTTGCCAAGTACGTTATGGTAACTGGTTGTAGGGATAGTGTTGGCTTGGTTACAACATGTGAGCAGAAGAATGCTTTCTGAATAGATGCTGGGAGTGATAAACCCCATGGCTCCAGATAGCCAAAAAGTTATGTATAGAATCAGGCAAAGGCTAGTCTTAAAGACGATCGCAGGCTTTGCTTTGGTTCCTTAAATATTAATCCACATTCTTCTTCATCCTACAAGAATCGTCTACACTGGGGCCTGGCTATGGCATTAGTCACTGTAAGAGCCAAACGTGTTGTAATCCTGTGCTTTTTTATATCAATTTAAGGCAGTCTGCTTCTGAAACTTCTCAGCTTTGAAAGGCCTATGGAGCAGTTCTGCTCCGCACACATGGGGTCGCCATGAGTCGGAGTTGACTCGACGGCAACTATCAAAAACAACAAGGGGATTTGGTGGCTCAAATCACAAACCATGTTATAAGAGGTTCAGCTCTGGGGCAGTCCCATACATAGAAGGAAGACAGGAACGTTCTGAAAGAATTTGCCTTATTTATGTTTTCTTAGAAGAAATACAACCAGAATGTTCTTAGAAGCGAGGATGGCAAGACTTCAACTTGCTTACTTTGGACACGTCATTAGGAAAGACCTCATCATAGCTGGTACCACAAACTGTGGTGGCTTACCAAAGAGAGTGAGTGTGATGATGCTGACAGCTTTGCCACCAATATTTCAAATACCAACAGGGTCACTCATGGTGGACAGGTTTCAGTGGAGATTCCAGACTAAGACAGACAAGGAAGAAAGGCCTGGTGTTCTACTTCTGCATATTAGGCAATGAAAACCCTATCTATAAAAACAGAATACTGCAACCAGAATGCTCCTCAGAAATGAGGAGGGTGAGACTTCAGCTCGCTTACTTTGGGCACGTTATCACAAAAGACAGTTGTTAGGAAAGAACATCATGGTTGGTAAAGTAGAGGGCCAGCAAAAACTAAGGACACCCTCAATGAGGTGGATTGACACGTAGCCGCAACAATGAACTGAAACATAGCAACGATCATGAAGATGGCACAGGACCGGGCAATGTTTCATTCTGTTATACACCAGGTCACCATGCGTCGGAGCCAACTCAATGGCAACTAGCAATAATATCATCATTTTATTAAAATATCCAACTTAATAGCCAACATTTTTATAATAAAAATTATCATGCTAGGATATTATAACATAAGGCATAGATTCATTGAAGTGCACATTGAAAAAGACCTTAAAAAACCAGCACATTCAACCACCCATCCAGGGCTTTTCCAGCTTCTGTTTGAATACCTCCTGCAATGAGGGGTTCACTACCTCTAGAGGCAACAATTTCATCTTTGAACATGTAGAAAGTATTACCACTAGGCTACCCCTCAGGCATCTCAAACTTAACATGTTCAAACTTTAATTCATAAAAGAGTTTCATAATTTTGTTTATAGTTAACTGGGGAGCTGGGTTTACCAGAGGAGAGTGAATGCTAATGAAAGTAACATTACCCCATCAATAATTAACCACAGATTACATTTAAAGCATCCATTAATTTTTTTCATTACTAAGGCCAAAGAAAAAGGTCAGTTAAAATTGTTTTCCTACCTCCTTGGAATTTTCCAGGATCGCCTTGTCTGATCTGAGCGCTCCATTTATGTTAGCAGACAATTGTACCAGTCAGGGTTTCCAGCAAGAAACAAGTGGTACCTTCAAATAGGGTGGAGGCCTTTTGTGAAGGGGCATTTACAAAGGTATGGATCAGCCAACCAACCAGTTGCCAGGGTTGAGGTGACCCTCACTCATGGCGATCCCACGTGTGTCAGAGTAGAACTGGGCTCCACAGTTTTCAATGGCTAATATTTTAGATGTAGGGGCAACTCTGGGTGGACTCAAACCTCCAACCTTTCAGTTAGCAGCTGAGCACGTCAATCATTTGCACCACTCAGAGACTCCAAAGGTATGGATGGAGTTAGGGAAATCAACAGAGTACGCTGAAGCATCCCAAGGGTAGCAATAACGGAGAACTGTTAGCAAATGTAGGAAGGTACAGAAAGGCAGCAGGTCCCAGAACCCAGGGAGAGTAGCTATAGAAGAAGACCTCCCTGAGAAGAATGCTGGCCGCAGGTAGGCTCATGCAGCGAATCTGAAATTCAGCAAGGAAACAGCCAGGGGAGTAGACATCCTAACCTCACTTTCCCCCCAGTCCCAGAGCTCCTGCTGGTGACTCAGCTCCTGTTGGTGCCAGTTGAAAGACGGTAGACAAGGGTGCTTACTAATGCAGTCCGTGAAGATCATTCTCTCCTTCCTTTCATCCCGTCTCCTCTTCCTCTTCTTCCCCCTCCTTCTCCTCCTCTTCCTTCTCCTTCTTCTTCTCTCTCTCCCTCTCTCATTCTCGGGACGCAGGGCAGGGCACAGGCAGGGAGCGCATCTAGAGACACAAATGGTGATTTCCAGCACAACGATATTCCATGCAACCCCATTTGTTCCCTGAGCCTGGTTTTTCCTTCTTATTCCTCTCCCCATTCCCCACCATTGTTTCCCATCTCTAGCTACTAAATCAGTAACACTAAGGCCAGCTAGTTGGAAAGTAGTCTTAGGTCATGGTGAGCAAGGATAATCCTATTGTTCTACTAGAGTTTACCATGAAAAAGGGTTATCTTTTATCTCTTAGATTGCACAAATCAATTTTAAAAGAAAATGTTGACCTTTCCTCCATAATTTTGTGTCATAATTAGCAGACCAAACCTGCTAAGGTAAAAAATATACATAAGTATATATATGTATATGTATATATATATAAAAGAGGAATGGCTGTTCAATGGTAGAATTCTTGCCTTTCATGTGGGAGACCTGGGTTCGATTCCCAGCCAATGCACCTCATGCACAGCCACCACCATCTGTCAGTGGAGGCTTGAGAGTTGCTGTATGCTGAACAGGTTTCAGTGAAACTTCCAGACTAAGACTAGGAAGAAGGCCCTGGCGTGCTACTTCCAGAAAGAAGCCAATGAAAATCCTATGGATCATAACCATCCAATCCGCAACCAGTCATGGGGATGACGCAGAACTGGGCAACATTTTGTTCCTTTGTGCATGAGGTCATCATAAGTTGGGGGCTGACTTACTGGCAGCTAACAACTATATGTGTGTATATATATATATATATACACACACACATACACACATATATGTATATATATATGTATCTGTGTGTGTGTAAACACACACACATATTTAGAGGCTATCTGGTGTGCACAGATCAAATAATCTTCTTTCTTTTACTCAGGTTACTTCTTGAGACTTTTATCCTATTTCCCTTTGTTAAAAGCCATTATTAAGCTTTAAGCACTGGTAATGTAAATCCTGGGCTCTGAGTTACTAGTCTAATTGCTTTCTTCCCATCCCCAATATGTTCACAGCCTTGCCTTTCAGGAATTATGTCTTAACTAAAGTTTTCTGAGCAAGAATTCTCACTAATAGCTAGAGTTTCCAATGAGATCTGCTTATGTCCTCAAAGACAAGAGGTCGGGTGCGTAGAATTCACAGCAGACAAGCCAGGCACAGTGGGAGAAGCAAGGAAGTCGGTATTTCATTGTAGAACTCTTGAGGTCAAGTCGGCACAGTTTGAAAGACAAGTTTAAGGATGCTTTTGCACTTTTATTATTTGGATATTGATGTGATAGTCTCTTCATTGGCTTTCTGAGTTTGAGATAGTTTGCTTCAAACTCAGAGAAACCACGTTCTAGTTTACCCCCCAACCCCTGCCCTGTGCACATAAAACGGGCAGGACAGTGGAACACCAGTCAAGACCAACACACCTCGGTGAGAAAGGACGCACTCTCATACAGCATGGGCAGATAAGGGCAACATTCTCTCTAAGAAGTAGTGAGACACCAGCAAGTTCAGCAGTGAGGTCTTGAGAGTCCATAATTCTTTAATGTGTGTGTATTTTCCCCCATGTTGTTAGTTATGTGGCAGGTACACTGAGAAATGAGCTTTTGAATCCGTGTACTCATTTATTCATGTATTTATTGAAACCCTTCTTTCAGGCGAGCCTGGCAATAGAGGTTAGACAGGAAACAGGGAGTAAGACCTGATTCTTCTGTTAGACAGCCTGTAGTTTAGATGAGTGACCACATCACGTCACAATGGGTGCAAATTCTTAAAGGTTGTCAGAGACTCTGTTCCAATGGCTTCTTTTCATTTGCTTAGTGCCGCTAACAAAATGGACAACGTCAAATGCACAAGGATCCATGAGACACTAGGGGAGAAGATGTTAGGGTTGCAGATGTACCACGGCCACATAGAAAATGCTCAACATGACTATTGTGATTATCGATTCATCCTGTCTCAGAAATAGTCTTCCATCCACACCTTACTCCATTCTTGTAACAAGGTGCGGTCTAGACCCTCATTAGCTCTCGTATTGAGCTGTTGTAACAGCCTCCTAATCAGCTTCCTTGTCTCTACTGGCATTGTAGTACATTCACGGTGTTGTTCAACCCTCACCACTTCCGGTTCCTGCGCATCTGTCTCACCCCAAAAGGAAACCCCATACCCAGTAAGCAGTCACTCTCCATGTCTTCCTTCCTCCAGCCCCTGGCAACTACCAAACTGCTTTCTGTCTCAGTGGATTTACCTACTCTGGATATTTCGTAGAAATGGACAAAACGTGGCCTTGGGTATCTGGCTTCTTGCACTTAGCATGTTTTCAAGATTCATCCATGTTGTGGCATGGATCAGTACTTCATTCCTTTTGTCCGCTGAATAATATCCCATTGTCTGTATAGATCACATTTTGCGTATACGTTATCCATTGGTGGACATCGGCGTGGTCTCCACCTTTTGGCTATTGTGAAGAGGGCTGCTATGAACATGCGTGTACAAGTTTTTGTTTAAACACCTGTTTTTAATTCTCTGGATTGTATACCTAGAAATGGAATTGCTGGGTCATATGTTAACTGTATATTTAACTTACTGAGTAACTGACAAAGTCTTTTCCACATTTTCTGTTCCCACCAGCAATGTCTGAGGGTTCCAACGTCACATGTTCATCAACACTTATTTTCCTTTTTGATGGCCATCCAAGTAGAGTGAGCTTGTATCTCATTGCCGTTTTGATCTGCATTTCCTTAATGACTAACGGTGTTGAGCAACTTTTCCTGTACTTGTTGGCTATTTGTATATCTTCTTTGGAGAAATGTCTATTTTACTCCTTTGCCTATTTTTTAATTAGGCTGTTTATCTTTTTGTTGTTGAGTTATAAAATGCTATATTCCATATATTTTATGTATGTATATTTATTCTATGTATTTTAAATATATATTCTAGCATTTATATTCTATATTTATATATTCTAATGCTAGACCCTTATCCTGCTTCCACTGAGTCGATTCCAACCCTTAGTGACCCTATAGGACGGAGTAGAACTACCCCATAGAGTTTCTAAGGAGCAGCTGGTGGATTCGAACTGCTGGCCTTTTTGTTAACAGCCATAGCTCTTAACCACTGTGCCACCAGGGCTCCTAAAGTAGAGGGTCATCAAAAAAGAGGAGATCCTCAACGAGATGGATTGACACAGTGGCTGCAACAATGGGCTCAATCATAACAACGTTTGTGAGGATGGCACAGGACCAAAATTTGTCTCGTTCTGTTGTACATAGGGTCGCTATGAGTCGGAACCGACTCGACAGCACCTAACAATAACAACAAGACCTTTATCAGATACATGATTTGCAAAATTTCTCCCATTCTGTGGGTTGACTTTTCATTTTCTTGATAGTACCCACTGAAGCTCAAAAGTTTCTAATTTTGATGAAGTCCAGTTTAATCTATTTTTTTTTTCTTTTGTAGTTTATGCTTTTGGTGCCATGTCTAAGAAAACTTGCCTAATCCAAGGTCATGAAGATTTACCCCTATGTTTTCTTTCCATAAGCTTCTCTTGAGTTCTAAAACTCTGTAATTCCAGATATTACTCAGCACCTACTATGAAAATAACCACTGGGATTTCTAAGGAAGCTGGATGCTACACAACCAATTATCAGAACTGACTTCTTGTAAGGCATCACTGCTGTGTTGAAATTAGTTCCCAAGGTTAAAGAAGCACCAAGAGGGAATTGAGGTATAAGGAGGCTGAGAGATTTAGAAGTTTGAAAGCATACATTGCAAGGGAACTTAAAAAGACATCCAAGTAAAATGGTTAAATCCAAGTGGCAAAGTACATAAAGACTAATAATATGCTCTTAGGAAAGCTGGAAAAAAATCTGCCATATGCCAAGGCGCCTTTAAACTAAAGAACACAATGCTATTTGTGTAGGGGGAAATGTTAACAAATGCTGCATACGGCTGGCTGTGGACTTAATGTAAGAGAAGCCATCCTAGAGAATGCAGGAAGAGGCCAACAGTAGTGTCTGGTTGAACCGTAAGCAACAGAAGATGGAGACTTGCCCTACCCACAGTAAGCGCTCAGAAAAGAGTCGGTTGACAGTAAAACAAAAAATCCTGCAAAAGCAAGTGAATGCCCCACACATTGTAAGCACTCAATAATGTGTTTGGAGACTGAAAAAGGAAACTCCTAGAAAGTAAGTGGATTTGATGTGATCGATACAAACATACCTCCATTGAGAAATGGCATTTCAGAGTAGATTATTGATCAGGAAGAAGTAAATAATAACATCTCAGTGAGTATCATTTTTGAAAAGAAACAGAAAGAGAGAAGAAAAATAGAAAGCTAGCTAACCTAAGTACAAGCTTATAGGTACAATATGGAAAAAAATGCTATTGATGAAAGACAAATTCTTCACACCACAAAGATATAGCCATTTACTTACACGTGGAGGAAAAAACAGTACCCGTGTGATAATAAACCAGTTACTGTTGAGTTGACTCCAACTCATGGCGACCCCGTGTGTGTAAGAGAATTGTGCCCCAGACTGCCACATCGTTCTGCTGCAGAGCAGCTGGTGGGTTTGAACTGCTGACCTTTCGGTTAGCAGCTGAGCGCTTTAACCACTAGTTACCAGGGCTCCTTACCATGTGATAACAGTTCAGCATTATTTCTATTTAAATATGCCAACGTAGAATAAACATAATTTCTACCTTCCTTGCCTGTCTATCCTTTCCATACCTTTCCTGTCTCCTTTTTGTACCCCAAAGAATCTTCTAGCAATAACAAGAAAGACCAAGAAGACAGAGATTGTAAACAAGGACATGGATATAAGAGCAGTATTGTTCACAGCCTAACCCAAGCCATGGTGTTTTCAATCACCTCATATGCATGCAAAAGCTGGACAATGAATCAGGAATATCGAAGAAGAATTGATGCCTCTGAATTGTGGTGTTGGTGAAGAACATTGACTATACCCTGGACTACCAGAAGAACGAACAAGTCTGTCTTGGAAGAGGTACAACGGGAATACTCCTTAGAGGGAAGGATGGTGAGACTATCCCTCATATACTTTAGATATGTTGTCAGGAGTGACCAGTCCCTAGAGAAGGACATCAGGCTTGGTAAAGGAGAAGGTCATCAAAAAAGAGGAAGACCCTTAACGAGGTGGACTGACACAGTGGCTGCAACAATGGGCTCAAGCATAACAACGATCGTGAGGATGGCGCAGGACCAGGCAGTGTTTCATTCTGTTGTACATGGGTCACTATGAGTCAGAACCGACTCGACGGCACCTAACAACAACAACCACACCCTCCTGCTTTGTTTAATTAAGCCAGAGAGGGCTAACAGAAACCATTTCTATTCATGAGAGCTGTGGCGCTTTCGATATTGTATACATTTGTCAAATTTACAGTTAAATGTAAGCGATAGCTTGACAAAGCTGACAAAAAGAAAACAGAAAGGCCAGCCTCCTAAGCGGGTTAATTACAGCATGGGGAGTGGAGGCCTACTGACCCCCAGCTGGAAAGAGATGCTCTGAGCCCTGGAGCGCTTACAGAATGGCGAATGGCTGCCCTATAAAAAGCGGAGAGCCCTGATTAACAAGTGCGTTGCAGAATTCAGAATAGACCCTGCCGCCTCTGCTCTGGTCTTGGAACCAGAGGCCTGTACGTTAGCACAAACATGGGAGCAGCTGCAACAAACAGATTTCCAGGGATTTTGAAACTTATGAACATGGAATCACACACACAAGATGGTGCGTGATAGAAATTCGCTAGTCTTAGCTTTTATTTTAAAATACACATGCTTTTAATTTTTTCTTTTTGTGGTTAATGTATATGTAACAAAGCATTTGCCATTTCCATATTTTTTACATGTGACGTTAATTATATCATCATGTTGGGAAACTGTCACCACTGTTTCCAAATTTTCCATCACCCTCAGCAGGAGCTCAGTGCACCCTCGGCAATAAGTCCCCCGCTTACCCTTCCGCCCATCCTCCCTGGTAACCACTTATAAACTTTGGTCTCTATGCATTTGCATATTTGAGATATTTCATATAAATGGGATCCTATAATCTTTGTCCTTTTGTGACTGAATTGTTTCGCTTATTGTGATAAATGGAGAAAAGATTGAAGTAGTCAAGGTTTTCATTTTACTTGGATCAGTAATCAACACCCATGGAAGCAGCAGTCAGGAAATCAAATGGAGCATTCGTTAGGCAACTCTGCTGCAACCCAAGCCATGGTGTTTTCAATCACCTCATCTGCACGCGAAAACTGGATGATGAGTAAGGAAGACCGAAGAAGAACCGGCGCCTTTGAGTTATAATGTTGGCAAAGATTATTGAACATACCATGAACTGCCAAAAGAACGAAAAAATCTGTCTTAGAAGAGTACAACCAGAATGCTCCTTAGAAGCAAGGATGGAGAGACTAGGTCTCATATACTTTGAACATGTTATCAGGAGGGATCAGTCCCTGGAAAAGGACATCATGCTTGGCAAAGGAGAGGGTCAACGAAAAAGAGGAAGACCTTCAGTGAGATGGATTGACACAGTGGCTGCAACAATGGGCTCAAGCATAACAAGGATTGTGAGGATGGCGCAGGACCAGGCAGTGTTTCGTTCTATTGTACATGGAGTCGCCATGAGTCGGAACAGACTTGATGGTACCTAACGACAATAGCAACAATGTTTTCAAGGTTCATCCATGTTGTACATACATCAAGGCTTCATTTCTCTTTATGGCTAAGTAATACTCCATTTGGAGCCCTGGTGGCACAATAGTTAAGAGCTTGGCTGCTAATCAAAAGGTCGTAGTTCGAATCCACCACCCGCTCCTTGGAAACCCTATGAGTCAGTTCTACTCTACAGTTACTACAAATGTTGCCCTATGACAACGATTAACCATCTCACAACACATCAACAATATCCTTACTCAACCTTGGGTTCCCTATCACCAGCTTCCTTGTCCCCTTCTGCCTTCTGGCCCTTGTCA
>NW_004443961.1:1649381-1713229 GCF_000243295.1 Trichechus manatus latirostris
GCTCTACATCCTTCTCCAGCTCTGTCCAGAACCCTCTGTTGTGATCCTGGTCAGAGCAGTCCAGTGGTGGTAGCCGGACACCATCTAGCTGTACTGGAGCTTTTAATGCTTTTAATGAAGATCAATAGTGTAAAAAAGGTATGCAAAAGGTTGGGTAAGACTTTAGTTTTTTCAAAGTAGGTAGAATCCAAGCAGATACTTACCTGGAATGGGAACCTTGCCCTCTCCCATTCTCCACGTTCTTCCAACAGTGAAAGAAAGCACTTTGCAAACTGAACGCTCCCTAATGGTGAAGATGATCGATAGACCAAATGTTCAGGTGAGAAGTAATACGTTCAGCATCAGAGGACCAGGAACGGTGGAGAAAACGTCTAAGAAGAAAACGAAATTCACAAAGCGAAGTTAGAAACCATTTCGGAGTGGGATGAACAAATGAGGAATTCATCAGTTGTAAAACAGGAGTGGCAAAATGGATGAGGAAGAAAGAGCTAGATGTTCTTCAGAAGAATGCTGGGGGCTGGGGGCTCCAGCTGACCTACAGAGCTAATGACTGGCAAACTTTGGGTTTAAAGATTGAAAAACGCCCTGTTTTCTATAGATAGCGAGTATTTATTGCCTAAGTGTTAGTTCTGATGAAAACCCCAGCAAATTCCATTATCCGTAAGCAGATATTTTATGGCTGGAAGTCACGGAAATAACCGTAGAAATCAGAAAGTCATACTCTTCAGGGTAATGTATTTTGCGATTCTTTTAATAAAAACTCTTACTTATTTTGCGTCAGGAAGAACACCAGGGAATAAAACTATTTTTGAAGAGAGGCAAGGTAGAGCGTACAATTCTTACTCCCCCAAAATGGGTAATAGTAATTGTATTGGAATCAGCTTTCATAACTGGTTGTTTGAGTTAGTACTTAAACCTTCTTTAAATTGGTTATCCAGAGGAAATTGTTTGGTTGAGATTATCCTTATATTTTATAACCTTTTTTATTTTTTTTCCTTTTTGGTATGTGGCTTTTAGCCAGTCCTCTGATTCAGAGAACACTCCAAAAGAAGGTGAATTAACAAAAACAAAAAGAAATTCAAATAAATCCATGAAGCCCATCAAGGCAACTGCTTTTTTAATAATACTTGCAGCTTCTACCCTATATCACCATAAAAGAAGACAAACTAAAATGATATAGTGAAAAAATAACCTACACTCATCACGCTGAACACATGCTGTACCAGGCCTGGTTCTAAGTGCTTTGTGCCTATTAAGTAATCTTCTCCATAATCCTGTGAGGAAGCTACCTTGAAAGAACAATTGTTAAATTTTCAGGAATTTTGTGAGCCTGTTGATAGCTTGAAATCAACCGTGGTGGGAATATTTATACCATGGAAATCGACATATGCTTCCAACCAGGGCCTTTTTGGGATAGCCACTTGTTAACCATTTTCTCAAACACTACTGCTGTCATCCTGCTTCTGGAGGCACAGAAAGATTGAGTGACTTGCCTGTGATCACACAGCTAATAGAGAATAGAGTTAAAATTTTATCCTAGGCAGCACCAGCTCACAGCCCAAGCTGTTAGTCACCAAGCTATATGGCCTATGAGATGACATAGGCCTGAGGTTCTTATTTGGAGTCTTCTGTAAACGCTGTTTAGGACTCCAGGCGACACAACTGTTAAGTGCTGAGCTGATGACTGAAAGGTTGGCAGTTTGAACCCAGCCAGTGACTCTATGAGAGAAAGACGTGGCAATCTACTCTCATAAAGATTACAGCCAAGAAAACCCTATGGGGTAGTTCTACTCTGTCACATGGGGCTGATATAAGTTGGAATCAATGGCACCCAACACCACCACCACAAGCGCTGTTGAAGCTATCTGAGTCTCGGTCTCCTTATCTGTGAAGTGAGGGTGAACGTTCCACAGTAAAACTTGCAAAAGACAGAACCTGTGAAAGATGGAAATCCGTCAGAAAAGGAAAACTCAAATATTTTCCACTGAAAGGAGAGACAGAAAAGTGGTAAGACTGTGCTCTGTCAAAGGCAGAAAACTTGTGAGACCCCGACAAACAAGGTGGTCCCCTTGAGATCCGCCTCTCCCAGGTGCACTGTGTTATAACTGAAGTCAAGAGAGCACCCACAAAGTGCTTATGCATGCTAGTAGAAGTCAGCTTTACCTCCCCTCCATTCTCCAAGTTCTTCTGGACGTCTTCTTTCAGGGAAAATCATCAAAGCAATTGTTGCTTTTTTGGTCTTCAGCACATATTAAGTGGAATCTCAAATACATGGAATTTGTGACCATCATCCATAGGAGCATAAGCACATCAATATTGAATACCCCATGGGCTACCAGAAGAAGAAACAAATCTGTCTTGGAAGAAGTACAACCAGAATGCTCCTTAGAAGCCAGGATGATAAGACTACATCTCACGTACTTTGGACATGTTGTCAGGAGGGAAAAGTCCCTGGAGAAGGACATCATGCTTGGTAAGTTAGGGTATCAGTGAAAAAAAGGAAGACCCTCAACGAGATGGAGTGACACAGTGGCTGCAACAATGGGCTCAAGCATAACAAGGATGTGAGGATGGCACAGGACTGGACAGTGTTCCGTACTGTTGTACATAGGGTCACTTTGAGTTGGAACAGACTCGACAGCATCTAACGACAACAAGCATATCAAGACCAGTCCCTGAGTAGAACAAATGGTTAAGCGCTCGACTACTAAGTTTGGCAGTTTGAACTCACCCAGAGGTGCCTCGGAAAACAGGCCTGGTGATCTGCTTCCGAATGGTCACAGCCAAAAAACCCTATGGAGTAGTTCTACTCTGCACACATGGGGTCGCCATGAGTCAGAATCAACTCAGGGGCAACTGATTTAGGTGTCCCTGGGTGGTGATACTATTCCCCAATCAGGTTCTAAAATTTCAGTAAATGGGAAAAGAATTAAAAGAGAGAAAAACTATATATTACCATTGGTCTGCTGTTAACTCTGATTGATCTTGGTAATAGTGGAATGGAGGTATCTACAAGACTTTTTATAAAAGAGAAATTACAATACAGTCATGTGTTGCTTAATGTCCATAATACGTTCTGTGAAATAGGATGTCATGTGGTTTGGACGTGCGAACATGCCTAAATCACGAGCAATAGCATTCATTGATTTTCCACGTTCATGTTGTTTAATAACGTTTGTTTCACTTAACAAAGCTATATGGGATACCGTAGTGTACCTGTATTGACCAAATAGCCAAGATGCTGTACACACGCAGTTGTGTATTTCAGCTAATGTATCTATGTCCTGTACCACTATATACCTGGCAGCACAATTGCTTTGTGTACAACAGACATGAGATACACGTGTTGCGTGTGGGAAGCTGTTACATTTGCTACATTATGTCCACTACCTCCGCTTTTCCGAACGGGATTTCTGAACTCTGTTATAACCTTATGGGACCACAGTCATATATGGGGTTGAAAGTTGCCCGAATGGACGTTATTCGGCATATGACTATAAGAATATGTGATAGTTAATGTTATGTGTCAACTTGTCAAGGTTATGAATCTCAGTGGTTTGGCTGACACTGGACTGGGTGTTTTTCCATAACGTAATGTAATGTAATCACTTTCCATGATGTGATCTGATGTGAGCAGCCAATCTGTTGAAGGGGAGTTTCCTTGGGGGTGTGGCCTGCCTCCAGTATATAAATGGATGTTCTCTCTCTTTCCTTCTCCCTCTCTCGCTCCACCCTGTGACCCTGTACTGTTCTGATTGCCTGCCCTCCAGTTCCTGGAACATAATCCTGCAGAAGTATCTGGCCTGCCACCTGACCTACAGATTTTAGATTTGCCACCCCTTATAATCCCGTGAGCCAACAGAAGTCTCCAGTCTGCTGTTGAACCACAATTGCATGAGCCATTTCCTTAAAGTAAAACTCTCTCTCTCTATTTATATATATGCTCACTGGTTTTACTCCTCTAGAAAACCCAAGCTAAGACAGAATGCTTCACATTTATCTCTGCTACATCATAAATGAAACAGATTACGTGAAAATGCAAAACAAGCCTTGATTATCTTCAATCTCCATCCTTTCTTCCTTCCTTCCCTCCCTCCCTGTCATTCTTCCTTCCTTCCTTCTTTCCTTGCTTGCTTCCATCCTTCCTTCTTCCTTCCTTCCTCCTTTCCTCCCTCCCTCCCCACCCAACATTGCGTATATCCATGCTCTTGGAGTAGAACATATGTAAATCTTTAGGACTCTGGCAGCCCTGGTGGCCTTGGTGGCACAGTGGTTAAGTGTTTGGTTGCTAACCAAAAGGTCGGCAGTTCAAATCCGCCAGCCACACCTTAGAAAACCTATGGGGCAGTTCTACTCCGTCCTATAGGGTCACTAAGAGTCAAAATCAACTCGACGGCAATGGATTTGGTTTGTTTTTTACAGTGAAAGAAAGGAGCCCTGGTCGCACAGTGGTTAAGTGCTTGGCTGCTAAACAAAACGTCCGTGGTTCAAACCCACCAGCCACTCCTCGGGAGAAAGATGTGGCAGTCTGCTTCCATAAAGGTTACAGCCTGGGAAATCCTATGAAGCAGTTCTACTCTGTCCTATAGGGTCGCTATGAGTTGGAATCGACTCAGCAGCAATGGGTTTGTTTTTGGGTTTGTTTTGTAGTGAAAGATGTTTACCTGTGTTTTATTGACTATGCAAAGGCATTCAACTGTGTGGATCATAACAAATTACAAGTAACACTGCACAGAACGGGCATTCCAGAACACTTAATTGTGCTCATGGCAAACCTGTTCATAGACCAAGAGGCAGTCATTCAAATAGAAAAGGGGGATACTGCATGAAAAAATAAAATCAGGAGAGGTATGCATCGGGGCTGTATCCTTTCACCATATTTATTCAATCTGTACATTGAAAAAATAATCCAAGAAGCCGGACTGTATGAAGAAGAAGGGGGCATCAGGATTGGAGGAAGACTCATTAACAACCTGTGATATGCAAATGACACAACCTTGCTTGCTGAAAGTGAAGAGACTTGAAGCACTTACCAATGAAGATCAAAGACCACAGCCTTCAGTATGGATTACACCTCAACATAAAACAAAAATCCTCACAACTGAGCCAATAAGCAACATTATGATAAACGGAGAAAAGATTGAAGTTGTCAAGAATTTCATTTTATTTAGATCGAGAATCAATGCTCATGGCAGTAGCAGTGAAGAAATCAAACGATGTATCCCATTGGGCAAACCTGCCGCAAAAGATCTCTTTAAAGTGTTGAAAAACAAAGATGTCACTTTGAGGACTAAGGTGCGCCTGAATCAAGCCATGGTATTCTCAAGCATCTCATATGCATGCAAAGCTGGACAATGAATAAGGAAGACTGAAGAAGGATTGATGCCTTTGAACTACGGTGTTGGTGAAGAATACCGAATATGCCACAGACTGCCAGAAGAATGAACAAATCTGTCTTGGAAGTACAGCCAGAATGCTCCCTTAGAAGCAAGGATAGTGAGACTTTGTCTCACACACTTTGGACATGTTATCAGGAAGGACCAGTCCCTGGAGTAGAACATCATGCTTGGTAAAGTAGAGGGTGAGCGAAAAAGAGGAAGACCCTCAATGGGATGGATTGACACAGTAGCTGCAACAATGGGTTCAAACATAGCAACGATTGTGAGGATGGTGCAGATTCGGGCAGTGCTTCATTCTGTGGTACATGGGGGGGCTATGAGTTGGAACTGACTTGACGCCACCAAACACTAGCAACATAGTGAAGTTGGAGCCCTGGTGGCGCAGTGGTTAAAGCGCTCGGCTGCCAACCAAAAGGTCAGCAGTTCGAACCCACCAGTCGCTCCTGAGAGAGGAAGCTGTCTGCTTCCATAAAGATTACAGGCTTGAAAACCGTATGGGGCAGTTCTACTCTGTCCTATAGGGTCGCCAGAGTTGGAATTGACTTGACAGCAAAGGGTTTTAGTTTTTGTATTGAGTTTTCTCCCGTGTGCTCCCATACTGCTTTCCTCATTACTGTAGAAAGCAGAACAGCTGTGTGGACAGTGGGCGTCATCATCAGCATCATTAATAAATAGTTATCGAGCGCGTCCTTTTGTGCTGAGCTCTGAGGACACAGTGGGAGAATACATGATCCCAGAGCTTGCAAACGAGTGGCTTAGGTGTCATGGATTGAATTGTGTCCCCCAAAAAATATCTGTCAGTTTGGCTAGGCCTTGGTTCCCACTGTTGTGTGATTCTCCACCATTTTGTCATCTGAAGTGATTTTCCTACGCGTTTTAAATCCTATCTCACTGATGTTGAAGAGATAGGATTAGAGGCAGTTATGTTAATGAGGCAGGACTCAGTCTAAAAGATTGATGTCTTGAGCCAATCTCTTTTGAGATATAAAAGAGAGAAGCGAGCAGAGAGACATAGGGGTCCTCACACCATCAAGAAAATAGTGCCAGGAGAAGACCGTGTCCTTTGGACCCGAGGTCCCTTTGCTGAGAAGCTCTTAGTCCTGAGAAAGATTGATCACAAGGACCTTCCTCCAGAGCCGACACAGAGAGAAAGCCTTCCCCTGGAGCTGATGCCCTGAATTCGAACTTCTAGCCTACTAGAGCGTGAGAGAATAAACTTCTGTTTGTTAAAACCATCCACTTGTAGTATTTCTGTTATAGCGGCAGTAGATAACAAAGACATCAGGTAACAAGTAGGAATTGTTAGAAAGAGAGAACAAACACATGGGCGGGGCAGCTGGGGGAAGAAATAACACCTGAGCTAAAGGAAGAGTAGAAGAGGAAGACGTTACAGGCAAGAGGAATCCTGGGAAGGAGGACATGGAGGCAGTTATCATTTTGGTGTGTGGAATAGTAAGTAGGACATTTCGGCTAAAGGTAAGGTTCTGTAGTAGGAGATGGACCTGGAAAGATTGGACTGCGGTTCATGGAGGTGTTTGACTAAGGAACCTGGACTTTATCTTATGAGCACATGACCGATGTTAAAGCAGTGCTGTGAACAAGATTAAAGTTACCCACATATGCAGAATAAACTGGAGGACAGAATTGCTGGAAACAAGGAGAAAAGATAACCAAAAATACATTATGAAGACTTCCTCGACATAAAAAATATTTATGTAATAATTAGAATTATCAGTGAGATATGAAATTATACGTAAACTGTGATTGTTGTTGTTAGATGCCATCAGGTCAGCTCCAACTCATAGCAACCTTTTGTATAACAAAAGGCAGTGTTGCCCAGTCCTGTGCTGTCCTCACAATCATTGCTATATTTGAGTCCATTGTTGTAGCCACTGCGTCAGTCTAACTCGTAGAGGGTCTTCCTCTTTTTCTCTGAGCTGCTACTTTACCAAGCATGATGTCCTTCTGCAAAGATTGGTCCCTCCTGATGACATGTCCGAAGCCCACCTTACCATCCTCACTTCTAAGGAGTCTTCTGGCTGTACTTCCTCCAAAAGCCATTTGTTCATTCTTCCGGCAGTCTGTGGTATGTTCAATGTTCTTCGCTAAAACCACAATGCAAATGCATCATTTTTTCTTCTATCTTCTGTATTTATTGTCCAAGTTTTGCATGCTCCAAGTAAAAACCCATTGCGGTTGGCCTGACAGAGACTGGAGAAATTCCAGAGTATGGCCCCAGGACACCCTTTTAGCTTAGTAATGAAGTCACTCCTGAGGTTCACCTTTCAGCCAAAGGTTAGACAGGGCCATAAAACAAAAGGAGACTAAAGGGGCACGCCAGCTCAGGGGCAAGGACGAGAAGTCGACAGGGGACAGGAAAGCTGATAATAGGGGACCCGAGGTCGAGAAGGGAGACTGTTGACATGTTGTGGCATTGGTAATGAAAGTCACAAAACAATATGTGTATTAATAGTTTAATGAGAAGCTGGTTTGTTCTGTAAACCTTCATCGAAATTACAATAATAAAAACAAAAGTACAAGTAAAAAAAAATACAGCAAAGAACAAAACACATCCCTGATTATATGGAGGAAAAAAAAAACAAAAACCTGTTGCCGTTGGGTCAATTCCAACTCACAGTGACTCCACAGGGCAGAGTAGAACTGCTCCATAGAGTTTCCAAGGAGTGACTGGTGGATTTGAACTGCTGACCTTCTGGTTAGCAGCCACAGCTCTTAACCATTGCACCACCAGGGCTCTGTGCTCCAAATAGCTTTCCTATTTTATTACTAGAAGCATTCTAACAGATGTCATATATGGCAATGATTTTAAGCTTTTAATCAATCACTTAAGTGGGATTTTTTTTTTTTTTTTCTGGAATAGGACAGGGTAGATGTTGTTCACAAGAGAGGAAAAGTTGTGATGGTCCAGCAGAGGAAGACTGATTGAAAGTTTTTCATTGTACTAAAAAATTATATATATCTATATCGTTTACCATTCTACGTTTTTTTAAATATACAATTCGCTGACATTAATTACGTTCATCATTTTGTACAACCACCCCCACTGCCCATGTCCATTTCTGATAACCGTTAAGAGAAGCTTCAGGCCCCCTAAGTACCGAGTCCTCCTCTCCAGCTTCACCCTCTGGCTCCTGGCAACCGCTAATACACTTTGGTCTCTATACACTTACCTTTTCTAGATATTTCACATAAGTGGGATCATACAATCTTGTCCTTTTGTGACTGACCCTTCACCTACCATAATATTGTGAAGGTTCATCCATGTCTTGGTGTGAATCAGGACTTCATTTCTCTTTATAGTTGAGTAATATTCCATTATGAACCAAATTTTTTATTATCCATTCACATGTTGATGGACATTTAGATTGTTTCCACTTTTGGGAACTGTGAATAGTGCTGCGGTGAACATTGGTGTACAGGCATCTGTCTGCGATCCTGCTTTCTATTCCTTTGGGTATGTACTTAGGAGTGGAATTGCTGAGTCATACAGTGATTGAAAGTGTAATGGTATACATCGACAGTTCAATCCTGTAATTAATCTTCTCTTTCAATGTTTACATTAGTAGATGAAATCTTAGATGGGGACAATTTTTAGGTATTTTTGCCCAGTGTTCAAAAATGCACTAAATATTATATCACAAATTAGCATAGGCCAGATACCACATCCTTAACAATGACGAGCAACAGACAAACCATCTTCAGCAGGAAGTGTGACTAGGAAATGTCATAGTAACTCTCACCAAGATGGAGAACTTTAGAGATATTTTTCTGTTACCATATGTGACAAGATTCACAAAAATATAATCATGAGCTAACATTTTCTTATTAATTAATTTCAATTAAGGTAAGTGTTCTGTTCTACTAGACTTCCAAAAGTCTGTAACTGTAACATATATTATTTTAGATATAGTCACATATTATTAATTAGCTTGAAATTTTAAATTTAATGTCTCCCTATTGTCGTAGGGGTATGCTCACACATACTGTAACCCTGGTTTGTGTGCTACGCGTATCTTTGGGAAAATGACTTACAAAGAATGATTCTATCCTAAAGTCATAACTACTATTGCTTTATTAGGATGTCCATTCATAAAGAAATAAAAAGAAGTGAAAAGTAGTATGTAGCTTTCCCATTGCAGTCGAATCGACTCCGACTCACGGTGAACCTATATTTGCCTATCATTTGTAGGGAAAGAACTGAGATTAACTGGCATGTGTCTTTGTCATCATCACTGTTTATTTGGTAGTGGACATCCAAAAAAAAAGTCCAAGATTGAGAGCCTCTTGGAAAATTTTTACTTGACTGAGATTTATATAATTGAGTTTATAAACTGATAATGACACCCATGTGTCATTATATTTAGGTGAGAGGAAAAAGTTCCAGAAATGTTCATTTCCTATTGGTCCAAGAGACTGTTTGTCAACTCGGTGTGAAGTATGAGTGATAGTGAGGTGTGTCCAACAAAAAAGAAATAGGATAGACGATATTAACTTTGGAGGGCATCGCACTTAGTAAGGGTAAGTGCTGTTTTAGGAAACTTTGATTTAGTCCCTGTTCCTGTTGGCCCTCAGATCCATTCTCAGGTTTGTGCTCAGCTCTCTAAGATAAGTGGGGGCTGACTCTTGCAGATTGCCCTTCCCCAGGCTCCTGTATCAGCTGCAGCCTGCCCATGGGAGGCATAGTGAGCAGGACAGCTGGCGGACAGGGAGAAGAGAGAAGACGGGGTATCCCCACCTTCTCTTTCCCCCTCTAGCTATGTCTCTGCATCTGTGGCTCTAACTGCTGTCCAAGACAAGCTTCCATTTCGCTAGGAGGGCTGGCCTCTGGGTTCTTTTATTTCTGCCTCCTCCTTTGCTTTCCCCAGTTTAGGGAATGTTATGGATTGAATTGTGTCCCCCAAAAATGTGTGTCAACTTGGCTAGGCCATGATTCCCAGGACTGTGTGATTGTCCACCATTTTGTCATCTGATGTGATTTTCCTATGTGTTGTTAATCCTACTTCTATGATGTTAATCAGGCAGGATTAGAGGCAGTTATGTTAATGAGGCAGGACTCAATTTACAAGATTAGGTTGTGTCTTAAACCAATCTCTTGTGAGATATAAAAGAGAGAAGCGAGCAGAGAGACATGGGAACCTCATACCACCAAGAAAGAAACACAAGGAGCATAGCAGGTCCTTTGGACCCTGGATCCCTCAGCTGAGAAGCTCCTAGATCAGGGGAAGATTGATAACAAGGATCTTCCCCCAGAGCTGACAGAGAGGAAGCCTTCCCCTGGAGCTGGCATCCTGAATTCAGACTTCTAGCCTCCTAGACTGTGAAAGAATAACTTTCTCTTTGTTAAAGACATCCACTTGTGGTATTTCTGTTATAGCAGCAGTAGATGACTAAGACAGGGAACCAAGTCATCTACACTGCCTTCTTACTGTTGCTACTCTCAGTTCCTTGTTTGAGTTCTCAGCTCGTCTATCACCTATGTACGTAACCAATCCCCTGAATTAAATTCCTTCTGTCTTCCTAATTGGGCCCTGACTGATATAATTCACTGTGTATGTAAGTTTGCATATAAGTTTATTAAAATAGCTTGGAAGCCATAGTCTGTGAAAATAAATTTGATAGCACCCAGTAGACGGCACTGACGGCTGTCACTGAGCTGAAGAACATGATCCTGGAGACTAATTTTTTTGTCTTTGAAAGGAAGCAGTATAGTATTGATGGATAGTGAGCAGACAGAGCTTTAATCTTGGAGGGTCATCATGGCCAATCCATTCAACCCAGTGTTCCAATAAATTATGCTTAACTTTGTGCATGGAACCAGAGGTTCTGAGGTCACAATGTATTTTTCAAACCAGTGACTATTACAAGAAGTTATAGTGTTACTATCCAAAGTAAGACATTCATATATAGTCTGTGACAGCTCAAAAACTAGCCATATTAGCATTTGAAGGCTGTTTGAAAGAATAAAAAGTCATTTATCTCGATCCTTAAATTACGCTTTGACTAATTATTTTCCTCGATTGATAAGTAGTTATGTATTATGTTAGGATTAAAAACATAGCTCAACATTCTGAACCTAAGTTCTTAAGAAAATGATAAACATTTATATTGGCCATGAGAACTGCAGGGTGGTGGTAAAGGGTAGTTACAGCCAGTAATCCCAGCTGATAAATCATATAGTAAAATTGAGGTACCACATAAAGACGAATGCCCTTAATAGGGGGATATATTTTTTTAAGTAGTTTAATAGAATGGAGGTTAATTGTGAGGGGAGACAATGGTGGTTCACCGGTAGAATTCCCGCCTTCCATGTGGGAGACCCAGGTTCAATTCCCAGCCAATGCACCTCATGGCCAGCATCACCTATCTGTCAGTGGAAGCTTGTGTGTTGCTATGATGCTGAATGGGTTTCAGTGGCATTTCTAGACTAAGACAAAGAAGAAAGGCCTTGCAATCTACTTCCCAAAATCAGCAATGAAAACCCTATGGCTCACAATGGTCCAATCCGCAATTGATCATTGGGATGGCACAGGGCAGGGCAGTGTTTGGTTCTGTCATGCGTGGGGTCCCTGTGAGTCGATGGCAGCTGACAGCAACAACAACCATGTATGAGGTGTCAGCCTCTTTAAGATTCAGACATACCCCCAAACCATAAGAAAAGTTGTAGGAGGTCATGATGTTCTTTTATGAGCGAATCCCTTAGTTTCCTTCATGTTTAAGGAAGATCTGTTACCAAAAGGCCCCCAATAGTTTGTATAATAGTAAAATTCCAACATATCACAATGTCTCTGGTAAGATAAGCAATCGAATATGCACAATTCCAGACCAAATGCCAGCTTTTCCTTTAGGCCCAACAACCATCGAAGTCAGTGACTGTTCCATGAGTTTATCTGAAGGAGAGATAAAAGCTTCCTGCTGGCGTTAAACCTCCCCCACGGAGAACTCAGGCGCTTGTAACCCTTCCCCAAACTT
This sequence comes from Trichechus manatus latirostris, assembly GCF_000243295.1. NCBI lineage: Eukaryota > Metazoa > Chordata > Mammalia > Sirenia > Trichechidae > Trichechus > Trichechus manatus. Next base: position 1,661,771 of record NW_004443961.1, read on the forward strand.
CTTATCGTTGTTTTCTGTATCCTTCACTTTCTGGCTACTAAAAAATCATTGGAAACTAAAATATAGGCCTACCTTCCATTGTTGTGGAAAGTATTTTCTCTCTGCCTGTGGAGAGATTGGCATTTCCCCCCTAAAGCAGATTATTTATCTCGATTTCTTTAAAGAGTTGCCGATGGTAATGTTAGCATTTATCTGTTTTCTATGTTTGTGCCTTATTTTCCACTCATGTCTTGAATTTACACAGCACTTCAAGTACAGAAAAGTGACTGATCTAAGACACTAGCAGATCACGCTTACGTGTACTTAACTTGAAGCAAGAATTTGCTGGATGGTATATAGTACAAGCCATGCTGTATAGCACAGAAATAAAAGGCAATGCATAGGAACTGAAAAGTTAAGTCTAGTAACCACTGAAGGTGTCCGAAAGTAAAATACCACAATCAAATCTAATAAAACAGCATAAAAATCAAACCTGTTGCCGTCAAGTCGATTCCAACTCATAGCAACCCAATGGGACAGAATAGAACTGCCCCATAGGATTTCCATGGATCCACAATCAACTCCCATGGAAGCAGCAGTCAAGAAATCAAAAGGCGCATTGCAATGGGCAAATTGGCTGCAAAAGACCTCTTTAAAGTGCTTAAAAGCAAGGATGTCACCTTGAGGACTAAGGTGCGCCTGACCCAAGCCATGGTATTTTCACTCGCCTCATATACATGTGAAAGCTGGACAGTGAATAAGGAAGACAGAAGAAGAATTGATGCCTTTGAATTGTGGTGTTGGAGAAGAATATTGAATATGCCATGGACTGCCAGAAGAACTAACAAATCTGTCTTGGAAAAAGTACAACCAGAATGCTCCTTAGAAGCAAGGATGGCGAGACTATGTCTCACATACTTTGGACATGAGGGATCAGTCCCTGGAGAAGGACATCATGCTTGGTAAAGTAGAAGGTCAGCAAAAAATAGGAAGACCCTCAACGAGATTGACGGACACAGTGGCTCAAGCATAGCAATTGTGAGGCTGGTGCAGGACCGGGCAGTGTTTCGTTCCATCGTGCATAGCGTTGCTATGAGTTGGAACTGACTCGAGGGCCCCTAACAACAACAACAACAGTAGTGGCTTTGGACTGCCAACCTTTTGGTTAGCTTGGCTGTACTGTCACATCAGTACAGAAGCATATTATTCAGAGAAATAAAGTACAAATCAATGGCCTGCTAAACCAGAGTTAAAATATTCAAACAATTTATGACAATAAACAGTTTGTAGACGCTGAATTCGTGTTCTGATTCCTAATGTACAACTGCTCCAAAATGTGTCAAAGCTTCAAATACATGTTGGTGACAACGTGTGTATTATGGATTGAATTGTGTCCCCCAAAAATGTATGTCAACTTGGCTAGGCCATGATTCCCAGGACTGTGCGATTGTCCGCCATTTTGTCATCTGATGTGATGTTCGTATGTATTGTAAATCCTACCTCTATGACGTTAATGAGGCAGGATTAGAGGTAGTTACGTTAATGAGGCAGGACTCAATCTACAAGTTTAGGTTGTATTTTGAGTCAATCTCTTTTGAGATATAAAAGAGAGAAGCAAGCAGAGAGACAGAGGGACATCATACCAGCAAGAAAGTAGTGCCAGGAGCAGAGCACGTAACTTTGGACCCGGGGTCCCTGTGCTGACACACTCCTAGACCATGGGAAGATTGATGACAAGGACCTTCCCCCAGAGCCAACAGAGAGAGAAAGCCTTCCCCTGGAGCTGGCACCCTGAATTCAGACTCTAGCCTCCTAGACTGTGAGAGAATAAATTTCTGTTGTTAAAGCCATCCGCTTGTGGTAGTCCTCGTATAGCAGCCCTACATGACTAAGACAACGTATAAAATCCTTTCTTGTCTAGTCAACAATATCTAATGCAGTATGGTTGAGAAAATCCTTCACTATGAAATGATCCTCAGAAAGCCTGTCTCTGCAAACAAATGAACGCTTCCTTTGGGCAGTTAGAATGCATTTGAATTATCTAGAAAAATATTGAGTTCTATGGGGTTTTTCTAAAGACAGACATGTTTGAATGTGCAAAATTGTACACTTAATTTTATAAAAGTCACAAAGAGGATGAGTTTCTTATTGGAAGAGCATCCTAGGTTATTGAAGCTGTTGATACCTCTGTATCTGTATTTCTTGCTCCTCGTTTGCAAGATCCCGTTGAGAATCTGATGAAATGTAAGGACTTGCTCTGCAGAAAGTGCACAGGTACATGACAGAATTTTGAACACGTTTTCAGGGAGTTCTCAGATGTGCTAAACATGATTTCTGTTCTAACCCAACCCCCACCCCCCATCATGAGTTAAAAATCCCATAACCAAACCAGTTGCTGTGGAGTCACCTCAGACTCTGGGGACCCCATGTGTGTCAGAGTAGAACTGAGTGTGCCCAGTGGGGTTTTCAATGGCTGATTTTTCAGAAATAGATCTCCAGGCCTTTCATCCAAGGCACCTCTAAGTGGACTCGAACCTCCAACCTTTCAGTTAGCAGCTGAGCGCATTAACCACTTATACCACCAGGGACTCCAAAAGTGCTGGACTGAATACAGATGATTGGGCAGTTTCTACATGAGCAAGGCAGATCCTTCTAGGTCTGGAGATGGAACAAGCTGGCTTAAAAATTCTGACTTCAATACTCAGTCATCTTCAAGTTACTTGATCACAGTCCTCTTCCAGTTAAAAAAAAAAAGAGCATGATTTATATGTATTTATTCATAATACATGTATTCATATTAATATATCAAGTGAATTACAAAACATACACAAAAATAGAAGTTATAAAAGAATGAGATGCAGGTAATAGAAAAGTTTTAAATATCTTGCCAATCATGATGATGTCATTGTATCAACAGGTAATATCTCAAGGCAAAATATACGCTTCAGTCAGAATTTGTCATTTATGATTTCAAGCAGTCTTTTGGATAATTATGAATGCTTTTGACCTAATTCTTAGCAGGTCTTGTTTTTTCACTTCTCAATATGGCTGGCAAAGACTTTTTAGAGGTTAAAGTGGCAGATCTGACACTGATTTTCATCTGTGCTTGTATTAGTATTACCTCAGTCTTCTATTTCTTTTCAAGATTTTTTTAAGCCCCTCCCTTCCCAAGCAATTGGTGGTTGATTGGCTAACGCCAGATAATATAATCCTGTGAATCCAATTCACCAGGAAACTGTAAACTTCAGGCAACAGCAAAGCCCTGGAAGAACCAGAGGGGGTGCCACTCTCATCCCTCTGTGTTGTGACTGTCCTCTTCCCCCTGTATTCCCCAGGTACAAGGCATGGTACATGACCAGTTTATTTCGGAACCATGCAAAGGCTCTTGGGTCAACGACTACAATATACATTAATACAGCTCTTTTTTAATGATCATTACATCATTACCTTTTTTATCATTGAAAAAATAAGAAATAGAATGTCTAGTGTTCGTCCCACATTCTAAACACTGTCTTGCTCACTCCACTTTGGACACTCCAGCCTTAAGCAAATTACTTCCAGCCTCTCAGCTTCAGTTTCCTCTTCTGTAAAATGGGCTAATACCCTATATCTCATAGGGTTCAATGGATTCAATGACGTACGTAAAGGGCTCTGCACAACGTCTGGCATATGATTTGAAGGACAAATAAAAGAGAGCTGCCATTTTAGTATTAGTACCCTATGACACAATTGTCGTGTCTGCACTTGTGTTAGTCCTAGCTTTATTAAAACCAAACAGAAACAGTCACTATTCTCAGCGCTCTTTCCACGACTGCAAAAACTATTGCTCCAGCGCACCTCTTCGCCCAAATAAAATAACAACATACCAGCCTTTCCAAACACTTTGTAATCTTGTTCATTAACAGGATAATTACTAATAGCAAAGACTTCCTAAATTCTTTGTCAAAGTAATTTTAATATACGTCTCTCATTCTTTTATCATTCCATGAACCATTTAACAATACACGATGTGCTAGGCATGGGTGGCTAATTGTTTGGGTTTCAAAGATGAATTGAACTTGTTCTACACCCTTGAGGCACGAACCATCCAGTGGAAGCTACCAAACAGATAATCCCTTCAAAGTGGTAAGTGCTGTATAATGGAGGTGCACACCGGTTACTATGGGAGCAGGGGAGGACAAGTGCTTCCTCTGCCTGGGGAAGACAGTGAAGGCCACTGGTAGGATGCTGAGCCACATCTGAATCTTCGTGGCTGTGGAGCGGGGACCTGCATTTCAGCCAGAAGGAAGTATGTCCATCATGCCCCCTTAGGAACCAGCAGGTATACCAGATCTCCCAGAGCTCAGGCATCTGGGAGAGGTTGATGAGGCTAGTATGAATTTGTCCTTGGATGACATGATAAGACGTTGGAAAATTATCCTGTAACAGATTTGGACTAGACAGAGTATTTTAAGCTGGTTGTTGTCGTTGTAAGGCGCCATCGAGTCAGTTCCAACTCATAGCGACCCTATGTACAACAGAACGAAACATCCTCAGAATCATTGTTATGCTTGAGCCCATTGTTGCAGCCACCATGTCAATCCATCTCGTTAAGGGTCTTCCTCTTTTTCACCGACCCTCTACTTTACCAAGCATGATATCCCTCTCCAGGGACTGGTTCTTCCTGATAACATGTCCAAAGTATGTGAGACAAAGTCTCCCCATCCTCACTTCCAAGAAGCACTCTGGCTGTATTTCTTCCAAGACAGACTTGGTCATTCTTTTGGAAGTCCATGGTATAGACAATATTTTTTGCCAACACTATAACTCAAAGGCATCACTTCTTCTTCAGTCCTCCTTATTCTACAGCCTTCAGTATGGATTACACCTCAACATAAAGAAGACAAAAATCCTCACAACTGGACCTATAAGCAACATCATGATAGATGGAGAAAAGATTGAAGTTGTCAAGGATTTCATTTTACTTGGATCCACAGTCAACACCCATGGAAGCAGGAGTCAAGAAATCAGATGACATATTGCACTGGGCAAATCTGCTGCAAAAGACCTCTTTAAATTTAGTGTTAAAAAGCAAAGGTGTCAGTTTGAGGACTAAGGTGCACCTGACCCAATCCATGGTATTTTCAGTCGCCTCATACGCATGGGAAAGCTGGACAATGGAGGATGAATTTTAAGCTGGAGAGTAATATAATCACAAAGCGAATTGCGGTAGTATTTTGGAGGAAGGATTGTATAGAGACAAAAATCTATTGGGACTGTTGATTGGAAAAAAGGAGAGAAAGGTGTATTTATTTCTGTAATAAACTTACTTGCTAATTTTAAACTCTTCACTAAATTAAATGTCAACTGACTGAATTTGTCAAAGTTTAGTTTCTCATTCCCGAAATGGTCTTACACACTCTTGTTTGAAGCTGGGCACTTTCGGTCAGCATTCACAGTTTGCCTATTGGGACTGGAAGCTTCCTAACTTTGTGCCTGGAATTTTTCTTTATGAGAAATTTGAAGCTAGGTATCAATTTTCAAACCCAGTATCTACTCTATACAGAACTTCAACCAAAGCAGACTTACATAACAAGTGAATATGGTCATACAGACATGAAAAAGTGACTTCTATTCCTTGATGCCAAACTAGAAAGAAAAAAGCCAGTTCAGAGAACACATTATGACTCATCAAAGTCCAAAAGGAAAAGCTCCATGTGAAGATAGCATCCTGTTCAGCTTCCTGCACGGTGCTTTCCCACTAACCATATCTTCTTCCACGTCATTTTCTGCAAAACAAAAGAAGCCCCTCATTTTCTTCTGTAACATCAATTGTTAAATTTTGCTTTACCTCCGAGACAAAGCTCATGCTCTCTGTTCTACAATCTTCTTATCATACTGACTGAATGGTGCTGCCTTTTCATTTCTCCTGAGCTTCATTCAGCCTTATTGTACAAAATTCTGACTTGCTGCAGTGCCAGCTACAAACAAGACCATTCTTCAGAGGAAAGATCTGAAGGAAGAAGGTGGTGCTTCCTTCCACCAACGTGAGGGCAAAGGGAGCGGCAATATCTATATTTAATCTCTGTTCCCAATGATAAAGTTTGGTTTTCAATTCCCATAGTGGTACATACATAAACATATGTAAAATTTCGAGGCATACTGCCTCGAAATTTTACAGGAGCTGAAGAATGTACAAATACAACAAAGGAAGTGTTTTCTTCTTGAGTCTTCCTCCGACAAAATGCCAGAAGGAAAGACCAGTCTCTTCCGCCAGCGTCTTACTTAGATAATTGCTCTCTTTTTGAAATGGGGCCTGGAAGGTGGAGGTGGAATCTCAATCAAGGACACTCATTTGTAAGGAAGTAAAGGGGAAGCCATCAATTTCTGAAGATTGGCATGCCAGGGAAACAAGTCGGGCCTTAAAAAATTACAGACCTAATATTACTTAATGTAGTGAGCGTTGCCAGTAGTGTAAAGCCTGTTCTTAACCAAGCAGGCTATCTGGCTATATGGTTGTTATTGCTGTCAGCGCCTTCAAGTCAGTTCCAGCTTATAGCGACCCTGTGTACAACAGAACAAAACATTGCCTGGTCCTGTGCCATCCTCACAATCATTATGCTTGAGGCCATTGTTGCAGCCACTGCGTCAATCCATCTTGTTGAGGGTCTTCCTCTTTTTCGCTGACCCGCTATTTTATCAAGCATGATGTCCTTCTCCAGGGACTGATCTCTCCTGATAACATGTCCAAAGTATGTGAGACAAAGTCTCTCCATCCTGGCTTCTAAGGAGCATTCTGGCTGTACTTCTTTCAAGACAGACTGTTCGTTCTTCTGGTGGTCCATGGTATAGTCAATATTCTTCGCCCACACCATAGTTCAAAGGCGTCAGTTCTTCTTCAGTCTTCCTTGATTGTCCAGCTTTCACAGCATATGAGGCGACTGAAAACCCCATGGTTTGGGTCAGGCGCACCTTAGTCCTCAGAATGACATCTTTGCTTTTCAACATTTTAAAGAGGTCTTTTGCAGCAGATTTGCCCAATGCAATGAATCATTTGATTGCTTGGCTGCTGCTTCCATGGGCATTGATTGTGGATCCAAGTGAAATGAAATCTTTGACGACTTCAATCATTTCTCCGTTTATCATGATGTTACTTATTGGTCCAGTTGTAGGATTTTTATTTTTATGTTGAGGTGTAATCCATACTGAAGGCTGTGGTCTTTGATCTTCAAGTCCTCTTCACTTTCAGCAAGCAAGGTTGTGTCATTTGCATATCGCAGGTTGTTGATGAGTCTTCCTCCAATCCTGACGCCGTGTTCTTCTTCATATAGTCCAGCTTCTCAGATTATTTGCTCAGCATACAGATTGAATAAATATAGTGAAAGGATAAAACCCTAACGCACACCTTTCCTCATCTTAAACCACACAGTATCCCCTTGTTCTTTTAGAACCACTGCCTCTTGGTCTATGTACAGGTTCCTCATGAGCACAATTAAGTGTTATGGAATTCCTATTCTTTGCAATATTGTCCATACTTTGTTATGATTTACACAGTTGAATGCCTTTGCATAGTTAATGATAAAAGACAGGTAAACATCCTTCTGGTATTCTCTGCTTTCATCGAAGATCCATCTGTCATTAGCAGTGATATTCCTTGTTCCACGTCCTCTTCTGAATCCAGTCTGAATTTCTGGCAGTTCCCTGTTGATGTACTGTGGCAACCATTTTTGAATTATCTTCAGCAAAATTTCACTTGTGTGTAATATTAATGATATCATTTGATAATTTCTGCATTCTGTTGGATCACCTTTCTTTGGAATGGGCACAAATATGGATCTCTTCCTGTCAGTTGGATAGGTAGCTGCCTTACAAATTTCTTGGCATAGATGAGTGAGCACTTCTAGCACTGAATCCACTTGTTGAAACATTTCAATTGGTATTCTGTCAATTCCTGGAGACTTATTTTTCACCAATGCAGCTTGGACTTCCTCCTTTAATACCATCGGTTCTTGATTATATGCTACTTCCTGAAATGGTTGAATGTCGACCAATTCTTTTTGGTACAGTGACTCTGTATACTCCTTTCATCTTCTTTTGAGGCTTCCTGCGTCATTTAATATTTCCCTGTAGAATCCTTCACTATTGCAACTTGAGGCTTGCATTTTTTCTTCAGTTCTTTCCACTTGAGAACTGCTGAGCGTGTTCTTCCCTTTTGGTTTTCTACCTCCAGCTCTTTGCACATGTCATTATAATACTTTACTTTGTCTTCTCGAGCCACCCTTTGAAATCTTCTGTTCAGCTCTGTCACAGATTGAATTATGTCCCCCCAAAAACGTGTGTATCAATTTGGCTGGGCCATGATTCCCAGTTTTGTGTGATTTTCCTATATGTTTTAATCCTACCTCTATGATGTTAATGAGGGAGGATGGGTGGCAGTGGTGTTAGTAAGGTAGGACTCAATCTACAAGATTGGATTGTGTCCTGAGGCAATCTCTTGAGATATAAAAGAGAAAAGTGAGCAGAGAGACAGGGGGACCTCATACCACCAAGAAAGCAGTGCCAGGAGCAGAGCGTGTCCTTTGGACCTGGGGTCCCTGTGCAAAGAAGCTCCTAGTCTGGGGGAACATTGACGAGAAGGCCGACAGAGAGAGAAAGCCTTCCCCTGGAGCTGATGCCCTGATTTTGGACTTTTAGCCTACTTTACTGTAAGGAAATAAACTTCTCTGTTAAAGCCATCCACTTGTGGTATTTCTGTTGTAGCAGCACTAGATAACTAAGACAGAATTTGGTACAGAGAGAGTGGGGTGCTGCTCGAACAGATACTTAAAACTGGAAGTGGTTTTGAAACTGAATGGATAGAGGAGCGGCAGTGGCAGAGGACCAGCGACAGCAGAGAACCTGCAGTGGCAGAGGAGTGGCAGTGGCAGAGAACCAACAGCTGCAGAACCAGGTGACCAGTGCGAGATGGCACTGGAGCTGACCCATGGAGCAAGAGAGCTGAGTGCCTGTGCATATAGCAGGCTTCCTGGCGGAGTGGGTGCCTCCGGACACTTATTGGTGGAGCTAGGCTTGCTGACCCATGGAGCAAGGGAGCTGAGTGCCTGTGCTCACGAGGCTTTCCGGCAGAGTGTGGTGTCTCCGGGCACTTACTGGTAGAGCTACTGAGCTTTGGAATACTTGCCCCAGCAGGGCAGATGTGGGTGTGAGGCCCAAGGAGCCAAGAGGCTAAGAAACCAGGAAACAAGCTAAAGAGACAAGGAACACAAGAAGCCGAGCTGACTCAGTTTCTAAAGGTATGGCCAGGACCTCTGGGGTTTCAAAGGGCGGAGCCATGGCCTCTGGCGTTTCTAAGGGTGGAGTCGCCACTTAGACGGACTAGGAGAACGGTGCGCCTAAAGCTGAGGGAGCAGAGTTGCTGTCCCAGTGGGCCTGGAAGGCGAGGCTGAAGCCCAGGGCCGAGGGGCCTCCACTCAGAATCTGGAGAGTGTGGCCAATACCTAGAGTCTGGAGGGCAGGGCTACTGTGTAAATTGTCCCAGAGAACAGAAGATTATTTTCAAAGCCTTGAGGGCTAATGTAGTGTGTTCTGCTGACTTGCTTGGTGCCTGTTATCCCTTCTTTCCCTCCAGTTTTTCCCATTTGTAACGGAAATATCTAGCTTGTGCCTGTTCTGCCATTGTACCTTTGGAAGCAGACAGCTTGCATTCTAGATTTCACAGATGAAGAGGAATTTTTGGATTTGGGGCTTAAGACTTTTGCTATGATATGATGGGGTGAATATGTTTTCTATGTTACAAGGATGTGATTTTGGGGGGGCCAAAGGGTGGAATGTCATGGATTGAATTATGTCCCCCCCAAAATGTGTGTATTAATTTGGCTGGGCCATGATTCCTGGTATTATGTGATTTTCCCATATGTTGTAAATCCTGCCTCTATGATGTTAATGAGGGAGGATGTGTAACAGTTGTGTTAGTAAGGCAGATCTCAATCTACAAGACTGGATTGTGTCCTGAGGCAATCTCTTGAGATATAAAAGAGAGACGTGAATAGAGAGACAGGGGGACCTCATACCACCAAGAAAGCAGTGCCAGGAACGGAGAGTCTCCTTTGGACCCGGGGTCCCTGCGCCGAGAAGCTCCTAGTCTGGGGAAACGTTGATGAGAAGGCTGACAGAGAGAGAAAGCTTCCCCTGGAGCTGACGCCCTGAATTTGGACTTTTAGCCTACTTTACTGTAAGGAAATAAACTTCTCTTTGTTAAAACCATCCACTTGCGGTATTTCTGTTGTAGCAGCACTAGATGACTAAGACAAGCTCTTTTATTTCATCATTTCTTCCTTTTATTTTTGCTACTTTATGTTCAAGAATAAGTTTCAGAGTCTCTTCTGACACCCATTTTGGTCTTTTCTTGCTTTCCTGTATTTTTAATCTTTTGCTTTCTTCATGTATAACGTCCTTGATGTCATTGCACACGTCAGGTCTTTGGTCATTAGTGTTCAGTATGTCAAATCTATTCTTGAGAAAGTCTCTAAATTCAGATGGGATATACTCAAGGTCATACTTCGGCTGTCATGGACTTGTTTTAATTCTCTTCAACTTCAACTTCAAGTTGCATGGGAGCAACTGATGTTCTGTTCCTCAGTTGGCCTCTGACCTTGTTCTGACTGATGATATTGAACTTCTCCATCTTCTCTTTCCACAGATATAGTTGATTTGATTCCTGTGTATTCCATCCGGCCACGTTCACATGTATAGTCACTGTTTATGTTGTTGAAAAAAGGTTTTTCCAATGAGTAAGTCGTTGGTCTTGCAAAATTCTATCATGTGATCTCCCGCATGGTTTCTATCACCAAGGCCATATTTTTCAGCTACTGATCCTTCTTGTTTCTGACTTTTGCTTTCCAATCACCAGTAATTATCAATGCATCTTGATTGCATGTTTGATCAATTTCAGACTGCAGAATTGGGTAAAAATCTTCAATTGCTTTATCTTTGGCATTAGTGGTTGGTTGAGTAAATTTGAATAATAGTCATCTTAACTGGTCTTCATTGCAGGTGTATGGACATTATCCTTTTACTGACAGCATCGTATTTCAGGACAGATCTTGGTATGTTCTTTTTGACTATGAATATGACACCATTCCTCTTCAACTCTGTGATTAGCTGTAATTTATTAGGCAGTTAGAAGTCGGTTAATATTTTTATTATGCTTTTACTACATTGCTAGCTTTGCTTAAGATTTCTCACTATATATTTCTCAGCTAATAGTTAGATTGGCATGTCCTCAGGCAGCAAAACAAGGTCTCACAGCATACTCTTCTCTTAGATGTGCTATGTTTTCTTGTCTTCAGGTTTGCTTTGGGATAGAGAGAAAATTATGACGCTAAAGTTAACAAGCATGTAACAACGCCTTGGAAAACGCTAGAATGGGTGATAATTGATACTCCTAGCCACCGTAAAATGGTGCCCTTACAGACTGGGCCTCAGCAAGCAGTGGCCTAGCTATGTAAACAATATCGGCCACTTAATGACCACAGCGAGCATTTGGAGTTCTTGCCATTGTCTCCGGTCTTGGACTTGTCCAGTGCATAGTTCTGAGCATCCTGGAAAGGCATTTCAGACCCGACTGCTCAAACATAGTCAATTTTGCAACAGTAAAATGGTCTTAAAATAGGATTTTACTCTAGGGGGAAAAATCCTCAACTAAAGAGTCACAGTGCACTTTGAATGACTAATTTAAACCATTATATTACAAAATAAGGGATAAATCGTACTTTTCATAACACCACCACATACGAACAGCTGCAATTTTAAGAATCAAGCACCTACATTAATCTGAGTCTAAAACAATAGGCCCCTGATTTAAAATCTCCTAACATTCTTCCACACCTCATAAAACTAAAAGTGAAATGGTCTCAGCAAACACCAAAGTCCTGTTTTTCCAGGAAAAATTGGGACAAGGGGTCTTAAATCGCAAAATGCCAACAGCTTAATGTCTGTCGCCGTAATTGGTCTTAAAAGTAAGGTGGGGAAGACGACACAGCGGTCTGCAGAGAATAAGAGATTTTATTTCCCTTCTTAAATCAAAAGCAGATTCTGTTCTCTAACTGCCCCTAGCCCATTCGGGACAGTGGGGTTTGTTTACCATATTTTTGTGTATATTGTAGGCGAAGATGACAGGTGAGGGAAAGTTAAAATGCTGAGTCGAGTCCGCGGAGTAAACAGACAGACAGGTTCCTAAACCAAAACCAAACCCATAGCCTTTGAATCGATTCTGACTCCTAGGGGTTAGGGAGGGTTTATTTATTTATAAGGCGTTCAGCCTCTCAGCTGTTTCTCCCTCGCTGGCATTTGGAAGCTCGCAGTTCTTTGGAGAAGAGAAGATTTGGCAGGCATGTTCTTTGTGCCCGCCTCCTTTTTTTTTTTTTTTTTTTTTTTACGGGGGGGAAAAGGAACAGATTTATAATTACAGCCGGCGTGGGGGGTGGGGTGGGGAGGGAGAGACAAAGTTTCCGCCGGCACGACAATGCCCCTTTTCCCCTTGGTCAACAAGCTTTTGGTGCCACTCGGAGCCCTCCCCCTCGTCCCCTCCCTTTCTCTCTGCAGGCTGGCTCTGGCAGGCGGAGGCACAGTTAAATTCCAGCACCTTCTTCACATACCCCAAACTACTACGCACTATTACTACGGCTGCCCTGCCTTTCGCGGCGCCTCCTCCTCTCCTCCAGCCTCCCCGGAGGAGCCCCGCGGCGCCCCGGGAGGGGGCCTGCCGGGGAAGGGACCGCGGGTGCCCAACTCCAGCAGGCTGGGGGCCGGGTGTGTCCTGCGCAATGGATCTGCCCCAGGCACAAGCGCGGCAGCGGGCCGGCGCCTCGCAGACACACACGGATCCACGCACACGGCCGAGCTGTCTCGAGCCACATTCTTGCACACCGCCCCCTTCCCCCCCCGCACGCCCGGAGTCGCTGAGCGGCGCGAGTGACAGGCGCGCCCGGCCAACCCGCGCCCGGGCGCGCAGGGAGGAACGGCGCGCGGGGCCAACTGCGGCGCGTCTTCCGGCGCCCGCGGAGGCGGCGAGGGTGGGACGCGGGGCGGAGCTCGAGTTTAGGAAGAGGAGGGGACGGCTGTCATCAATGAAGTCATATTCATAATCGAGTCCTCGCTCGCTCTGTTTCTGTACTCTGGGTGACTCAGAGAGGGAAGGGATTCAGCCAGCACACTCCGCGCGAGCAAGGTAAATATAACTTACAACTCCTTTCTCCGCGGTCCCCTCCCTCCGGCCTCCCCGCCGCCGCAGCCGCCGCGCAAACCCGCGGGCCCCGCCGCCTGCGCCGGGGATTATGCATTATGATCCTAATGATTATTTATTGTGCATGCACGGAGACCAAAACAAACAGGCGGGCCGAGCGCCAAACAACAACAAAAAAAGCCCGCCTCCTCCCCGCGGGCCTCAGGTGGAATGCGCTAACGACAGCTCCCAGCGGTCGTGGAAGAAACGGGAAAGTTTCCACTGAGCCTGGCCGTGCTAATAATAACAGGGATCGCTGCGACTCAAAGGGGGCAAGGAGAGACAACAAGCACCAAACCACAGCCTTGACCCTGGGGAGGCAGTGCGCGATGCGGTGCCAAGTCAAGGTTGCAACACACACACACGCGCACACACACAGACACACAGACACACAGACACACACACACACACACACACACACACTCGGCAAGGTTGCAATGCCCCCTGCCCCTTAAAAACCTGGGGTGGGGGTGTGGCAGGAGGATACGGGAGGAGGATGCAAACGCGACCGTCCACCCTGAGCAGTCCTCCCCGGAAGAGTTGGAAGGAGCGCTGGAGGGCGAGGAGCCCGCGGGCGGCAGCGCGCCAGCAAGCGCGGCTGCCACCCGCTCCTGGGGACTTGTTAAAGGGCTCGGGCTGCAGGGACGCGAGAGAGCGCACCGCGGCGGGAGAGCCGGAGCTGGCGCGACTGGGAAGCGACAGCCACTATCGCGGGGCCGGTGCGTGCTGGATCGGAAGTGTCACCTCCACTTCCCGCGTTTCCTCGGGCGGGGATGGGGGCGCTGACTGGTGGGCAGGCCTGTGGGCACCGGGGCTGCCAAGGAGCTGCCCCCCGGGCGCTGCGGCAGTCCCTGCGCCCGGTTCCTGGGGACCGCGCGGGCTTGGGTGTTGAAGTTCTGGGTGTCCGGCTCGGGCCGCAAGCTGGGAGGGAGGGAGAAGCCCGGAGAGGGAGGTCGGAGGTGCCCGCCGGGCTCGGTTTCTTTGCCCTCCCCTTCCTTGGGTCTGTTTTCTTATGCTTCACGTCGTCCCCTTGTCAGTACCGCGAGGACCGCGGGCGTGGAGCGCCCGCGATCGTCCGCGTGTTGGAGGCTCGCGGGGGCCCGGGAGAGCCTCGGCGGCTGCGGGCCGGGAGGCCATGATCCGGATAATCCTCTCTGCCTGTCTGTCACAAACAGGACCCGCGCGCACCCGGGCAGAGGCGGTGGCGTTCGCCGGGTAAGGGGAAGGGCTGCGAGGGGAGGGATAGCGGGGGGGTGGCGAGGGCGGGAGGCGGGGAGACCGGGTGGGAGCCTCCTCCCAACGATGACACGCACCCCTTCCTCCTCGCTCCCTGCTTTCGAGTTTGGTTTATTCTCATCCCAACCGAGTCAGCCCCTTCATCGGCTCTCCCTCGCCACCTGGCTGCCTGCCTGCCCTCATCCCGTTCGGCCTTGCAAAACACGGCCATGCCATCTGCAAAGGTGTCGCGATGCACTTCCCCAAATAACCTGGCTGGCACGCCCGCCCCTCGGCGCCCTCTGGCCGCAGGGCGCACGCCGAGCCAGGTGCCCGAGGTTGGCCACACCAGGCCACGCAGCCCTGGCGCCGTTGCCCCGCGCGGGGCGGGCGCAGCAGTGCGGGCTCCGGGGACCCCGCGCCCTGGCCCGGGCACTCAGGGCCGGTTTCCGGTGCGCGCGGGGAAATCGCCTCCTGCCAGTGTCTGCGCGCTCGCCCCCGCCGCCTGGCTCGCCTTCTGATGGTGATCCGGTGGCCGTGCGCGGCGGCTGGTGGTGAGCGCGGGGCCAGCCGGGCTGCCGGGGGTGGGGCGGGGCGCCGGGAACTTGGCTGTGGATCAGGCAGGAAAAAAAAGTTTGGCAGGGCGGCCAAGTGCGGCGCCAGGCGGAGGGGCGGCGAGCCCCGCGGCCGGCGGGTACGCGCGAGAGTGTGAGTGTGTGCCGGGCTCCGGGAACCGGCGCAGGCTGCCTCTCGGAGCCGGGGAGGCCCGGGAGGCGGGCGGCGGCCGGCGTGTGCGCGTGGCTGTGAGTGTGAGTGTGTGCGCGCGCGGGCGGCGAGAATCAGGAAGTCACCGCGGCGAAGCGCACAGACATGTTTGATCGCGGTGACATGACGCGCGCCCGGGAGGAAGCGGCGGGGGCCGGGCCCCGGGCGCGGGCCTAGCGCTCACCACCAAGCCCCGCGTCGGCCACCACGGCGTCGTCCCCGCCGACCCGGGAGCCCAGCGCCGCTTTTTGTTCCGCGCCCCCAGGTAAGGAGCCTGTGCCGCCGCCGCCCGCTATGCGCGGAGCTTTCCATCGCTTTCTCCGCCGGCCCCCTCCGCTCTCCCGGCTGGCTCGCTTTTCCTGCAAAGTCAGGCCGGCGGGGGACACGGGCTCTCGGTACTGCGATCGATGGCGTGTAAAACTTTCCAGCGGGAGGCCCCGGGGAGGGGGGAAGCAGGCCTCGCCCGCCACTGTCAGTCCTTCCTCCTCCAGTCTGGGGAGGAGTTCGAGTCGCTGCGCCGTGGGGCTGTTGCACGTTCAAACTTCGGGCCTAAATGCGCCTCGAACTCTCGCAGGATTTACCCAGCCATAATATCAGTGCTCAAAACCGTCAGGTTCGCCTTGCCAGGCGTTTGGGTTTTTTTTTTTCCCCTCCGGGAAGGAGAGCGGCGAGGGAGTGGGGGTGTTGTGCAGAATCCACTGCTTAGTTAATGTCAGCACCGTGTGTTACGTAATTTTAGTAGCACATGGGTGCAGAGCCCACGCCGGGCTGCTCCCCTCTTTTGTTTATATAACTTTTGGGAGAGTTTTGCAAGGTGGTCGCCCTTTCCCCCCTTCCTTAGCCTGGTGGAGGTAGGGCGTTTTGCAAAAGCAAGCGACCCGAGTTAGTATTTTATGGAACGATGTCATTGACCTCTGGTCATTATGGAGACGTGTATTTCTAAGCACTTGCTGAAGGTGTAATGTCAGATCGAACATGAAGAAATTAAAGATACACGTTTGCTGGTTTATTGCAGTGGCTGGCTATTTTTAACGTCTATGCGTTACCAATAGCAGAGTTAAATTTTCAACTTCCATTTCAAAGGACTCTTTTCTTAGACCTGATGGTGTGCCTTGCTTGTATAAACAAAAAGGGTGTTGGTTGAGTATTGAGTAGAAGAAAATTCTTGACCAACTACCAGAGACTCAGTAACTACTGGCTACCAAACTAGAGGCCGTCTCCAATGTTAGGGGTGTAAATGTATTGACAGACGCATGTTCTCATGTTTTAAGAATTGTTTTCATCGGTTCT
The DNA here is from genome assembly GCF_000243295.1 of Trichechus manatus latirostris. NCBI lineage: Eukaryota > Metazoa > Chordata > Mammalia > Sirenia > Trichechidae > Trichechus > Trichechus manatus. The sequence goes on from NW_004443961.1 coordinate 1,678,281, forward strand.
TTTGGTGGGAGGGTATCCTAGGCTTGTTCGCGATCACTGACTGGACTTGTAAGGCTCCCCGGGAAGGTCTTGCACGCTGGTGAGGTGTTCGGAGGTGTGGCCGGTTTGAATTCCAGTCGGTGCATTGTTATGCAAAATGAGACACACTTTCTCTTTTAGGGATCTAATCGCCTTTTTATTCTCCTGGACCTTTTTTTTTTTTTTTAAGCTCTCCTATAACCTCTTAGATTCAAAAGATACTTATTGAAGTAGATTGAGGAATACCCAGCAGACTAGAGGTCCTACTGCTTTGTTGGAGGCATTAAGGAGAGATACCATACTGGTAGAGACCATTTTAAAATAAATGAGGAGTTTGGGGTATGAGAACCCGTGAAGAGCTGGCCCTGGTGAGGGAGAGCTTTCGTCAAGGCAGCCGCCCCCCTTAGCAGCTACATCCAGCATCCGGACTGGCTGCACTGTGGTGTCTCAGAAAATATTCACCGCAAGAGTGTGTTCAAAGCAGCCTTAGATCTTTTCTTTTGTTCGGTTTTAAAGTGGTTTTTGAGCATTTCTTGTCAAGTTTCTTGAAAAGTTCTTTGACCAACACCTGAGGCTTGGAATTGACAAAAAAAAAATAAAAAGCGCCTCAGCTAGCATTATATTGTGAATGCTTGAATTCTGCTTAAAATTTTGGAGCTAGACCGTAGTACTTTGGCAGATAATTATTGAAAACGTTTTTTCTTTGATTAAGAGAAGTCATTCTGCAGATCGGTATAAAAAAGCATATCTCATTTTTTTTCCCCCAGGAGGTTAGTTGTGATCCCCCTCAGATTACTGTATTGTTCGGATATTTCATTTTAAAGGCTTACTATGTGTTGTAGCAAGACCATAAAAGAGAAGACTTTCATAAATTGTAAAAGTGGCGCTGTCTGCTGGTTTTTTGTTTGTTTTTTTTTTCTTTAGAAGTCTTTCTTTGCAAACAAGGCCTTTGTCAAACTCTCCTAGGTCAGCAGCTTTTGGATACTCCAGAGAAATAATAAATCACTATTTATGACGTCTTGAGGTGCTGCCGTGAGAAGCACTGAATTCTCACAAATAAACGAGGCTAAGGGGTATTTCCCAGCACTAGCGAATTGAGTGAGGGACGAGAGGGCCTGAGTTAACCACCAGAAGTTTTGATTCCCATTGTTCCCAGTCAAGATGACTTTAAGGGAAGTGATGGACAGTTAGTTAAGGCCTCACGAAATGTCCCTAGAACCCTCTTTACATGAGTCAAACTTTCCTTCTTCAGTATTTCTGGTGAACAGATGAGCAGAGTTCCCCAGTGTGCAAAGCCACATTTGGGGACTATTTCTGATTTTTCTTGTCACTTTTTTTTTTCTTTATGTAAAAGAAGTATTTTCTAAATTGTTCCTTTGCCTTGAGTGTTGTGTTTTTTAGATTGTTTTTGACTGAATAGAGGATGCCGAATTTTCTGCCATTTTTGGGAGAGTTTGCATTATGGAACTTGAACGTCTAGCCAGTTAATATACGGATCATTCCATAAGTTGTTGGGAATAGAAAGTACCAATGGTCTAAATTATTCGGTGGAGTATTTAGGAAGGCCTGGGGTGTTGATTGGAGTCCTGGTGGCGCAGTGGTTAAGAGCTACGGCTGCTAACCAAAAGGTCAGCAGTTCAAATCCACCAGCTGCTCCTTGGAAACCCTATGGGACGGTTGTACTCTGTCCTATAGGGTCACTATGAGTCGGAATCGAGGGCACCCAACAACAATAGGGTGTTTATCATAGATTCCGGGGTGACATAAGCGATGTGTGATTGCTGCTAACCTAAAAGCTTGGCTGTTTGAACCCACCCAGTGGCACCACAGAAGAAAGGCCTGGTGATTTGCTTCCATAGAGATTACAGCCAAGAAAACCGTATGATGTAGTTCTACTCCGTAATACTGTACATGGGGTCACCATGAGTTGAAATCAACTGGATGGCAAGGGGTTTGGTTTTTTTTTTTTTGGTTGGAGTGTTTTATCTTTTCTACATAGAAAACTGTGGCTTCATGTTTATCAGGGTGTATGTATTGAAGTAAGGAGCCCTGGTGGCACACTGGTTAAGAGCTCAGCTGCTAACCAAAAGGTCGGCAGTTCAAACCCCCCAGCCGCTCCTTGGAAACCCTATGGGGCAGTTCTCCTCTGTCCTATAGGGTCATTATGAGTTGGAACTGACTCGATGACACCTAACAACAATAATATAGAAGTAAAAAATGTAGTTATGCCAGACTCACTACGAAAGATAGCATATTTATTTGTCCAAGATATTTATCACCAAGTTCAATAGGATTCTGCAACGTGGGTGTAGAAAACTTTACAACTTTATCACTGTGTATTGTAACTTTATTTTTTTCTCACATAGTATAAAACTTTTCTTTGATCGTATTCAGGATATAGTGCGAGAGCTTTTAACTAATAATTAAAAATACAGGTAAATATAGTTGAATGACTACATTTCAATAGCAAAAAATACAATAAAAAACCAAAACCCAAACCCATTACATTGAGTCGATTCCGACTCATAGCGACCCTATAAGATGGAGTAGAACTATCCCATAGGGTTTCCAAGGTGTGGCTGGTGGATTTGAACTGCTGACCTTTTTGGTTAGCAACCGAGTTCTTAACCACTGCACCACCAGGACTACAAAAAATATATACTAGAGCTGGTAAATTCAGGAGCTAGATAGCTGGATAGTTGGGTCTTTTGAATGTTGGATCTAAACACCTCATTAATTCACTAATTTGGAACGGAGCTTTAGCTATGGCACACAGAGTTTTTGACTGAAACGTTGAAATACATGGTGCCCTGTGGACTTCTGAATTTATAGTGCATTAGATGTAATTGAAGCCTGCTGTGAATTGTGATGTTTTATTAGATAAATAAGACTTTCAGGGCATTCAGACAATTATAATCAGGCTACATGCCTGTATGATTTGAAACATTAAAAAAATGTGGCAATACTCTATTGTAATGTCTATTCCATTGTAAAATTCTCTGGTAGAGTTTTAGGGTATAATGTCAAAGCACCAATCAGCCTTATACTAATATGTAATCTATACCTGTGCACAACTGAATGTTTTAGAAACTGTGGAAACTGACCTCCTTTAAATATGGTCTGGTCCTTTTGTAAATTGGTGAATGGAATCCATAGACAATGAAATAAAATGTCAGCTTTAAAAACCATTCAGTGTAATCAGAATCCCCCCCACCCCCCGCCCTTTTCTTTAACCGAATTTAGAACTTGGGACTTAAAATTACTTAAAAAAATTAAGATGGAAAGTTCTGACCGAAAAGGATCGGAGTCCACTGGTTCACAGGCTAACAGTAGTTGAAGGGAAATTCTATATCCTTGGTATTTGGATTGTATTGCTCTTGTTTGGAACGATTGCCTGTCTCCTTACCTACTTGATGTGGCCTAGTGCGGTTTTGGCCATCCCATTTGGGAGGTAAGTCATCCCAAGTGGAAGTTGAATGTCCATGAGACCCCTCTCCCATCTCCCCGCATTGGGCTAACCTGGATGCTGTGTATAAATATTTGCAACTATTTGGTGGTTTGCTATTGTGCTGTAGTCCTATATGTGCTGAAAAGCCTTTAAGCAGAGCCTAGAATTCTGCAAAAAAAGAAAAAAAAATAGATGGCCTATAATTGAGAATTTATGTGTTTTAAAGGATAGAGCTGGACATTTAAACATGGTGAGCTGTACAGGTTGTTGGTCCAGGGAGCGATCAGAGTGAACTCTCTTGGCCCATGGGACAGACAAGGTCTTTAAGATGGGGTAGGGTTGCTGTGGAGTCCCTGGGTGGTGCAAATGATCAAGTGCTTGAACACTAACCTAACCGAAAGGTTGGCAGTTCAAACCCATCCAGAGGTGACTCAGAAGAAAGGCCTGGAGATCTGTTTCTGAAAGGTCATAGTCTTGAAAACCTTGTGGAGCACAGTTCTACCCTGACACACATGGGGTTTTGCCATGAGTCAGAATCGACTCCATGACAACTGGTTTGGCTTTTATTTTTCAGTTTGCCGCAGGAGGATGGCAGGGGTGGGGTCAGAAGAGAGCCCTGAGATCATGGGGACCAAGCATGAAGAGGCTGGCTGAAGAGCCGTGTTCCTGATTTGACCGAGTTCTCTGGGGCAAGCAGTTCCAGTAGGGGAGAATTATCAGAAAAATGTATTGGCGATTATAGAACAACTTCACTTCTAGGCTAAAGCATGAATATTTTATCCGGTGTGTATTGGAAGCTGGTCTCAAAAGTTTTGAGCAAGAGGATTCATGAATGTAGCAATATTTTGTTGTTGTTGTTGAGTGCCCTCGAGTTGACTCCGACTCACAGCGACCCCATGTGACAGAGTAGAACTGCCCCATAGGGTTTTCTTGACTGTAATCTTTATGGCATTATGATAAACAGAGAAAAGATTGAAGTTGTCAAGGATTTCATTTTACTTGGATCCACAGTCAACGCCCATGGAAGCAGCAGTCAAGAAATCAGATGACACATTGTGTTGGACAAATCTGCTGCAAAAGACCTCTTTGAAGTGTTAAAAGCAAAGATGTCAGTTTAAGGACTAAGGTGCGCCTGACTCAAGCCATGATATTTTCGCTCACCTCACATGCATGTGAAAGCTGGACAGTGAATAAAGAAGACTGAAGAAGAATGGATGCCTTTGAATTACTGTGTTGGTGAAGAATATTGAACATCCCATGAACTGCCAGAAGAATGAACAAATCTGTCTTGGAAGAAGTACAGCCAGAATGCTCCTTAGAAGTGAGGATGGCAAGACTTCATCTCACATACTTTGGACATGTTAGCAGGAAGGACCAGTCCCTGAAGAAGGACATCATGCTTGGTAAAGTGGAGGATCAGCAAAAAAAAGAAAGACTCTCGATGAGATAGACTGACACAGTGCCTGCAACAACAGGCTGAAGCTTAATGATTGTGAGGGTGGCGCAGGACTGGGCAGTGTATCGCTCTGTAGTACGCAGGGTCGCTGTGAGTCAGAACCGACTCGATGGCACCTAACAACAACAACAGTCTTTGCTGGAACAGATCGCCAGGACTTTCTCCCACAGAGCTGCTGGGTGGGTTCAAACTGCCAGCCTTCCAGTTAACAGCTGAGCACTGAACCCTTGTACCACCAGGGGTCCATAGCAGTATTTTTAGAAAGATAAATCTGGCAGATTGTAGGTTCAAGCAGAAGGTGGAGATGGGAGCCAGTTAGAAGGGTCCTGGCATAATTGCAATAATGCACATTCGTATATTATTGCTCACAAAGTGTCTTCATATCTAATATTTTATTTGTTTCGTGTCAAAATTGAGGATCCTCGCCTTCTAGAATTATGGTTATTTTGTAGGTGAGGAACTTGAAACTCAGAGAGGTTAAATGAAGTGTGTGGTGATTAAAAAAAAAGGCATATTCTCATCGTAAATGGCCATTATTCATTTTAATTGTGGTAAACTTGGAAGATTCATTCTTGAATTTTTGTTGTTACTGTGAAAATCAGGCAGATTGGGCACATCAAGGCTCACGTATCACATGGCCTTGGTTCATTCAGCATAGAAGGTCAGAATTTATTTCTACGTAAAAAGTGTGCCATCTCAACCAGAAAAGTTTTTAAAGTATGTGTTTCAGTCTCTTCTTTAGATTTCATGTGTAAATAAAATCATCTCAGCTGACCTGAGAAGGAAGTGGCTTTCATTGATTCTTACCAGGATACAAAATGAATTTGCCTTGTCAAGGGGCCTGAGGTAACTTAGGGAGAACAGGTAACTCAGGGAGGACAGGTAACTCAGGGAGGACAGGCATAGTGTGATCATCCACGAGATAGTGGTGCATTTCAGGGTGCCCTGCTTGGAAGCTTCGGTTGGTTGGTTTGGGTTTGTTTCTTTTTACCAGGTGGCTAGCAGTTTGGGTCCACCTGGATTTTGGAACTGATGGTTACCTGTGATTACCTTTACCTCTCACCCAGTGGATGAGAGGGATGGTCTCTGGAGAGTACTCTTTTGTTGAGGGACTTCTAGGGTTTGCTCTTAAACACCCTTTTAAAAGCAATTTTCCTTTGTGGAAACGTTGTCATTTGTCACCGAGGAGCCTCAGATTGCATCACGGCTAGACTCCTCATGGTATCTGTTGTTAGAATTGGCTCCGACTCATGGCGACCTTAGGTGTAACAGAACTAAATGTTGCCTGGTCCTGCATTGCCTTCATGATCGTTGCTTTGCTCCAGTCCATTATTGCAGTCACTGTGTATTTTGAGTGTCTTCAACCTAGGGGGCTCATCTTCCAGCCCTATATTCGACAACAGTCTGCTGTGATCCCTTGTGTTTTCTTTGGGTCATTTTTGGAAGTAGATCACCAGGCCTTTCTTCCTAGTCTTAGTCTGGAAGTTCTGCTGAAACCTGTCCACGATGGGTGACCCCGCTGGTATTTGAAATAGCTTCCAGCAGACAGCAACAACCAACCTGCCCCAGTACAACACACTGGCAGACAGGCGGTGGTATCTGCAGGGGTGATACTGTTAAAAGCCAGGATCCTGTTGAGGCAGCTCCTTGGGATCACGAGGGACTAATTAACTGCTGCTGAGTCTGTTGTTATCTTCTGTCCTGTGCTGAGCCTTTGCCAGGCTTGCCTGTGGGCAAGGGTGGATCCAGTGAAGCGTTATGTAAAGTGAAGGTAGCGACTCAGGTCCTAATTTGTTTCCTTAATTGAAAGATGAAGATAAATTCACAGAAGTTCAACAAACAACACATTTTTAACCCAACACCTTTTTTCTGTATATATCATTTATTTTATTTTTTATTGTTGTTGTTGAGAATATACACAGCAGAGCATGTACCCATCCAACAGTTTCTACATGTACAATTTAGGAACACTGATTACCTTCTTCAAGTTGTGCAACCATTCTCATCCTCCCTTTCTGAATTGTTCCCCCCCCCCCATCAACTCACTGCCCCCTAAGGTTCCTATCTAACCTTTCGAGTTGCTATTGTCAGTTTGATCCCCTATAGATAGTTCTTAAAAGAGCATGATGCTCAAGGCAGACATTCTTTACGAGTTCAGCTAAATTATTGTTTGTTTGGGTTTTTAAAAATTTTTAATTTTTATTTATTTATTTTTATTGTACTTTAGATGAAGGTTTACGGAACGAACAGTTTCTCATTAAACAGTTAGTACACATATTGTTTTGTGACATTGGTTAACAACCCCACGACATGTCCACACTCTCCCTTCTTGACCTTGGGTTCCCTATTACCAACTTTCCTGTCCCCTCCTGCCTTCTAGTCCTTGTCCCTGGACTGTTGTACCCCATTAGTCTCGTTTTGTTTTATGGGCCTGTCTAATCTTTGGTTGAAGGGTGAACCCCGGGAGTGACTTCCGTACTGAGCTAAAAGGGTTTCCGGGGGCCATAGTCTCAGGGTTTCTGCAGTCTCTGTCAGGCCAGTAAGTCTGGTCTTTTTTATGAGTTAGAATTTTGTTCTGCATTTTTCTCCAGCTCTGTGTTTGGGTTTTTTTAAATAATTTATTTTATTTTTGTTGTTGTTGAGAATATATACAGCAAAGCATGCACCAATTCAACAGTTTCTGTGTGAACAGTTCAGTGACATTGCCTGATTACATCCTTTGAGTCTTGCAGCCATTCTCAGCCTCCTCTTCTGAGTTGTTCCTCCCCCGTCGCCTTTTAAACACATATTTGATTTTGAAACGAATGGTAAGCTACAGGAATAACCATGAGAATGCGGAGGAAATGTGTTAAGTTCTTTCTAGCGTTTTGCATGAGCAACTTTAAAATGTTAACTTTAAGCCCAGTGCCATTTTTATCCGTGCCACAAATCATGCTGGGTGCTGTTTAAAGTTGTGCGTCTTCAGCCAAGAAGCACTGTGGGCCTTAGTAGTGTTTCTCTGTCTACCCAGACAACCTTGGCCTCTCAAAAAGAAACTTCTGGTAGATTTATTTCCTTTATCTTCATTGCTGTTCTCCTTACCCACTCCCTTCTCCCCTGTCAAGAATAACAGCACTGTGTCCCAGTTCGAAGGGCGTTGCTACTTCTTGTGGGTGAATTATCAATTCATTTCTAGAGAAAGCTACAGGGAAAACGAGAAGCAGCCTTCAGGTCAGGGGAGCTGTTCTGAATCAACAAACAGACATAAAAAGAACTTTTATCTTGACTATCTGCTGAGAGTTATCTTCTGTAACAGCCAGAAAACTTTAAAAAAGGCTGCGCTACTCTTACGGCTCTCGACTGGGCTTGATTTTTGTTTCTAATATTCCACCTTTAACCTGAACCTCAAATTCTTTCTATAAAGCCGGAGGCGAAAAAGAGACGCTGGACAGCCAAGATTTCTCTCTGCCTCCCCGTTAAGTCTGGCGAGGGGTAGTTTTAGAGGTGTTATCTGGTTAAAGTCCCTGGGTGGTGAAAGGTTGTTGGTTCAGACTCACTCAGAGGTGCCTCGGAAGAAAGGTCTGGAGATCTGCATCTGAAAGATCACAGCCTTGAAAACCCTATGGAGTGCAGCTGGAATCTGTTCCATCCCAGGTGTTGGAATCAATTCAAGGATAACTGGTTTTTTGTGTGTTTTGGTAAGGTTGCTGTGCTTTCCAGACTCTTTCTGTTAGTAGAAAACTAAAGTTTCTAGGAAACATTTTTTTTTTCAAGGCCTAGCTAACATACCACCTTCTCCATTAAGCTTTCTCTGATGCCCTCCTTCCCTCCATCCCTCCAGGCTGAAAATCATTTCTCCTGCCCTGTAACTGCACTGGACACTTCAGTTATACGCCTTTATGTCTTATACGATCGTCCTTTCTTTTTTCTTGTTGCAATTTGAGTATAAGTCTTATTTCCCTATCAGACCTTGACAGTCCTGGAGGAAGCCCGCTGGTCATTTTTGTATACCCCACATGGAGTCTCTGGATGGTGCCGTTAAAGCCCGGCTGCTAACCCAAAGGTTGGAGGTTCAAGTCTACCTAGAGGCACCTTGGAAGAAATGCCTGGCAATCTACTTCTGAAAAATTAGCCATTGAAGACCCCTGTGGAGCACAGTTTTACTCGGACACATGTGGAGTCACCATGAGTTGGAGCTGACTCCTTGGCAACTGACAGCTGATTGCATGCCTTGTACCCAGTGGATACTCAATACCAAAAGCAAAGCAGTTGCCATGGAATAGATTGTTCCACAGGGTTTTCAGTGGTGACTTTATGGGAAGTAGATCACCAGACATTTCTTCTCAAGGTGCCTCTGGGTGGATTCGAACCACCAGCCTTATGGTTAGTAGTCAAGTGCCTAACCATTTGTGCCACCCAGGGGCTCCTGGACAGTTGGGAATAAATAAGTAAAATGGGCCCTCTGGATGTTTAATTATATACCACAGACATCTTTGGTTCCTGATAGTGTCTTTATCTCAGATTCTTTCTGGACATTCTCTTTATTTCTCTGTCTCTTCACAAATTAATGTATTATCACAACCAAACCCTAGTCCTGGCAAAATATCTCGTGCATTATTTCCATCTTTGTTTCTTTGTCCTGCACTTGCCACTCCTGAGCATTGTTCTGGCCGAGAACACGCTGTCGATACTGGCGGAGGGTCTTGCCTGGTTTAGCGGCTCGGTACCGGGCTACGAGTCAAGAGATAAAAAGGTCTATTTGTGGTTCCCCTCCTGTTAGAGACGTGACCTTGAGCAAGCTACATCACCCCTTCCTGCCCTCATCTTTTAAATGGGGATGTGATGAAATGTCTCCTCAATTCCAGTCACTGAAATTATTACGAAGCCTATGTGGGTGTGTTTCAGTTTTACTACAGATGGGGGTGGTCTTTGGTATTTCGGTTGATTGCAGTAAGACAGTATGTTCTCCACAGGCGTAAGTTTTGTCGTGGTTGTCATGACTGGGCTGGTGACCCTTAAAATTTCATGCACTTGACTATCCCTTTAATATGCAGACGTACGTCCTGAGCCTTTCATCTAAGGGGAGAGGGTGAAGATGTGGACTTAGGGAGGATAACTGGTGGCTGGGGTGGTGGGAAGCTGCAGGGTCTTTTATTTTTAAAAACACACCCCCCAGTTTATAAAGGCAGGAGAGTAAGGACAAGAAGAAGACAGAGTGTCCTGCTGAAAAATTCTTGGCTAAGAACCCAGCAGCCTGGCCCTGAGGGAGCCCTGCGCTCGGAGAGGGAAGGAAAATGGGGGAGGATAGGGGACCAATGCTTCCCTCCCCTGCAGACATATTTTATTATGTTAGCCATATAATTATGGAACACATCATTCTTTTCTGTAACAGTGTAAAACTCCCCTTTCCTCCCCCAATATATACTACAAGTAGATTTTAGTCTTATCTTACAGATAAACCTGTTGTTGGATGTCATTGAGTCTATTTCAACTCACAGTGACCCCATGTGACAGAGTTGAACTGCCCCATAGGGTTTCCTAGGCTGTAATCTTTACAGAAGCAAACTGCCAGGTCTTTTTCTGGGGAGCGGCTGGGTGGGTTCGAACCGCCAACCTTCTGGTTAGCAGCAGAGCACTACCCTATTGGGTTTATCTGAGCCCCCACCACATACTGTAACCACCTCCACCCTCACCACCCCACTTCCATCACTTCATTAGTGCTTTGGAGAAGAAAGAAAGGGACTAGGATTCCTAAGGTTGCCAGCGAGGTTGGGGAAGGAGAAGTTGAGTTGGCTCGTGTTGGAGTTTAAACCGTAACCACACTAACTTGGTAATTACATGTGCCTCTGCTTGGGACTTACAGCGATTTGTCATTTATCCCGCTAAGTTTCTTTATGTTGTGGCAAAGTTATACTGTGTACTTGAACTGTTAAATAAAGTTGCAGCCAGGAATGAAGAGGAAGGATTAAGAAACCAGGATTGTGGGTCTTATCTTGGAGAGGTCCTCCTCTTTGAATGCGCCTTAGAAGCGAGGATGGTGAAACTTTGGCTTGCTTACTTTGGGCACGTCATCAGGAGAGACCATTTGCTAGAAAGGACATCATGTTTAGTGAAGTAGAGGATTAGCAAAAATGAGGGAAACCCTCTACAAGATGGATTGACACGATAACCGCAACAGTGAACTCCGAGATACCAGCGATGATGAAGATGGTGTAGAACCGGGCAGCATTTCGTTCCATTCTACATAAGGTCACCACGAGTCACAGCCAATTCCATGGCAACTAACAACAACACCAGCAACAAATATCCAACTTAATAGCCAACATGTTCGTAATGAACATTATGACAATAGAACATTATACCATAAAGCTTGGATTCGTAGAAGTACACATTGAAAAGAGACCTATTAAAAACCCAGCGAGTTCAACCACCCATCCATTGCTTTTTCAGCTTCTCCTTGAATACCTCCTGCAATGAGGGACTCACTATCTCCAGAGGTAACAATTTCATTTTTCAACCAGTAGAAAGTATTACCACTAGGCTGCCCCTCAGGCATCTCAAACTTAACATGTTCAGAATTTAATTTGTAAAATAGTTTCATAATTGTGTTTATATTTCATTGGGGAGCTGGGTTTACCAGAGAGTGAATGCTAATGAAGGTAACTAATGGATTGCAGCCAGCAACAGCAACCTCTTGGTACAGTTGGCTGATGGCAGCAAGGAGCAAGTCCTGGGACAGCCTTGATTTGGCTATGGAGGGTCGTTAATGAACTCTACCATCCGTAGGTGTGGATGAAGTCTGTAAAATGCTGCAGAAGCACAGGTGGAGCCATTAATAGACAGGCGGAAGGGACCTTTAAGCATCTTCTGAGCCTCCATAGATGAGGACGCACCCAAGAGGCAAAGCACTTTGCCCAGAGCCGGAGTTGGTGGTGGCCCTGAGACAAGACCCCCAGGTCTCTGGGCTCTCGGTCAGAAGCCAGCGAGTTTCTCATTCAAGTTTTCTGACCAGTCATCTCCTGGCTACTCATTAGCTCTGTGGAAGGGGCACGTCCCCTTATTTGCTGAACTGTGCTAATTCTCTGAGCCATCATTTTTAGTCAGTCCACGCATCTGAAAACTCTTCTTATCAAAAAGGTTCCTGTGTAACATGTTCCTGTATTCCACTTACAGGTAGTCCCCAACTTATGACCGGGTTCCGTTCCAACGACTCTTTTGAAAGTCGGTTATGACCTAAGTCGAATACCGCTTTTCTTTTTTTTTTTTTAGTTTTGATTATTATTGTCTTTTATTGTCAGTGTCTTCATAAATCTGATATATATTTGTCTTTGGAGGTTGGAAACATCACATATAAACTTACAGATATATTTTAACACATACATGCATACATAAAAAAATACGTAAGTCATAAAAATTTACTCCAGTGAGAAAGAAGAGTTGGACGACATTGGCATTTTGTCAGTTGTGGTAATAACTCCACTTGTGGAAGGTTCTGGATCATCTGGATTATCCCTGGGAATGAGGATGGCGCTTCTAGTCAGAAAAATCAGTGAGAGTTGTCTGTATGGTCCTTTTCTGTTTTCCTTCATACATTTCACGGTAACATCTTGCAGCTTCCCGAATCTGCCTATTCGACTTCAGCAAAGCAATCAGCGTTTGAGTCCATGTTTTCAGGCAACTGAAGCCCCTGATTTAGTTTAGAAAACTAAATCTATACAGCAGTGTTTTGAGCGGTAAATCATAAAATTGAACATCTGTGGGTGAACATCTGAGAACGATAACATCAGCAAATACACGCTGCAACATTGTATGTAGTACATATTACTAATGATAAGATGTACAAAAAAAAAAACTGGACGGTCGTAAGTGCGGTTTGTCATACCTTGAATATGTCGTAAGATGGGGATTGCCTGCATATGCCCACAGTCTTCCATGTCCCTGCTAACCTTCCCTTTAACAAGATTTTAGCAGTTTCCTTTAACAAAAAATGAGGAGCATTTTTAGGGGACTGTATACCAGTAATTAGGTCCCTAGGTATTGCAAACGGTTAAGTGCTCAACTCCTAGCTTAGAGATTGGCGGTTCGAGCCCACCCAGAACCACCTCAGAAAACAGGCCTAGAGATCTTCTTTGAAAAGGTCACAGCCTTGAAAACTCTATAAAGCAGTTCTATTCTGCACAACAACTCTGTAGCACATGGAATCGCCATGAGTCAGAATCAATTTGATAGCAACTAACAGCAACAATATACCAGTAATTATAAAATTCGACAAGATTTCAAGATAAAAGTGATGATGTGTGTTGCAGGTAGTATTATGAGTTAATCTGTATCAAAATATAAAACATGAGACGTAGAAATACCAGGCTAAATGTTGGTGTCTTCATTGTTCAGACTTATGGTACGTTACAGTAATACCTATTGAAGGTGGTTTCAAGGTGAAGCATTAACAGGAAGTAAGCAATTTCCTTTTATTCATTAAAAAATAAAGGGTGGTAGTAGTTGGCTGATGTACATGAAAGAACATTATAACTTGTATTACCCCTGAATTGACGTCAGCTTCCTAAATTTAAAATGCTGACTGAACATGTGTGCGTGTGTGGGGATGGAATGCAAAAAAAAAAAAAAAAAAAAAAGTTCTGCCTGCTTTGTTAATCACATAGAATAAATAACAACCCTTAGCTCTCTAGTGACTTCAAGGCTATAATTCACCCTCGAAGCTCCCCTCTTGTTTTAGAAACCACTTAAACTGGGTTCTCTTAGTCCCGTCTCGTATCAACAAAAGAATTTAAGTAATGCCCTGCTTATAATCACTCCACATAGCCCTTCTCTGCTTCCTGTTTGAGACCTAATTTATTTATCAGAATGGCCTGAATTCTTGTCTACATTTTTAAGAGTTCTTTATGTGAACACACTTCAAGCACGGGTTACTCTGTGTTGTTGTTGTTGTTGTTGATGTTAGGTGCCATCGAGTTGGTTCTCAGGCATAGCGACCACACGTACAACCGAACGAAACCCTGCCCGGTCCTGCCCCATCCTCACAGCCATTGTTATGTTTGAGCCCCTCGTTGCAGCCACTGTGTCAGTCCATCTCATTGAGGGGCTTCCTATTTTTCGATGACCGTCTACTTTACGAAGCATGATGTTCTTCTCCAGGGACTGGTCCCTTCTGATAACACGTCCAAAGTACGTGAGACAGTCTTGCCATCCTCGCTTTCAAGGAGCGTTCAGGCTGTACTTCTTCCAGGACAGATTTGTTCATTCTTCTGGCAGTCCATGGTATGTTCAGTATTCTTTGCCAACACCGTGCTTCAAAGGTGTCGATTCTTCTTTGGTCTTCCTTACTCATTGTCCAGCTTTCACATGCATATGATGCAACTGAAAATATCAGTCACTTGGGTAAGGTGCATCTTACTCCTCAAAGTGCCATCTTTGCTACTGAACACTTTAAAGAGGTCTTTCGCGGCAAATTTGCTCAGTGCAATACGTCATTTGATTTCCTGACTGCTGCTTCCGTGGGCGTTGATTGTGGATCCAAGTAAAATAAAATCCTTGACAACATCAATCTTTCCTCCATTTATCATGATACTGCTTATTGGTCCAGTTGTGAGGATTTTTGTTTTCTTTATGTTGAGGTGTAATCCGTACTGAGGGCTGTAGTCTTTGATCTTCATCAGTAAGTGCTTCAAGTCCTCTTCACTTTCACCCAGCAAGGTTGTGTCTTCTGCATGTTGCAGGTTGTTAATGAGTCTTCCTCCAATCCTGATGCCCCCTTCTTCTTCATATAGTCCAGCTTCTCGGATTATTTGCTTGGTTTTTATTTATAAAATTAATAATAGTTTGAGGAGTCCCTGGGTGACACAAATGGTTAAGCACTCAACTACTAACCAAAAGTTGGCAGTTCGAACCCACCCAGAGGTGCCTTGGAAGAAAGGCCTGGCTATCTGCTTCAGAAAGGTCACTACCTTGAAAACCCTATGTAGTGCAATTCTACTCCAACACACACAGGGTCACTGTGAGTTGAAACCGACTCGATGGCAACTGGCTTGGTTATTTTGGTTTTGGTTGTTAATAGTTTGCCCTTGAAATTTGTCCATACTTCATTCATCAGGTGTTGTTTGCGTACTTACTGTGGAGTCCCTGGGTGTTGCAAATTGTTAACACACTTGCTGTCAACCAAAAGGTTGGAGGTTTGAGTCCACCCAGAGGCATCTCTGAAGAAAGGCCTGGTGATCCACTTCTGAAAAGTCAGCCACTGAAAACCCTATGGAGCTCAGTTCTTCTCTGACACACATGGGGTCGCCATGAGTCAGAGCGGATTCAACAGCAACTAGTTTCTTTAGTGCATGTTAGCTACTCGCTATGAGTCGGAATTGACTCGACGGCAGTGGCTGGTTTGGGTTAACTACTGTTTGAGGTGCTGGGGATACAGGAGTGAAGAACAAGAACCTGTCCTCATTGCCTTCACCCTCTTGATGTTCATGAGAGGTAACTGTAGGTAGCTAAGAATGGAACTAATGTGGTTTATTTTGTATCTCCCCTTTAACTTCTCTTTCCCTCTGGAAAGAGGCCTGCTGTGGGTGGCCAGGCCACGATAGTCTAATTCCACCCCTGCCATGGAATCACTAAGCAACGGGCTGGGAAGCAGATCACTCGGGGTGTCTCATTCTGTGTTTTGTGAGGGTGTCAGCAGAAACGTTCTCTGTGTACAGGTGTGTGCCTCCAAGGTAACATCATCATAGATGACAACATAAAGTATAACAATTACCAGCGGTATATGAGGGGATCGTTGATTTTTGTCATTTAATTTATTTGGAAAACAGCTAATTGTTTTGGCTCATAGCCAAGGTGTAGTCATACCCACCCCAGGAGGCAGTTCCCCAATGAGGATGCCAAGAAGTCTTGGAGTGTAGGTGATGGAATATTGGAGAACCAGAATTTCCACACCTTGTCTGAGGTAGGTCTGATCCAACAGTCAGGATTAACTTCTCTTGGGGGCCCTGGACTAGAGAGAGGCTGGGGATAAATTCCTCACCTCAGCTGTCCACGTGTCTCACCTTCAGTTGATTATCGGGCAGGAGGACCGTCTCTTAAACTGTCCCTTCTGATCACTTCTGGAGATGGTGGGGAAAATAACGCTAAATAAGGGTGCCTCTTTGTTGTACCAGGCGCAATGCTATGTTTTTGTTTTAACGTGCACGGTTGTATTTCATTCTACTTGATCAACAATCAATGCCCATGGAAGCAGCAGTCAAGAAATCAAGTGATGCATTGCGTTGGGCAAATCTGCTGCAAAAGAGCTCTTTAAAGTCTTAACGGGCAAAGATGTCACTTTGAGGACTAAGGTGCATCTGACCAAGCCATGCTCTTTTCAGTCACCTCATATGCATGTGAAAGCCGGACATTGAAAAAGGAAGACCGAAGAAGAATTGACGCATTCAAATTGTGGTGTTGGCGAAGAATGTTGAATCTACCATGGACTGCCAAAAGAACGAACAAATCAGTCTTAGAAGAAGTACAGCCAGAACGCTCCTTTGAAGCGAGGATGGCAAGACTTCAGCTTGCTTACTTTGGACGCATCATCAGGAAAGACCAGTCACTAGAGAAGGACATCATAGTTGGAAAGTGGACGGTTGGCAAGGGCAGGGGAAGCCCTTCGTGAAATGGATTGACACGGTGGCCAAAATAATGGACTCCAGCATAGCAACAATCATAAAGATGGTGCACAATGAGGCAACGTTTTGCGCTGCTGTACACAAGGTCGCCATGAGTCAGAGCCGACTTGACAGCCGCTAGCAACATCAATACCGTTACATTTAAATCTCAGAAGAAGACAAGTTAAATAACTTAGCTAGTAATTGTATATATGGATATAAACCTGTCTTTGATTCTCGTTACCTCTGCTTTTTTCCATGATTGAGACTTCTCTGTCATTCTCCATTTACAAAATGGTATTTTGTTGTTCTTTTTAACGATCTACAATTCTTTGTGAAGTGTCAAATGTCTGTTCACTCATGAAAATAGGTCTTGGTTGGATACTGTTTTAGAGATTTTATGTTTTAATGGCTTTGGGGGCTAATGACATAAGATGCCCAGACTAGTTCATGAAAGCATCTGTTGACTTCAGTAATTGATTTCAAACTTGTTTAGAATTCTGCTTATGTGTTAAATTTGAGTTTCTGTAGTGAGTCTTTTTTTTGTCTTAGATGATTTATGTCTTTCTGGGGAATCATTTAGAATTTTTGTTTTTTTTAAACAAGTGGTCTTCATAAAGACCAGGGCAGACGGATATATATCACACGCACTCAAACATCTGGACCAGGGAACACAGTTCTGTTTGATGTTTCTTACCAAAACGGCACCATCAAGTACTAACAACTATTTTATTCTCATCTTAACATCATGTTTCAAATATTCCTTTCTTTGTTTTTCTTCCTAGGTTAGTGTTATTCGGCTTACTGGCACAGGCAGGAGAAGTTGATGTCCACACCCACAGACCCTGGCACGATGCCCCACCCAGGGCCTTCGCCGGGGCCCGGACCCTCCCCCGGACCAATTCTGGGACCTAGCCCCGGGCCAGGGCCATCCCCAGGTTCCGTCCACAATATGATGGGACCAAGTCCTGGACCTCCAAGTGTCTCGCACCCAATGCCGCCGATGGGGTCAGCTGACTTCCCGCAGGAAGCCATGCATCCGATGCACAAGGTGAAAATTTCTCCTCCCATTGGGTCTCTCCTGAACCACTGTTGTTGTTAGGTGCCTTCAAGTCTTCTCCAACTTATGGCCACCCCGTGTGTGCAGAATACAACTGTGCTCCATAGGGCTTGCAGGGCTGTGATCATTCAGAAGCAGATTGCCAGGCCTTTCTTCAGAGGCATCTCTGGGTGGATTTGAACTGACAACCTTTCAGCTAGTAGTCAAACACTAAACCCATAGATTGCTAATACTCCTGGTCAACCACCCCCACCTTTTATTTTTAAATATTATGAACAAGGATCGAGCTAGATCTTTGTCTTATCTTGTACATTATTAAAAGCACACATCTAGGGACTTTTATTGCTACAGATGTTGTCCCAACTGGGAAGATCAGATTCTGGCTTTTTAAACAGTGGTTAGAATATGAGTTCTGACAGGTAGATTCTGGGATTTGTGAGCTGGAGATATTTTAGCTTGGTGAATAAGTAAATTAGTGAATAAGTCTTCTTTTTTTTTTCCCCTCTCTGTGTTAATTCGTATCATCCACTAATGAACATACTGAAAATTATTCTTCCCTAGGAATGTCAACTTTTATGAAAAATTAGATGTTAATAAAGAGTAAAAGGAAAAAGAGTCTTTTTCTAAAGGGATTTTTTTTTTTTAAAGGCTTTTTTAGTTTGGGAGCTTAGCTGAAGCCTGTCCACCATGGGTGACCCTGCTGGTATTTGAATACCAGCGGGGTAGCTTCCAGCCAGCATCACAGCAACATGCACTCACACCAGTACGACAGACTGACAGATGCGTGGGGGGAAAAGGCTTTATGGAGATCAAATAGTTTCTAGGGATTCCTTAAAAGGCACTTGGTAGTTTCTGCATGAGGAAGCTTGATTCTGGTGTTGGGAAGGGGCTCTGGGTTGGCAGAACGCAGGTCAGCTGTTTGTTTCTGGACTCAGTTTATAATAATCCTGTTTATGAGCCCGGATTATGGCCGTGCGGTCGATGATATCAGTATAATTTAGCATCATGCCTTCGCAGGATATGCAAAGAAGAGAGAGCGACCTTTTGAGATAGTAAGCAAGATCCTCCGTGACAGTTTGCTTTGAAAATTAGCAGTAATCAAAGAGCAGCTCTAAGTCCATTGCACATTACCTGAAGGCTTTGCCTAAGAGGCAAATAGAGGTTTTCCACCCCCTGGGGGGTGCACACAGTTAAAGTGCTTGGCTGCTTCCCAGAAGGTTGGAGGTTTGGGTCCATCCAGAGGTGCCTCAGAAGAAAGGCCTGGTGATCTCCTTCTGAAAAATCAGCCATTGAAAACCCCATAGAGCACAGTTCTACTCTGACATACCTGAGGTTGCCATGAGTCGGAATCGACTAGATGGCAGCTGGTTTTGAGCGACACCACAGGTCGACAGGGTGGTGGGATGCATTTTCTCTAAAGTAGGTAAGTGGTGGAAGATGTGGGCTTAAAACAGAAAGTCAACCACGGAAAAAAAGCAAGTCCTTCCTTGAATTATGTAGACTTTACGTCGGTTTTAAGTCAAGGCTTCAGAGCCCATTTTTTGAAAAAGAAGTTTCTTTGTTTGATGATTCTCAAATCAGCAAAGTATTATATGGGCTGATAGTGAAAAGTGAAACAATACTAAGGTAAATAACCAGCCCAGCAGTTGCCCTCCAGGGGATCCCAACTCACCCCACGCGTGTCGGAGTAGAACTCTGCTCCATAGGGTTTTCAGGGGCTGATTTTTCAGAAGCAGATCCCAGGTCGTCCTTCCGAGGCACCTCTGGGTGGATTTGAACCTCCACCCTTTTAGTTAGCAGCCAAATGTGTTAACTGTTTGTACCTGCTAGGGACTAGGAAAGAGTTCATCCTAGCTTCACCCCAGGTAACCAATGTGAACAGTTTCCTGTAGATTTTTTTCACTCCTTACTTTTTTCTTGTTCAGTGAAAAAAAAAAAAAAAAGTACATGCATATATATGCATATACAGGTTAGATTTTTTTTTGCTTTTCTTTTACCATCACAGAATCGTATATCCCTATTAATTCCTTCCTGCTTTCATTTAATAATATATCATGGTTATCCCTGCAATATTCCCAGGTCCTCCCCCTTTCTTTCTTTTTTCTTTTTTTTTTTTTTAATCGATTTTTAGCTTGTCCAGTGTCTAGGGAAATAGAGCTGTTTGTTTTCCATATCATATTTTTCAGGGGATATACTGAGCATTTTGACATACTGAAGTCTTAGCTTGTCTTATGTGTATGTTGAAGAACAAATCAGT
Organism: Trichechus manatus latirostris; assembly: GCF_000243295.1. Classification (NCBI taxonomy): domain Eukaryota; kingdom Metazoa; phylum Chordata; class Mammalia; order Sirenia; family Trichechidae; genus Trichechus; species Trichechus manatus. Next base: position 1,698,150 of record NW_004443961.1, read on the forward strand.
TCTAATTTGGGAGCTGTGTTAGATCTGATCTGTCACTTGTGAATTTTAGCGTGAGTGGCTCACATAATTTCAGAAGGATTTGAGGATGTCTTACCTCCAAAATGAAAGGTAAAATCTGAAGAAAATATTTAGCTAGTCCCCATTATTATTAAGGAGCCCTGGTGGCACGATGGTTAAGCGCTTGGCTGCTAACTGAAAGGTTGGCGGTTCAAACCCACACAGCAGCTCCGTGGGAGAAAGACCTGGTGATCTGCTTCCGTAACGATTACAGCCTAGGAAGCCCTACGGGGCAGTTCTGCTGCGTCACGTGGACTCGCTATGAGTCGATATCCACTCCCTGGCACCCAGCAACGTTATTATTTAAGCATTTAAATGAAGTGTCGGGTCGTTGTTAAGATTTTTGCACTGCATTTTTTTTGTTAGTATCACATCTGGTTCCTTTGATTTTGTTACCTAGCATCTTTGTAACCCCCAGCAGCGCTCCTCTCTGGGTTTTGTTTTATTCACATTCTGCAAGTTTTGCTTTTTTTACTGTTCTGTGTTTCCTTATGCCCAGCCCCTCAGCTCGTTCCCCACATGAGGAGATGGGCAGGCGCCTGGAGCTCACACCTGCTGACCAGATGCCTCCATTTTCTTAGATTCTTTTTATTCCTTCTCTTTCTCCTTCTTCTCCCTCTGAGATTCAGCTTTTTGCTTTCCGACATGACTGGAGATAAACAAGTGTCTTACACGCCTCTGCTGCTCCGCTTTGATTTCCTTCTATTATTACTATTTAACAGACATGGTGACGCTCTTTATGCCAGCTTCTTCCTGCTTTTCTTCTGAACATCCTCTTTAGGGTAAATTTTTCCTCTTTTCAAGCGCGTGCTTTTGACGCTGCAGAAATTAACTTTCTTTTCTCCAAAACTGCAAACACTCATACTTTCTTACTGGAAGTCATTTGGTTTCTATAAATTTCTGGAAATATTTCTTTCAGGCTTGTTTTGAAAAATTGCCACTCCAGTCTGAGGAGGAATAGACTTTTCCTTTTCTTCAAACACATGTTTGGTTGCCCAATTCTGGATTGGATTAACGTCAGTTCAATAGCTATCGTGTGCCCTCTTTGGTGCTAGGCCCCAAGTCCTGTTGCCAGCTCTCGTGTTCTTCTTTCTTTCCAAACTGTGCTTTTAACCTTTTTCAGTCTTCTTCCCTCTGTAATGCAGCTTTATCTGTCCTGCCCTCCTTCCCTCTCAGTGTTCACCCCCATTCACTGCTCTACCCTGTCTGTTCCTCTCTTTCCAACTGCCATGGAACCTTCTGGATCCAGCTTTTAAACTTTCCATAGTTCCTTCCTCTCTGATGGAAAAAATTACTAAAAAATAGATCATCGAAGACATTTCAAATAGTCTTCCTTCAGACTTCAGACTCGCTTCACTGTACAACAAATTTCAAGGCTTACTTACAACGGGTATGGAAGAATAGCTTGTCCACCTTTGTTTTTATTTGTAGGTGATGATATTACAAAAAAAAATTGAACTGTTTAACTAAAGCCTTAACCTCTGACTGGAATCAGTTGATGTCAACTGGTTTGGGTTTTTTGTTTGTTTTTTGGTAACCTCTGACTTACCAATAATTTTGCTTATCTTACAGGTGTGGGTACTTGTTGTTGTTATTAATTTGCCCTCACCTATGAGGTATAAAATGAGCCCCAGGGGTGCAGTGGTTAAGTGCTCGGCTGCTACCCGAGAGGTCTGCGTTTCAAACCCACCAGCCACTTCATGGAAGAAAGATGTGGCAGTCTGCTTCCCTAAAGATTACAGCCTTGGAAACCCTGTGGGGCAGTTCTACTCTGTCCTATAGGGTCACAATGAGTCGGAATCAACTTGATGGCAGTGGGTTTGGTTTTTTGGATGAGGTGTAAAAATATATGACTGTTTTATAGGTAATAAATTAATGTGCTATCCCTTTGAAAACATTAGGGAAGCATCTGAAAACTGTGGACAGTATTTTTACACAAATAACATACACCTTATATGTTTGTTTGCCAACCGCACCCTCCCCTGTGAGGTATTTTCATAAGTGTGCTATGCTAATTTTTTTTTTATAGCAGCATGTAAAAAGAAATTGGCATGGGGCACTTATGAAAATACCTTGCTGGGTGAGGGAGCGGTTGGCAAACATAAAAGGTGCACGTTATTTGTGTGAAAATACAGTAGTAGTAGCAATCCTGTGCCTTAACGAAGTGTCTGACTGGTGTCTTTACCTGTTCCAGCCCATTGATGGTATGCATGACAAGGGGATTGTAGAAGATATCCACTGTGGCTCCTTGAAGGGCACCGGGATGCGACCCCCGCACCCAGGAATGGGCCCTCCCCAGAGTCCGATGGATCAGCACAGCCAAGGTTTGTGTCGACTACACATCCGTTTTTGGTCCCACACTATAGTCTCTCCATCTTCCCTATGGGTTATTTTAATTATGACTTCCAAAGAAAGCATGTAAGGAAGGTTGGATCCAGCAGGGTTTTTCTTATCCATAGAAATCTCCGCCGTCCTATCAATACAAATTTATAGATATATATGGGCAAATTATTTCCAAAACCTTGGTAGTTTGACAGGCCACCATGTGTCCAGGCACTCTGCTAAGTGGTTTATGGACTTCATCCATAATCTTTGTCATCACCTGGTAAGTAAATCACATTCGTTGTTGTTGCTAGTTGCGTTGAATCGGCCCTGACTCATGGCAACCTCATGTACGGCATACCGAAATGTTGCCCAGTCCTGCGCCGTCTTCCTGATTGTTGGCATGTTTGAATCCATTGTTGCGGCCACTGTGTATTTTGAGTGCCTTCTGACCTAGGGGCTCATCTTCCAGCAGTATATTGGGCAATGTTCTGTTGTGATCTGTTGGCTAATTTTTGTAAGTAGATCTCCAGGCCTTTCTTCCTAGTCTGTCTTAGTCTGGCAACTCCATGAAAACTTGTCCACTTTGGGTGACCCTGCTGGTATTTGAAATACCGGTGGCCTAGCTTCCAGCATCGCAGCAACACACAGGCCCGCACAGGACGACAAATTGATAGACGGTTGGTAGAAATGACATTACCCCAATGTAATAGGTGGGGTGGGGGTGGGGTGCAAAGCCTAGAGAATGGCCTTCATTTCCTTAATTTGACAAATCCTGTAAGTGACAGGGCCAGAAATAGAGTCCAGGTCTACCTTCCAGTGACAGCATAGATGTGGAGGTAAGATGAGCCGCCTGTGTCCCTCAAATTGCATTGTATGTAAGGTGGCTTTTTCTGGCAGTTGGAATCACCTGTCAGTGCTGGTGGGTGGCCAAATCAGTATGTGATACATCTCGGCTCCTTTCTGCCTTACTTAAGCGTGTTCTCCTCCCTTCACCCACTGTTGAAGGCATTTTAGGATACCGCAGAGCCTTTTGAATACACTGTGAGCTGTTTTTGGAATCCTCCTGTGGCCATTTCAACATGCGAATGTCATGGTTAATCTAGTATTAATTGACATGACTGCATAGATATTCTAATTCGAGGCTTATGGTTTATGTGTTGCTATCTATAAAACCAATCGTCACTAAGTCACCTCCGACTTACGGTGACCTCACGTGTGGCAGAGGAGAACTGTGCTCCATAGGGTTTTCAGGGGCTGATGTTTTTGGAAGTAAGTGGCCAGGCCTTTCTTCCCAGGTGCCTCTGAGTAGGCTTGAACCACCAACCTTTCACTTAGCAGCTGAGGACGTTAATGGTTTTCTGTATATACTCTTGTGTAATTTAATGGATTTTTTTTTTCCTCAATCCATTCATCTGGGGGAGGATTTGACTATGAGGATTTAGAGACGTGTATTCAGAATTATTTCCCTTTTGAAATAGAAACAGGCGAGAGGCATTGGAATGCCTTTCCACTAATATTTGAGCAGGTTTTTGAACGTCCCAGACTTTGAAATGAATTTTGGCGTCAGGCACGGAGAAGTGCTGCCGATGACTCATAGACTCTTGACCGTGTTCAAAAGCAGGCTGAAGCATCGGGACTTAGGGCAGCACAAGAAGAAAAAATTGACCCATTCAGGGTTAAGAATATCCAAGTTTATCATTTAAATCCTACGGGGCCAGGTGTGCTCACAGAGCTAATGTAGATTTCATTTTAATCCCTGGGAGGTGTGGATGAGTTATAGTCAGTGTTTTTCGAAGCCAGGTGCTCCCTACCCTAGTGTGGTATTCCAGTACCGCTAGAAATGGAACGCTAGGAAAACCACAAAACAAAATACCTGGGATGCCTGCATCATTGTTGAGGGCATTCTTCTATAGCTTTTGAAATTTCTCTCATCACATGGCTCTGTCCTTTAACTTAAGAATGATGTCTCATTTATCTATGGATCTCCAACATTTGGCACGATATCTAGCACCTGACTGGGCAGAGACTCCATAAATTTCATCCAATTAGAGAGAGAGGTGAACTTGTTCATTCACAAGTCAATTGTTTTTAAATCCATCTTCATTTTCATATCTCAGCGAGTTATAATTGCTGTGAAATGCAAAGGACTGCATTAAATGGAATCAGAATTAACATACGTAATTTTTTTTTCCCTTAAAATAGTAGAAGTGCATTGTTGGTTTGAGAATGGGTTATTTAAAAGTGTATTTTTGAATAATGCAGTGTTGGTATAATGCCGTCTGATTCTATATAATGATCTAAAGAGAATTTAGATTGTATAATAGCATGTAGCTTTAAAAACTCCGCTGTAGGAAGCCATTTATAAACACACAGGTACAGAGAGTGTGGTATTGATCAAGAGGCTGCCAGCTTTTACTACCCAGCAACCTATTAGGTTATTTTAGGGGATTGGTTGAGAAGCAAAACCATTTCCTTCAATAAATACGGAAGTGTGTACCTTATGGTCCCGATGATAACATTGTTTATTTTTAGCCCACTGAATGGAAGAAGCCTTCAAAGGCAGGTGTATAATATTTAAGGTTTGTATGTGTGTGTGTGAAGAGAAAATTCACAGAAAATTGGCACTCACATGTTCAAGATTAGTAAAAGGAGAGAGGTTATTGCTTCTCTCTGAGGCAAGGTGAAATGGGGGAGATAATAGCCCTAGAAGACTAGAGAAGGAGAACTGCCATTTTTGACTACTTTTGAATGAAGAAGTCACTTAAAAAAGCAGAGTCTACAGCCACGCTGTCATCCCAGAGACAAATGTAGATTCACTCCCAGTTTCTTCTCCCTGTTTTTTTAGGGAAAGATAATTACCAAAATATGTAATGTTATTTCATCACGTAGATTCTGTTTTTCCTCAAGTCTTTATGGAATAGTCATGGAGAGAAAAACTCTGTAGCCGAGACACTGTCACATTGTTAACTCAGACTGTGACAGAATGGTTCTGTTATTATCCCCTGTAAATTCTGGGAAATAATTTTGCCCACCCCCCAGATTCCTTTTATCAAATTTGAAGTTTGATTTTGTTGTATTGATTAATTCTGAGAAATGATTTTTATTCCACTCTCAGTTTCTTTCTTACCAAATTCGAGGTATAAATTTTTTAATGCTGATTTTCAGGCGACCAAGTTCTCTTTTCAGGGTTTGAATGATTGTGCGTGATGGAACTGCCTCACCTTCAGAACTGGGCACTGCTCCTTGTTCATTGTTTAAAAGAGTGATTTGTTAAACACTGTTGTACAGTTGAGTGTAGACGGAGCTGCTAGTCGGGTGATTTTGTGTGGACCCGGCATCGCTGAAGTCTTTGGTCCATGTAATAGACATCCTGTGATTTCCCAGGGGTAAGCTGTGACGGAGGAGGCCCTGGGGGGCAGGGTCTCTATGGGTCGGAATCCACTCGACAGCAACGGGTTTTGGTGGCACTTACAGTTAAGCAAGTGCCCAACTACTAGCCAAAAGTTTGGCAGTTCGAACCCGCCCAGAGGCGCCTCGGAAGATAGCACCTCGCGATCTGCTTCCGAGAGGTCACAGCCTTGGAATCCTTGTGGAGCAGTTCTACTCTGCACACCTGGGATCTCCACGAGTTGGAACTGACTGAATGGTAACCAACAATGACAACCAAGGTGTAATCGGAGACCTTAGGAAACAGAAGAGACTGGGAGAAAGGATACCCACGATCCATTTTAACCCCTGAAGGTGTCCCTTCTACTATGAAAATGTCCCACCACCTGTCTGTCAGTCTGTCCCACTGTGGTGAGTTGCTTGTTGCCATGATGCTGGAATCTGTGCCACCAGGATTTCAAATACCAGTAAGGTCACCCATGGTGGGCAGGTTTCAGTGGAGTTTCCGGACTAAGACAGGCTAGGAAGAAGGACCTGGCTATCTGCTTCTGAAAATTAGCCAAAGAAAACCCTTTGGATCACAACAGAATGTTATCTCATATAGTTCTGGAAGATGAGCCCCCTAGATCGGAAGACACTCAAAATACACGATGGCTGCAACCATGGATTGGAACATACCAACGGTCGTGAAGATGGTGCAGGACCGGGCAACATTTGTTCTTTTGTACATAGGGTCACCCGAGTCAGAGCTGACTTACAGCACCTAACAACAGCTGTCATGGAGTTCTAGTCAGGAGGAACATTAGCAGATATATAATAAACACCCATGTGATGACCTTTATGATAATTGTGACATGTACATTGATTAAAGGGCTGCTGTGGTTGTTAGCTGCCATTGAGTTGGCCCCTGACTCATGGCAGCCTGGTCCTGGGCCATCCCTATGATCAGTTGCATATTGGCCTGTTGTGATCCACAGTGTTTCAATGCTGATTTTTCAGAAGTAGATCGCCAGGCCTTTCTTCCTAGTCATCTTAGTCTGAAAGCTCCACTGAAACTCGTTGAATATCATAGCAACAAAGGCAAAGACCTTTCAATCTCTCTATATATTATGGTGTATTTTCAGACATCTCTGACTGGTGAATGAGCACTTAGTTGGATTCAGTGCAACCCTTTTGGAAGGCTGCGTGTCACCCCATTCTCTCCTTCATCTTGGATCTCCCTCAACGACGCTCAGTCGTAGGTTTTTCTAGGAATTCTTTGGCCAGGCTGTACAGTTCATCTTCTGAAATGAGTTTCGTGAGATTTTTGTGCATTTTGATTCTTCTTCCTCAAGAAAGTGTTCTTAAACTTCCCCCTTAAATCTCTTATAACCCAAACAGATCACTTTCCTTTTTATGGTAAATTGTAAGTAGTTCTATGGAGCCCTAGTAGCCCAGTATTTAAAGCACTGGGCTGCTGACCGGAAGGTCGGCAGTTCAAACCCCCTGGTCGCTCCACTGGACAGAAGAGCTGGTGATCTGCTCCCATAAAGATTATGGAATGGAAAACCCTATGGGGCAGGCTTATGCTGTCATGTGGTGTCACTGTGAGTCGGAATCGCCTCGATGGCACACAACAACGACAACAAAATCGTTCTGGAAGATTTTTGCAACTCTGAAGTCTTTAACTTATGTTTATATAACCGGGTTTATGCTAGACGATGGAAGGAGCATGTGCATTGCAATCAGACAGACTTGCTTTGAATCTTGGAGCAGCCTCGTTCTAACTGTGTGGCCCAGGGCAGCATGCTTATTCTCTGAACCCCAGTTTCTTCATTTTAAAGTTGAAGTAACAATACATACCTTCTGGGCTTGCTGTGAGGATTGAAGAAATAACCTATGCTCCGCCTGTGCCCCCTTGGGTCCCCTTTACCTTTTTTGTGCTCCTACCAGCTGGGTGTGCACTGGCCAGAGCCACCATCTTGCCAGGGGGTCCTGGCACCCACCCCCCTTATGCACACATGGAAATGGCCCTGGGGACAAATGCTCCCCAGGGCATTTGTCATAACCAGTGACAATCTAGCTTCCGATGATTGTAAAAGTATAAATATCCAGCTTCTTCACCCCTTCCCTGGGATAACAATCTTCAAGCCCCCACTGCAGCAGCTGGCTTAACAACACGTCCCTTAGCGGCTGCCTTCTCTTCCATCTCTCTCCTTTCCCCGTGTATGCCAGTGTCTCTCACCCAAAACCAAACCTATTGCCAACTCTTGGCGACCTCGTGTGGTACAGAGTAATGCCACCCCTTAGGGTTTTCTTGGCTGTAGTATTTATGGAAGCAGACTGCCAGGTCTTTCTATCGTGGTGGTGCTGGGTGGGTTCAAAGTGTCAACCTTTAGGTTAGTAGATAAGCACAAACCATTTGTACCACTCAGAAACCTACATGCCATTGTCCCTACATCTCCCAATAAATACCCTGCACTCAATCCTCGGCTCTGGCTCTGCGTCTGGAGAGAAATCCACTAAGATGGTACATACAGCGCTTTGCACAGTGATTGCAAAAGTGCTGCGGTGGTTGTTAGGTGCCGTCAAGTCAGCTCTGACTCATCGCGGCCCTCTGTACAACAGAAGGGAGCTTTGCCTGGTCCTGCGCCCTCCTCACAATCATAGGTATGTTTGAGCCCGTTCTTGCAGCCAGCGTGCCAGTCCATCTCATTTTTGCTGACAGCGTAGACCCTTGATAAATGTGAATTATTCCTAATGTGCATAAAAGTAAACCAGACAATATTTGGTGTCCCGATCAAAGCCTCGTCATTCTCCGCTGAGCTATGTTAGACTTCTGGTTTTGTTCTCCAGGTCGGAGCTACTTTAAATGTCTCTTGCTTGCCCCTGAAGCCTTTTTCTTAGCGTATAACAACCACAAACGGTTTGCCTTCTAGGACACGTGGCTATGTGAAAGGTGGCTAGTTTGAAGTGTAATGTGTCGTCAGTGTAAAATGCTGGATTTTGAAGACTAAGCACGATAAAAAGAGTATAAAATACCTCATTAATAACTTTCATATGTTGGGATTATAATATTTTATGTATTTTGTTGTTGTTGAGACCATACACAGCAAAACATACCCCAGTTCACCCATTTCTCCATGTGCAGTTCAGTGACATTGATCACATTCTTCGCGTTGTGCAACCATTCTCACCCTCCCTTTCTGAGTTGTTCCTCCCTCGTTAACATAAACTCACTGCCCCCTAAGCTTCCTATCTAATCTTTACAGTTGCTGTTGTCACTTTGATCCCGTACAGACAGACATTTTTTACTAGTTAACCTAGGCTGTTGTTTGGTGTTAAGAAGACTTCAGGGGATATTTTTGGTTTAAGGTTTAAAGATTTTCTCAGGGCAGTAATTTCAGGGATTCATCCAGCCTCCATGGCTCCAAAAAGTCTGGATTCCAGGAGAATTTGAAATTCTATTCTGCATTTCCCCCCTTTTGATCAGGATTCTTCTATAGACTCTTTGCTCAAACTGTAGTAATGGTAGCCGGGCGCCATCCAGTTCTTCTGGTCTCATGGCGAACGAGGCAGTTGTTCATGGGGGCAGTTAGCCACACCTTTCATATCCTCCTCCTATTCCTGACTCTTCTTCTTCCTCTGTTGCTCCAGGTGACCAGAGACTGATTGCTGTGCTTTGGATGGCTGCTGTAAGCTTTTAAGACCCCAGGCACTACACAACTAACTAGAACTAGAGATGGATTATGATATTTTGAATACATTGGGTTAAATGTATTATTTCATTCTGTTAAACATAAGGTTGCCATGAGTCAGAGTCAACTTGATGGCAGCTAACAAAAACCACAAGAATTAAAATTAGTTTTACCGTTTCTTTTACTTTTTTAATGTGACTACTAAAAAAAAAAAAAAAAGCTATTGCCATCAGGTTGATTCCAACTCACGGTGACCCCATGTGTTACAGAGTGGAACTGCTCCATAGGGTTTTCTTGGCAGTACTCTTTACGGAAGCAGATCACCAGGCCTTTCTTCTGCAGCACCACTGGGTGAGTTCGAACCACCAACCTTTAGGTTAGTAGCCAAGAGCAAACTGTTTTCACCACCCAAGGACCTCTTCTGTGGCTACTAGGAAATTGATGATTGCGTATATGGCTCACATTCTGTCTCTGCTGCGCAGTGCTGTTCTAGAGAATTATCAGAATTCTCGGGAATGCCTGCCAGGCCGTGGAAGCAGCCTGTAATCTCCTTTTTTGTTCCCTTTTAGGTTATATGTCTCCGCACCCATCTCCACTGGGAGCCCCAGAGCATGTATCCAGCCCTATATCTGGCGGAGGCCCAACACCGCCCCAGATGCCGCCGAGCCAGCCGGGGCCCCTCATCCCGGGCGATCCGCAGGCCATGAGCCAGCCCAGCAGAGGCCCCTCGCCTTTCAGTCCTGTCCAGCTGCACCAGCTTCGAGCTCAGATTTTAGCTTACAAGATGCTGGCCCGGGGCCAGCCCCTCCCCGAAACACTGCAGCTCGCAGTCCAGGGGAAAAGGACGTTGCCTGGCATGCAACAACAACAGCAGCAGCCGCAGCCCCAGCCTCAGCCCCAGCCGCAGCCCCAGCCGCAGCCCCAGCAGCCAGCCCTCGTTAACTACAGCAGACCAGCTGGTAGGTTAATATGCAGCCAAACAAACGATGCAGTGGTCCGTCTCGGATAAGAAGGGCTGCTGACTGCAGGGGAACACTGGGTTGGGATCAGCCCGGGGCCGACTTGCCCTTTGCTTGTACTGCCCTTATATCCTTTTCTGCAACTGTTGCTCCAGGTTGATGGCCAGGATTCTCAGTCTCCTCCCGCTATAGAGTCCTAGAACAATGTTTCACAACCTTTTGAGACCAGTGCAAGCTGAGGACCTAGGGAAAAAGCACCACCCCCCACGATTTTGCATTCTCTTTCAAAAGGTTCACGGTTTCTTGGAAGGCTGTCCACAGACCCCAGGTTAAGAGTCCCTGCCCCCAGTGCATTCCATCGCCAAAACCCGCTCCTCGAACCAGCCCTGCTCTGGCCCTTTTATGTTGGTTGATTGATTTCTTCCTCTTTTTGTTGTGAAAAGCATTTGGGCAGGCTGACAGGAGGCATACCTGCAGAAGAATAATCATAAAATAGGAAATCGGAAGCAAGGGGAAATATGAAAATCAGTAAGGAGTCGAGAACAGGAAGTCAGGAACTTGGGGCCACAAGAGCGCGCGTAGCTGCTGTAGTTGGGCTTCAAAGATCCTCGTTTCCTGGAAGTCAGTTGCCGTCAAGTCCATTCCGACTCACAGCAAAACCATGTGTGTCAGAGTAGAACTGCGCCCCATAGGGTTTTCAATGGCTGTGATCTTTTGGAATTAGATAGCCAGAACTTTCTTCCAAGGCACCTCTGGGTGGACTCAAACTTCCAGCCTTTTGGTTAGCAGCCAAGCACATTAACCATTTGTCCCACGCTGGGATTCCTGGAAGTCAGAACCAGGAGACAGGGTCCAGTACCAAATTCTCGCCATCTGAAAGGAAGTTGCCTACCAGTCTCTCAGAGATGGAACGCCTTTCCTTCCATGAGTGTGTAAAGTAGATTTCCCAGGTGGGATCATTTTTTGAAATCCTAGTGATGGTGATGATAATGACGGTAACAGGCAATGCACAATTGTTGTTGTGTGCCGTCAGGTCGATTCTGACTCACAGCGACCCTACAGGACAGAGTAGAGCTGCCCCGTAGGGTTTTCAAGGAGCGGCTGGTAGATTCAAACTGCCAGCCTTTTGGTTAGCAGCCTGAGCTCTTAACCACTTCGCTGCCAGGGCTCCACAATGCACAATAGAGGCATTAATAACATTTGTTCATAATAAATAGAGGAACAGATCCCACGTGGCTGATTTCTTACAGTGCCCTGGGACCAAATTGGAAGCTACGACACCATGCAGGGAGTCGATTTGATGTAGTCTTCCTGTGTGGCCTTCTGATGTTCTGCTTGATCCCAGTAGGGTGATCTTCATGAACGTTGTTTCCTTAGGAAGGTTTTTGTTAAGAACTGGATAAGCAGAGAGTTTATGGTTCTGCCCTGATGGGAGCCAGAAGGCAGTGCTTTCTGGACGCTGACCCATTTGCTGTGAATGGTTCCCACCAGTTGGGGCAAGCCTGGCCATGCCGATCACTGCAAACCATTCCTTTGAGATATTGGTGCTTTTCCTAGACTTGGAACTTGTTAGGTGCTGTCCAGTTAATTCAACTCATAGCGACCTCATGTGACAAAGCCCCATAGGGTTTTCTAGGCTGTAATCTTTATGGGAGATTACCAGGTCTTTCTCCTGCAGAGCCACTGGTGGGTTTGAACTGCCAACCTTTGGGCTGGCAGCCGAGCACTTAACCCACTTCACCACTGGGGATCTGCTCAGCATATAACCAGGAGAGAGAAAAAAAAAGAACCCATTACAGCCGAGTCCATTCTGACTCATTGCAACCCTACAGGACAGGGTAGAACTGCCCCTTAGAGTTTCTGAGGAGCGGCTGGTAGATTCGACCTGCCAACCTTTTGGTTAACAGCCATCGTTCTTAACCACTACGCCACCTCCCAGCACATAGGGAGTACTCACTGGAAGGGTTTCAAGTGCAGGCATACTGGCAGCAGCTGGGTAGCTGGTAGCTTGATGAGAAAGAGGGAGCAAAAAGTGCATTTCCCAAAAGGTAGCGCTCCAGGACCTTGTCATAGAGGCATGAGTCAGGGGTGTCACCTCATCACAGACCTCTGCAAGCATTGATAGTTTTAAAAATGACCTAGCTCTGTAGGCAGAGAGTCCACAGTCTCATCTGAGAAGGCAGGAAGCTGAGTGGTTCCTTTGAGAAACCTTTTCAGGCCGATCAAAGTAGTAAAATTAAAAGAACGAAGTTTTAGTTATCTGGACGCTTACACGTAATAAATGCTTCATATCCTCGTAAATGCAATCCCGAGTGCATTTTCTGGACCCTTTCCAGAAGAGATGGCTTCATTTTCTCATCAGTCCAGTACCTACATCTTTACTCATTAAGTCCCTGTCCTTAGAGGGAATTCATTTTATTACTTACTGATTGTATCTGTTGTATTTCCAGCAAAAGGCTTTATTAGAAAATGAAGCTATTTGGGGGTTGAGGACTTTATGGGAGAGTGGGCTGTAGAATTTCAGGTCCCTGGCTGGCTCAGTTTGTGCTACTAACCTAAAGGTTGGTGGTTCAAACCCACCCAGTGGTACCATGAAAGAAAAATCTGGCAATCTTCTTCTATAAATATCACAGCCAAGAAAACCCTCTGGGGCAGTTCTACTCTGTCACATGCAGTCGACGTGAGTTGGGGCCGTCTCGCTGGCAACAGGCTTGCTTTTTAAGACTTGTGTATGTCAGTATTTGTCTCCCTGTTTCTTAAAATCAGGCAGAGCAGTGCCGCCAGTGAGACCCCCTGAGCTGAGCTGGGGCTCACCTGGGAAGTACCGGGGCAGATAACTACCTCGACCCCTAAGATGAAGACGGAAGGTGAAGCAGAAGGTGTTTTTTGTACCTCTGACCATCAAGGCTAAACTGTTTATGTCTGAGAGGGAGTCGGAGCTAAGCGGAAGAATGTAATTTGTCTTCCGTTTGAAGCTACCAGGGGAAGGTCTTATCGTTTAGCAGACCTCGAGTGTCTGGTGGAAGGGAGATGATTCCTGTCGATAGTCAGGCAGATGAACACTATGGCCGCCTGCGGGAGCAGCATCAGACCTAACGGATAGGTAGTTACATTCTGGCCGTGCCTAATCGTGACAAGTCACGTTCAGCTCCCTACACCAAAAACCTGTTGCCATCGAGCTGAGTCCGACTCATAGTGACCCTGCAGGACAGAGAAGAACTGCCCCATAGGGTTTCCAAGGCTGTAATCTTTACAGAAGCAGCCTGCCACATCTTTGTCCCGCAGAGCGGCTGGTGGGTTCAAACTGCTGACCTTTCGGTTAGCAGCTGAGCGCCTAACCACGCTGCACCACCAGGGTTCCTACATCTGCAATTAAAAAAAACAAAAACCCGTTGTCATCGAGTCAATTCCAATTCGTAGCAACCCTATAGGACAGAGTTCAGCTGCCCCATAGGGTTTCCAAGGAGCAACTGGTGGATTTGGACTGCCATCCTTTTGGTTAGCAGCCAAGCTCTTAACCACTGCACCACCAGGGCTCCTACAATACCTACATGATATTTTTCATCAACCCCTAGAACCAGAGTTACAGATTTCTCGAGAAGAATCCAGAAGGAGGGGGAAAAAAAAGAACAATGATAATACCCCCACCCACACCACACACACACACACACACACACACACACACACACACACACACACACACACACACACACACACACGCATTTCCTAAGCAGTTTGTTCTAATTCTTCACATGCCCCGTCACATTTGCATATATCTCCCTTTGCGTTGTCATTTCAGCCCATTTGTAAATGGTGCTCGTTGGAAATTGAATAAGTGTGTCCAAATTTTCTTAATGTATCTGACAAATAGACTATTATTTTCATACCATTTAATAACTTTAATTTTTCCTGGGAAGGATATGGAAAAATACTTGGAAGGAAGCCTGTTGGTGGTTAAAACATCTGCTTACTGAGATTCTGTAATTTTTATTTACTAACTCATCCAGTAGCGTCACAAAGCTTATTAATTATGTTCAAGTAGGTAAAAATTTCACCAAGAAAGAGAAATAGAACACTTCTTTTTTTGGTCTATACCTAGGAATTAATTTACGCTCCTGAAGTTGAATGTGGAAAATTATTTTACGTTAATTTGTTAAATGCGTTTTAATAAGCTTGGTGATTGCGTGTCCCTTTATTCTGATATCGTAAGAAAAATGCTCTCTTGAATCTTAGTAATTGCTTGTTTTTGTTAGCTGCAAGGAGCACTTTTTTCCCTACACTGAATGTTTTTAGGAATATATCTTAATACTTAGTAAAAAAAAAAAAAAAGAAGTTTCCAAGATTCACTGATCAAGCCTGCAATATGCTATATAAGTCATTAGCCAGAAGACTGTGTGCTCCTTTTGGTTCACACCACAGGACTGGCATCTCCCACCATATTTGTGAAGCCTCATTTTCCACCGCGCCGCTCTCCTGATTGCGATGGACAGAGGGATCAGAGATGCCTAAAGTGGCTTGTGGTGCCATTTGCAAAATGTGATTTTAGGACCACACCCAAATTGCATCTCACTTTTATGTGACTCCTGACTTTTTTTTTTTTTGTACTTTAGATGAAGGTTTACAGAACAAATAGTTTCTCATTAAACAGTTAGTACACATATTGTTTTATGACATT